>NC_086111.1:18904571-19221178 GCF_963921235.1 Mobula hypostoma
GTTTCTTTTGCTATTTTTCTTATGATCATGTCATAAGTAAAGATCTTTGCATCTGTCATCAACCAACAGGTCACAACTTCAACAAACATTAACACTAGTGGCCAATGCAAATATAACCCAAAGTCATGGTCAATGGCAACTGCATACATTTGTTGTGCAGCACTGAATTCTCAGTTCAATCTCTTGAAAGAACTCAGTTCATTCCTTTGACAGAGCTTACTCTTGTCAAAACTCTCTTGTACAACGATCAAGAAAGCATTATCCAATTTGTAGGAATAGTATTATCCACTGGCAGCTACTTCCCTTCAACCATTCAGTTCCTGAAAACCCCAACTACTACCGTTTAGAACATGGACAACTTGGACCAGTTTGTAGGAAAAAAGCAGACTTTTTGTTCTAATTGTGTTCCTTCTTGTAAAAGAATTCCAATAACTTGTTTTAGTTAAGAAAACTGTTTATATACTACGTGGTTGTAATGCCACAAGTTGTTCTTTTGCATTTGTGCCTACATGTATTTACATATGACTAATGAAGAAAACTCTCATTTTATTGTACGTCAAGATTTAGAAGCTTGAATCCAGTCAACGTTGCGTGCACCATGGCATCAATGGGTTTATTTGGTCTCCAAGTTCTTTAACGAGTTCTGTTCTAGTGACATCCAATGCCAAACAATTTGTAGCCCAATTTTGACATTTCAACACGATGCCAGCTTCTTCCCTTCTGCCATCTCTAAATGGACATTGAGCCCTTGAACACTACCTCATTACTTTGTTTTACTTCTGTTTTTGCACTTATTTTAACTTTAATTGTTTAATATTTTCAGTAATTCAGTTGCTTTCTATATTTATCATGTACTGCATTAAACTGCTTGTGCAAATATATGCTGGTCATATTAAAGCTGACTCCGAGGTCCTTTAAACAGAGAATCGCAGTTTTGGTTATGTAAGGCATACAAATAAGACATTAACTGATATGAGGATGCTGCTAAAGTCCATTGGGAACAATGTAAAATAATGATCTTCAGATATTACAGAGCACAACATTTTCACACCTTCCTAAAATCAAGGAATCAACTGTCAGCCCTCATGTTGAGGTTAACAGAGATTTAAAGAGTCAAAAGAGAGATAGAGTACAAATTGAGTTATCCAGTAGCAATTCTCTAGACTGTAAGCTACTTGTAAATTATTATTTTCTGCCTATGATTCTCAACCAGGATATCAAAGTCAAATGTAGACACAAAATAGCTTGTTATTTAAGTAGAACACTTGGTTGTTATTACTGGTTTTTTAGAACCTGATCTAGGCCTGAAGAAGTCTATTCCTCTGAAGAACCATTATTGAGATGAGTCTTCAAAGTACCAGATAAACATTAAAAAGCCTACTGCAGTATTCAAAAAAGAAATTTATTCATCTTCAGCAAACAATGAAACACCATATCTGGTAATCTCATTGTAGGATGCTCCTGCTACACAGACAGATGCAACTTCTACGCTACAATAATGACTACAATTCAAAAATGAATTGCATGTCATTTGAAGTGCCCCAAGGACATAGCATGGACAGAATCAATGAAAATTCACTCACCAGTATAATACCTGAAATATTCACATCAACAGATGTAATGACTTTCTGGTACTACATATGCTACACTATATAAATACTTGAAAAGAAACCAGAATGCCACTATATCAGCAGATTAAGTCCAAAACACATGCAACACATCATAAAACTATACGACACAGGAGCACCATTTGGCCCTTCCAGTCAGCTCTGCTGTTCAGTCACGGCGCATTTGTTAGCTCTCGCAGCTCAACTTTCCCGCAGGACAGGAGCAGGACGGGCAGAGTGGGGGAGCGGGACGGGGGGAGAGTGGGGGAGCGGGACGGGGGGGGAGAGTGGGGGAGCGGGACGGGGGGGGAGAGTGGGGGAGCGGGACGGGGGGGAGAGTGGGGGAGCGGGACGGGGGGGAGAGTGGGGGAGCGGGACGGGGGGGGAGAGTGGGGGAGCGGGACGGGGGGGAGAGTGGGGGAGCGGGACGGGGGGGGAGAGTGGGGGAGCGGGACGGGGGGGAGAGTGGGGGAGCGGGACGGGGGGGGAGAGTGGGGGAGCGGGACGGGGGGGAGAGTGGGGGAGCGGGACGGGGGGGAGAGTGGGGGAGCGGGACGGGGGGGGAGAGTGGGGGAGCGGGACGGGGGGAGAGTGGAAGGGGAAGCTGTACCGGGGGTGGGGGGGGGGGCCGGGTAGGAGTGGAAGCCGGACAACGGGGGGGGGGGTGGGTGGAGTCAGGTGAGGGTGGGTAGTTGGACTTTGGAGAAGATGAGGGAGGGTGAGTGCGCGGGGTGGCGGGATGGAGCACTGAAGTGGGGGTAGAAGTCACCGGGATGGGGGGGTGGGCGAGGCAGACAGGGGGAGGAATGGGGGCGGGGGGAGAGAGCCGGACGGGGGTGGGGGAAGGGAGTAGTCGGGAGGGGTGTTTGACAGAGAGGGGCAGTTGAACTGTGGGAAAGGTGAGGGAGAAGGGTTGCGGGGTGGCGGGAGGGAGGACTGAGGTGGGAGTGGAAGGCGCCGGGGTGGTTAGGGAAAGGTGGTAGAGCAGAGTGGAATTCGCCAGGGAGTGTAATGGGGGAGAGAGGGGTTAACCGTCGACCTTCTTGCGATCTCAGGACTGGTACTCGCCTGTCAAATTATTGAATAGTTTACTGTAAAAACCACCCCGCCACCTCCATCTCGTCCGGGCCCTCTCCATTCCTCACCCCCAGACCCGTCCACTCCTCGGGCCCGGTGCCGCCTCCTTTGTTCCCCGCTCTACCTTTGTCTGCAGTAGGGGCCGCTGCCGGGTTGGCGTTCCCCCACGTCCGCCAGTTTTGCGACTCTCCCCCGGCCCCTCTCACCACCCCTGTCGTAGCCCGGTTCCCGCACACCTACCTCAGGCCCAGGACCAATTTCCTTCGGCAACAGAGACGCGTTAATCGATCACAAGATACGGCTCCGGTGCCAGCCTCAACCTCCCCGGGAAACACTGAACTCGGACAAACGGTCCGGGGACCGCGACTGCGCCGCCAGGCGGCCCGGGCCACCATAGGCAGGTAGGGCACTTCCTGCCAACACCGCCCCCTGCCGGAGCCTGTGTGCAGTGCCCAGCGAATCCGCCACCTGCTTGGGACCTGTGTAGCATTGGCAGTACCTCCTTCTGACACTGGAACCCGTGAGCGCTCCCCAGACCCCAGACCCAGGTCATCATTCCAGAATCAGTGGGATACACCCATGGTTAACCAATCCAACATTCCCTTGTGCTTCTCCTTTAAACTGACACCTTCATATTCTCCCTGGACACCGACACCCACTGGATATACAATAGCACATGGCTTCAGTTTCTAAGGAGGTAGGTGATTGATCTGAAATGTTAACTGACGGATCTACTGAATATTTACAGCAACTATTCGCTTCAATGACCAATATCTGCAATTTTTTTTGTTTTCTGCAACCAATGCAATACTCATAGACTAACACTTATTGGCTTTACAAGGATACTCTCCGTCGCATCTACTGAAAACAATACCCAACTCTTCCAAGACATTGACTCCGAATGGAAATAAAATAAAATTCATTCAGAAGACAAAAAGCTACTGGGAACAAGAATATCAAACCACAAGATTAACCCACAGATACAGGCTGCCCCCAGCATACATTTCAGGTTTCTAGAAACCGCAGTTTGTAATGCTCTTTAAAGCACAACTGTCCCCAGACACTGGCACCAAATAACCAATATTAAGCTCTCCCTGGTCACAAACTCCTACTGTAAATAGTGCCTTAGGTGCTGATTCCTACTGGAAAAGAAATTAAACTGTCCCTGGAAGAAGTCACTAATGGAAATATTGCACAACCTTCCCTGAGCACCTAGTCCAACTGGAAACACAATGCAAACTCTCCGGACACTGATACCTTCTGTTATCAAAATACAGTAAGTGTTCACCCCAGAAACACTGCTCTTAATCAATATGCTTTTCAGGCTATGTCAAGAAAATGAGTTACTTGGTCATTGGTAATTGATCTATAATTGTCATTTGTACCAAGGTACAGTGAAAAGCTTTGTTTACCTGATATGCAGGCAGATCATTTCTTACACAAGTACATCAAGGTAGTACAAAAGGAAACAAAAGCCGAATTTGGAATATACTATCCCAGTTACAGAAAAAGTGCAGAGCTGGTAGACAAGGGGCAAGGGTTGTGATGAGGTAGATTGAGAGATCAAGAGTCTTATAACAGCAGAATAGAAGCTGGTCTTGAGCCCGGTGGTACATTTTTGAGCCTTATGTACCTTCTGCTTGATGACTGAGGGGGGGGGGAGGAGAAAAGAGGGTGGGAGAGGTCCTGATTATGTTGGCTGATTTCCCGAGGCAGCAGAAAATGTACATAGGGCCACTGGAGGAAAGACTGATTTTCCTGATAGGTGAGGATGATTAAAGCCAAAGTTAAAGTGGAGTTTATGGTCATATGCGCTGGTGCAATGAGAAACTTCTTTAAGCAGCATTACAAGCACATGGCTTTATTTAAGCAGAAAATCATAAATTAACACACAATTTTTAAAAGAACATAATTAGAACAAAAAAGTTTACGAGTACAAAGTGATCAAGGTAGTCATTCTGCTGCTAAACTGTAGTAATTAGGGTTTTGGTAGTCAGGAACTGAATGGTTGAAGGGAAGTAGTTGTTCCTACACCTGGTGATATGGGACTCATTCTGTCATGAGCCCCCACTCTATCTCGAGTGACCTGCTGGTGTCCTCAAACTGCTCAGTAAGACAGTGTGAAGAATATTACTTCCTATTTATCTGAATTTGGCTCACAATAAATCATCCCAATAGATGACTCATTTATCTGTGGTTAAGGGCTCACCACAAGATCCTGTCCTACCCAGGAAGTATTTCAAGTCACAGTTCAAAGTAAATTTATTATCAACGTGTGTATATACTGTATGTCACCATGTACTATTTTAAGATTAATTTTCTTACAGGAAAATAAAGGAATGCTATAACATTTATGAAGAACTATATATAAACAAAGATCAACAAATAACCAATGTCCAAATTTTCTAAAATTGTACAAATAATAAATACAAAACAAATAAATTTGAGAACATAAGTCCTTGAAAGTGAGTCTGTAAGTTGTGGAATCAGCTCAGAGTTGAGGTGAGTGAAGTTATTCTGGTTGGTTCAGCAGCCGATGGCTGAAGGGTAATAACCTCCTGAACTTGGTGGTGTGGGACCTAAGGCTCTTGTATCCTCTACCCAATGGTAGTAGCAGGAAGAGAGCATGGCCTGAATGGTGGGAGGCCTTTATAACGGATGCTGTTTTTTATTTGTGGGAGCGCTCCATGTAAATGTGCTCTGTGTTGGACTGGTCTGTATCCACCACTTTCTGCAGACTTTCCCTTTCCAGGCCATGATGCACGCAGTCAGGATACTCTCCACTATACATCTGTAGAAGTTTGTCAAAGTTTTAGACGACATTCCAAAACTATGCAAACTTCTAAGAAAGTTGGTGCATTGTCATGCCTTCTTTGTGATGGGACTTGTGTGCTGGTCCCAGGACACATCCTCTGATATGAAAAAGCCAAATAACTTGAAGATACTGATCCTCTCCACCTCTGATCCGTAATGAGGACACACAAAATTCTGGAGGCACTTCCTGGTGAAGGTCTCAGCCTGAAGCATCAGCTGTTTATTCCCCTCCATAGATGGTGCCTCACTTATCCGGTTCCTCCAGCACTTTGTATGTGTCATTATGGCCTTGCACTTTATTGTCTACCTGCATGCACTTTCTCTATAACTAACAGGTTAATTTACATCTCATTTACATCCTGTTATTGACTCTCCCTTGTACTACCTCAATACACTGTTGTGATGAAGTGGCGTGTAAAACACAGTATATTGGTATGTGTGACAAGAGTGAACTAACTTAAATTTAACCAATGTCGAAAATATCTGAGGATGGGTGTGAGAAGTTTAATGGTGGAGCAGTGAACAATCTGCTGGAAGAAGTCAGTAGGTCAAGAAGCATCTGTGGGAGGAAAGACGTCATCGACATGTTGAAATCCTGCATCACGACTGAGGGAGACGAGATGATCTGCACAGCAGGTCTGATGGCCATCCCACATCTCCACTCAATAGTTCAATAGTCCATTTTTATCAGAGAAATATATACAACATACATCCTGAAATTCTTGTTCTAAGCAGACATCCACAAAAACAAAAGAGTGCCCCAAAGAATGAGTGGCAATTAAAATGTTAGAACCCTAAAGCTCCTCCCAACTCCCCCCTCCCATGCACAGGCAGCAGCAAAGCAACAGCCCTCCCTCATCCCCTCCCCAAAAAAGCATCAGTGCCCTCCACCCTCCAAGCAAGCAACAGCAAAGCCCCCAATAATGATCATGATCTGCAGTGCAACAAAAATAATCATCCACCTGACAATTTGACATGCCGCAGGCGCTCTCTCTTTCTATTAGAGGGAAGAAAAAGGTGTTCCCTTTCACAGCGACAGGGGAGACATGACAAAACAACTCGCTAATTGACAATGTTAAAAATCTATCGCGCTGCTCCCTACCCCCCCCCCCGCCAACCTCCTCGAGTGCTCTGCCTGGAGAGCGAGAGAGAGAGAGAACATCTCGCCGAGCACAGAGCCTCCGACAGCTGATCTGCTGTTCCTGATTTTCCATTCCCTCACGCGATGCTTCAGTCAGCGCCACTGGCTTAGAATCAGTCCGTCCCCAGGGCCGTGAAACCTTGGAACCTCAGTGTTTCCTGATGTGGGGTTTCAACCCAGAACATGAACGAGTTCTTTCCTCCCACAGATTCTGCAAGCCCTGCTGAGTTCCTCCAGCACACTGGTTGTTGCAGCAGCTTTCAGCATCTGCATTCCCTTATGTTACACTGAGTTCATTGTCAAGTGCGCAGTGACAGTGAGGGACAGGTATAATAAAAAGCTTGCATGCAGCAGCATCACTGGCATGTGGTTACAGACAACACACAGGATAGAAACTACACAGAAAGTGTACTAGACAGTGAAGAGCAAGCCATTAGTGCAAAAAAAACGAGATTTCCTTCCCTTCAATATGAAAATCAACACTTTATACAACCCTTTGCTTTCTGATCCAAAACTACTTTTTTACCCATGATATCTCGTGGCTTCAGTTTTGCTAACCGCCATATTACTCGTCAAGTCAAGTTCATTGTCATGTGCACATCGACAGTACGATGGAAAATCTGCTTCAGCAGCATCACAGGCGTGTAAGTACAGACATGATAAACCAGAGGTGCCATAGACCTCTACCATTAAGCAAAGGGTCTGTGGGGAACCCCTGTTATAAACAATATATTAAATAATAAATTAATTAACTTTAAAATATTCCTGAAATTAGACCATGCAGTGCAAAAAGACTATATAAAAACAAGACATCAGCACAAAACAAAGACACAACTGATGATCTCCACGATTTATTTTCATGTTTCTGATTGTAACGTCGTAATTTTTACGTATTGCATGGTACCACTGCCACAAGACAATGAATTTCACGACATTTATCTATGATAATAAACCCAATTCAGTTTCTGGAAGCGCAAGAGGTTACCTGCGGTGTTCCATTGCTGAGGTAGGGTAAGGGTTGTGCCGCTCAGTTCAAGAGCCTGATGGCTGGAGGATGGTGTCCATTCCTGAACTTGGTGGTGTGGGACTTCAGGATTCTGTAACTCCTGCCCAACAGTAGAAGCAAGAAGAGGCTGTGACCCGGCTGATGGGAATCCTTGATGATAGAGGAAGAACTGCATGGAGATTGTGACAGAGCAGTTCTGCCACAAGTAATTCCTCCCCCTGCAGTTGCCCCGTAATGCCTGGCAGTGCTGATGTTGTGCTTACTGGGTGCACACTAGGCTAACGCACAGCATAGACACTTTGGTTTGTACTGCAGACTCCAGGACAGTGGCATCTTTTTTTGATGAGTCCTGTTTGTTGTTGCTTCCAGTTTCAGGGAGGGGTGGCTTCAAAAAAAAGGTGCCCGTTTGTGGTGGCACAGGCTTGGTGGAAGAGTACACTTTGGGGGGTGGGGAACAGTGCTGACTGATTTGTACTCACTGATGATGGATCTGACGGCGAGTGATGGGACACTGTAGAGTCAGAAAAGAGGGGTATGCAGCCCCCGGTGCTAAGCCGAAGGCTTGGGAGTCCCTTGCTGACCCAGCTGTCTGTTGTCATAACTCTCCTGGATAGGCTCCTGACTGGCCAGCAGGAACGGGAGGAAAGGCTGATCCAGGAGCTGAGTACCCATCTAATGCCACCACCCCAGCCAGAGGATGTGAGGAGAACCAGTGTAGACGCTGCTATGGGGAAACCCAGCTTTCACTCAAGATCAGCAGAAAGTTCCAGCAACTCCTACCAGGTCCTGGGTGCTCTCTGCAGGCAGGAGGAGGTGAAATGCAGGAGGCCACTGTAGAGACCTTACTTGGAACAGAGCCAGAAGTGCCCACCTTTCAAGATGGAGAGGACATTGAAAACTACTTGCTGTGCTTTGAGTGCTTGGGCATTGATCAGAGGAAGAGTGGGCCTGTTGAGGCCTACTCTGCGACAGATGAGGAGGTATCCAACCATTATCCCCAGCTGAAGGAGGCTGTCCTTGCCAAGTCTGACATCTCTCCAGGCAGCTACTGGCTGAAGCTTTGAGCCCAGTCTGCACCACCAGGGGAGTCACCAAAAGAGACCTACCACTGCTTGAAGGGATTACACTGACGCTGGGTGAAGCCAGGGCTCGGGACAAGTGCTGCCAGGAGATGTCCGTACGTGGGTGAAGGAACGTGAGCCTGCAAATGGCTTAGCTGCAGCCCTGCTGGCTCAACAGTACCTGAATTCTCTATTTCCTGAGGAGACTGAGGTCCTTTAACATCTGCCGGACGATGCTGAGGATGTTCTATGAGTCTGTGGTGGCCAGTGCGATCATGTTTGCTGTTGTGTGCTGGGGCAGCAGGCTGAGGGTAGCAGACACCAACAGAATCAACAAACTCATTCGTAAGGCCAGTGACGTTGTGGGGATGGAACTGGTCTCTCTCACAGTGATGTCTGAAAAGAGGATGCTGTCTAAGTTGCATGCCATGTTGGTCAATGTCTCCCATCCACCACATAATGTACCGGGTGGGCACAGAAGTACATTCAGCCAGAGACTCATTCCACCGAGATGCAACACAGGGCATCATAGGAAGTCATTCCTGCCTGTGGCCATCAAACTTTACAACTTCTCCCTTGGAGGGTCAGACACCCTGAGCCAATAGGCTGGTCCTGGACTTATTTCCTGGCATAATTTACATATTACTATTTAACTATTTATGGTTTTGTTACCATTTAATTATTTATGGTGCAACTGTAACGAAAACCAATTTCCCCCAGGATCAATAAAGTATGACTATGACTATGACTATAGTGCCCGGTGAGGGTTGGCCTGACCAATTTCGATCCAGCCACTGGAGCAGAGGACAGCTGCTGTAAGTAAAGGTACTCTGGGTCCTATGAAAGTTACACCTGTGTCTACACAGGGAAACAGACAGTGGGAAGACCGAGCCCTTAATTTGCTTCTTTTGTCAACAGCCAGGCCACAAAGCTTCTAGTCATCCACTTAAGCCCTCAAAACAGTCCAACTACTTTAATGTTTCCCAAGAGGGGGAGGAAACAAAGCTGAAGGGTTGCGAACATTCTAATGGGAACATAAGAAATAGAGCAGAAGTAGGCCATCTGGCCCGTCAAGCCCGTTCTGCCATTCAATAAGATCATGACTGATCTGACCATGGACTCATCTCCACCTACCTGCCTTTGCCCGATAACCCTAATTCCCCTACTATGCAAAAATCTATCCAAACTTGTCTTAAATATATTTACTGAGGTAGCCTCCATTGCTTCATTAGGCTGAGAATTCCACAGATTCACCACTCTTTGGAAAAGCCTCCTCATCTCTATCCTAAATTTACCCCCCCCCCCGCGAGACTTGAGGCTATGTCCCCTAGTTCTAGTCTCACCTACCAGTGGAAACAACTTTCCTGCCTCTATCTTATCTATTCCTTTCATAATTTTATATGTTTGTACAAGATCTTCTCTCATTCTTCTGAATTCAGTGAGTACAGTCCCAGGCGACTCAATCTCTCCTCATAGTCTATCCCCCTCATCTCTGAAATCAACCTGGTGAACCTTCTCTGCACAGCCTCCAAAGCCAGTATGTCCTTCCTCAAGTATGGAAACCAGAACTGCACACAGTACTCCAGGTGCAGCCTCACCAGTACCCTGTACAGTTGTAGCATGACCTTCCTGCTCTCAATCACTCTAACAATGAAGGCCAACATTCCATTTGCCTTCTTGATAGCCTGCTGCACCTGCAAACCAACCTATTGTAGTTCATGCACAAGCACTCTCAAGTCCTTCTGCACAGCAACATGTACAATCTTTTACCATTTAAATAATAATCTGATTCTCCATTTTTCCTCCTGAAGTGGATGACCTCACATTTACCAACAATGTACTCCATCTGCCAGACCTTTGCCCACTCACTTAACCTATCTATATCTCTCTGTATCCTCTGCACAATTTGCTTTTCCACTCAATTTAGCATCAACAAACTTAGATACACTGTACTCAGTCCCCTCTTCCAGATTGTGAATGTATATCGTGAGCAGTTGTGGGACTAGCATCGACCCCCACGGCACACCACTCACCACTGATTGCCAACCAGAGAAACACCAATTTATCCCAACTCTCTGCTTTTTATTGGTTAACCAATTCTCTAATCTATGCTAATACATCACCCCCCAACTCTATGCATTCTCATCTTATGGATAAGTCTTTTATGTGGCACCTTTTTGAACGCCTTCTGGAAATCCGAGTAAATAATGTCCATCTGTTCCCCTCTATCCACTGCACCTGTCGTATCCACAAAGAACCCCATTAAGCTTGTCAAACAGGACCTACCTTTGCTGAATCCATATGTGTCTGCCTGATGTATCCATTTATTTCCAGATGCCTCGCTATTTCTTCTTTAATGATAGCTTCAAACGTATTCCCAACTACAGATGTTAAACTAACCGGCCTATAGTTACCTGCCTTTTGCCTACATCCTTCTTTGAACAGTGGCATGACATTCCCCTTCTTCCAATCTGCCAGGACCTGCCCAGAATCCAGAGGATTTTGGTATTTATCACCAAAGCCTCTACTATAACCTCTGCCATTTTTTTCATTACCCTGAGATGCATTCCATCAGGACCAGAGCACTTGTCTACTTTTAGGCCCGCAAGTTTGCTCAGCACTACATCTTTAGTGATAGCTATTGTATCGAGATCCTCACCTCCCTTCACATCCATATCATCTCTCTTTGGTATGTTAGACATGTCCTCCACCATGAAAACCGACAGAAAATAGTTATTCAAAGCCTCGGCCATTTCCTCATTACTCAATATCAATGACCCCTTCTCGTCCTTCAAGGGACCTATATTCACTTTAGCCACCCTTTTCTGCTTTATATAATAATAAAAACTTTTAATACCTGTTTTTATATTTTGTGCTAGTTTATTTCCATAATCTATCTTTCCTTTCTTTATTGCTTGCTTAGTGGCTCTTTGTTGCTTTTAAAAGTTTTTCCAATCTTCCAGTTTCCCACTACACCTGGTGACTTTGTACACATGAGCTTTTAGTTTGATGCCTTCCTTTAATTCCTTAGTTTTCCATGGTTGGCTCTTCCCACCCTTACTGTCCTTGCTTTTAACTGGAATATACTTCTGTTGAGCGCCATGAAAAATCTCTTTGAAAGTCTTCCATTGTTCCTCAACCATCCACCATATAACTTGTATTCCCAGTCTATCCTATCCAACTTCTCCCTCGTCCCATTGTAGTCTCCCTTGTTTAGGCATAATACACTGGTTTTAGATCAAACCATTGCACCCTCCTTTTGTATGAGAAACTCAGTTGTACCGTGATCACTCTTTCTTAGAGGATCCCCAACAATAAGATCACTAATTTTACCTGTCTCATTGCACAGGACCAGATCTAAGATAACATGTTCATTTGTAGGTTCAGTAACATGCTGTTCAAGAAAGCCATTATGGAGGCATTCTATAAAGTCCTCCTCAAGACTGCCTCGAACAACTTTGTTCATCCAATCTACGTGCAAGTTAAAGTCCCCCGTAATAACTGCTGTTCCATTTTCTCATGCCTCAGATATTTCTCTGTTTATTGCCTGTGCCACTGTAATGTTGTTATTCAGTGACCAATAGACAACTCCCACCAGTGATTTTTTTCCCTTTACTATTCCTGATCTCTACCCAGATGGATTCAACAGTCTGCTCCTTAGATTTTATATCGTCTCTCACTATCAACCTGATCTCATCTTTAATTAAGAGCACTTACCCCACCTCCCTTACCTTCCTGCCTATCCTTTTGTATTACCTGATATCCCACACTATTTAATTCTCAATCCTCCACCCTGCAACCATGTCTCTGTAATGGCTACTAGCTCATACCCCTTTGTACTGATTTGTGCCATAAGTTCACTGAACTTGTTACGAATACAACAGGCATTCAGATAAAGTGCTCATTGTGCCTTTAAAGTCTAGTAATCTTCGTCTCTTTTGCACTTGACTTTTCTGCACTCTACCCTTACTTTTCTCTTTTTTAACTTTAGCTTTTACTTTATCCACACTTTTCTCTTTTGCTTTATCCATACTTCTCCAGTCTGTTGAACCCACCCCCTACTATTTAGTTTAAAGCCCTATCCATAGCCCTAGTTATGCAAGAGGAGAAGATGGCGGCGCGACGCAGCTCGCAGCAGCCACTCCAGTGGTGATGTCTGTTATTTGTCAAGTAGGGTGCCGTGCACAATCCTGATTTGATGGAGACGGACGTGAGAACACAGAGGAACATCTGGTGAAACTTCTGAAATGCCTGCTTCGCTGCTGCTGCTACTGTGTAGTCCAGAATCTCCGGAGGGGAAGGCCCCGAGTCCTCGGCTTTGCTTGTTGCTCGGCGGCCAGGGCGGGGTTGAAACGCTCGGCAGAGGATGGTGCTCGGTGCTCGGTGTCGGAGGACTGGTCGGAGGCTCGAAGTTTTCGGACAGACTCAGAGTTGGCTGTGGTCGGGTGCTTCCAATGGTGCTGCATTGGTGAGTTGTCAGCGCTTGGAGGTTCATGGCAGGGAGAGTTTCTCCCTTCTACCATCTGCGTGAGATGATGAGGCTATCGGGACTTTGAGACTTTTTTTTTAACCATGCCCATGGTCTGCTCTTTATCAAAATACGGTATTGCTTTGCACTGTTGTAACTATATGTTATAATTATGTGGTTTCGTCAGTGTTAGTCCTGGTTTGTCCTGTGTTTCTTGTGATATCATTCTGGAGGAACATTGTATTATTTTCAATGCATGCATTTCTAAATGACAATAAACGAGGACTGAGTGTACTCGTAATCCAAATAATCTAAATAAATTCACCAGGATCCAGGTCCCATCACGGTTCAGGTGGAGCCCGTCCCATTGATACAGCTCCCTCCTACCCCAATACTGGTGCCAATTTCCCATGAATTCAAACCCACATCCCCCACACTAATCCTTGAGCCACACATTAAACTCCCTACTCTTGACCTGATGCCAATTTGCACGTGGCTCAGTTAGTAATCCAGAGATTACCACCTTTTTGGTTCTGCTTTTTAATTTAGTCCCTAGCTGCTCAAATTCTCTCAACAGAACCCTCTTTCCTCATACAAGGAAAATGAACTTTCTGTGGAAGTAAACGAACAAAGTAACGAGGCATTATTGAACAATGGGAGTGTGGTGACCCTGATTAAGAGACAGTTAGTTTTCCCTGCTGGTCTTACCTATTCCAAATGTGTGCAAGTGTAGTGTGTGCATGGGGATGTTAAGTTATATCCTACCACAGATCTTACCCTCGGCATTGACGATCAGATCTTTCTTTTGTGGGTGGGAGTATTTAGCAACTTGCCAAAAGATATGGTCATTGGGTGGGATTTGCCGGCGTTGTCTGACTTGTTGCAGCATGTTGAATCTGGTAGCACAGTTAAGCTTTCATGTCCTGTGTTAACCCAGGTTTGGACAAGGGGTGGACTTGATGTTGCATCGCCTGGAGAAAGCCTTTGGTGCACCCTGCCTACACCAGACACCACCCACCTCAGCACTAGTCCATGGCAGGTTTCCAGTAACATAAGTGAACTCCAAAAAGAAAGGGGAGGGGGGAGAGGCAGTAAGGGATATTGGCTGTTAATGACAACAACATACTCCATTTACCTAGCTCCCCTGAAAACAGCCTAGTTGTTCCAATATTGTGCAGACCCCTCATGCTCCATCTAGCACATACCCTCCCTTGGAAAACCATCAGGGTCAACAGAAGACCCACCTGAGAATTAGGTGATGGTTCCACCGTGTCCACCATAGATACATAGAAAACCTACAGCACAATACAGTCCCTTCTGCCCACAAAGCCGAACATGTCCTTACCTTAGAAATTACCTAGTGTTACCCATAGCCCTCTATTTTTCTGAGCCCCATGTATCTATCCAGGAGTCTCTTAAAAGGCCCTATTGTATCCGCCTCCACCACCATCACTAGCAACCCATTCCACACACTCACCACCCTCTGCATAAAAAACTTACCCCTGACATCACCTCTGTACCTACTTCCAAGCACCTTAAAACTATGTCCTCTCGTGCTAGCTATTCCAGCCCTGAGAAAAAGCCTCTGACTATCCACACCATGTATGCATATGTACTGCCACACTTGCCCAGAGTATCAGAAGACAAATCTAGTCTTGAAGTCTGACCAAGCCCCTCGGACCGGGCACCAATTTCACTTCCGGGCTGACGTCCCAGCTACACCGACAGCTTGGCATTAGTGGCATCTGCACCAGTCCCTACCATCCCCAGACTGATCGACTTGTAGAAAAATTTGATCAAACCTTGAAGTCCATGTTGAGGAAGTTTGTTTCTGACACTGGAAGGGACTGGGACAAATGGTTCCCAGTTCTCCTTTTTGCTTACCGGGAAGTTCCTCAGGCTTCCACTGGGTTTTCACCTTTCAAACACCTCTATGGGTGGACTGTCCAAGGTCCTTTGGATCTGCCTTGCAGCAACTGGGAGAAGAGCCAAGATAAAGCAGGAGAAGCATTGTCTCCTACATTCTACAGATGTGGGATAGTCTTGACCAATATCGTGTAGAAGCCTACCAGAACCTGGTAAAGGCACAGAAAAAAACAGAAGCTCTGGAATGATGCTAAAGCCTGACAAAAGGGGTTCCAGCCATGTCAAAAGGTCCTGCTTCCTGTACCCCAAGTTCCTTATGAGGTTTTGAGGAAGATAGGTCCTGTGATCAAATAAGTATCCCATCTGTAGAAGGGCAAAAGGTCCCAGGTCTACCATGTTAGCCTCTTGAAGGAATGGAAGGAGAGGGAGGAAGCTCAGATATCTCTCATAATCTAGAGGGTGGAAGCGGAGGAGGACAATAATCAAAATCTCCAGCCAATGGAAACTTCATCTCAAGCTCATCTCACCTTGATCCTCACCAAAAGACAGTCCTACAAGATTTAAACTGCAGTCTGGGTGTACCAATTTGATCAAACACACCATCCAGGTAAAGGATGACCAATCCATTTGTCAGAGAGACTACAGAGTGCTTGAGTGTCTTGTAGGCAGAGATATGCATCATGTTGGAACTGGGCATCATCAAGCCATCAAAATATAAATGGTGCAGACCAGTTGTTAATGTGCCTAAACCTGGTAGTTCCCTGGGAGTCTGTACTGACTTTAGAAAGATCAATTCCATCTCCAAGTTTGATGCTTATCCTATGCTGGAGATAGATGAGCTACTGGAGAGGTTGAGACATGCTCAGTATATCACCACACTAGATCTATATAAAGTTCTGCTGAATGAAAAGTCCAAAGGATAAACTGCTTTCCAGACCCCACTCGACTTTTTCCACTTCGCGGTCATGCCTTTTGGCCTGCATGGAGCTCCAGCAATCTTTCAGCTCCTCATGGTCTGTGTATTGAAGGGTTATGAAGAGTTCAGTGCGGCCTACCTTGATTTTCAGTGCAAGCTGGGAAGAAAACCTCCAGCATGACAACAAAGCCCTGGGTCAACTAGCCTCAGCAGGTCTTACGCTCAACCTACGGAAATGTGAATGGGTGAAAACAGAGGCCCTTAACTTGGGAATGGGCTGATATGCCCTCGTGGACAAGGTTCCAACAATTTGGGACAGCCCCCGTCCTCACACAAAGAAGCAAGTTAGGTCTTTACTTGGACTGGTTGGATGGTATTAATGTTTCGTACTGTGGTTTGCTGAAGTGATTAACTCCTCTGACCAGTTTGACCTGGTCTGTAAGGAATCCTGTACATTGGACATAGGAGTGTGAGTGGACTTTTGTAAGTTTAAAGGGGCACTCTGTGAAGAAACTGTACACATTACTCCTGATTTCAACAAGCCCTTCCTGGTGTAAGTGGACACTTCAGGAGTAGGAGTAGGTGCTGTCTTGGCCCAAGGAGAAGAGGGCAACAAGAAGCCTGTGTTATACCCTAAATAGGAAGCTATTACCTAGGGAATCTCAGTATTTGACTGTTGAGAAAGGGGCTCTGCCTATCAAGTTGACATTAGACAGTCTATAAATTACTTCCTTGGCCAGGAGTTCTTTTTGGTGAACGACCACTGTACCTTCACCTGGATCCACACCATGAAGGATCAAAATACTCACATTACCAAGTGGTATCTAGCCTTACAGCCCTTCCACTTCACAACCCGTTACAGAGCAGGCAGCCAGAACATCAGGGCAGACCATCTCTCCTGTATACCCAACTTGGACAAACTAGAATGGAGAGGAGGGCAATGCGACAGAGTGGGTCTGCCACAAGTAATTTCTTTCTCCACCCCACCCCAACAGCCCCATAATTCTCATAACCCTTGTCTGGCAGGGTTGATGTTATGCTTTCCAGGTGCACTTGCTAGGCTAACATGCAGCACGGACACTTTTGTTTGTATTTACACGCTCCAGGAGAGTGGCATACTTTGACGTGGGCCGTTTGTTGTTGCTTCTAGTTTCAGGGAGGGGACTCAACTAATGGGTGGGGTGTCTAAAAAAAAAGGGTGCCTGTTTGTGGTGGCACATGCTCTATGCTGGATCAGTGGGAGACTTCATTTTGGGGGATGAGAAAGAGTGTTGGCTCCTGGTAAATGGTTAGTGTTGTTCGACTTTGTTGCACATTGTCACTGTGATCTTATTGTGATGAACGTATTTGTGGACAGTTGTGATTGTGAAATCTGTGTTTTGGTTTTTGTGTAAACACGAGGAATTCTGCAGATGTTGAAAATTCAAGCAACACATGTTGCTGGTGAACGCAGCAGGCCAGGCAGCATCTCTAGGAAGAGCTAGCTCTTCCTTCAGTTAGTCCTGACAAAGGGTCTCGGCCCGAAACGTCGACTGTACCTCTTCCTAGAGATGCTGCCTGGCCTGCTGCATCCACCAGCAACTTTGATGTGTGTTGTTTGGTTTCTGTGTAATTGTTCAGGCTCATGGTAACCACTCCCCTGCATCCCCAAGAATGGACTATCCTTTTTCTGCTAGAGTAAGGAGATCCTTACTTCAGGGCCCATTTTGGTGTGAGTGAAGAGGGAGAGAGTGTGGTATATTACTTCTAAATTATGTTTTGGAGCTGCAGTCCTTAAGGTCTGAAGGTATATAACCCCATTTTCTCTTCTGTCATTTTTGTTACTTTGCCCTTTTTTACCCTGTAAATAGTTTTGCACTTTTTCTAGAAGATTTCCACATCTGGTACACAGCAAACATCTTTGCACTCAATGTATGACTGTGGCCTGCTGTCTGATTTTTAAAGTCCACACCTTCATAAGGATATCCAGCCCTCACCAAAATACAACAGTGTGACAAGATGCTTTCAAACGTGGGGAGGGCTGTGCCCATGATGAAACAGGCTGTGTCCATTACTCTCTGCAGTCTCTTGCATTTGAATTGCCATACCAGACCATGATGCAACCAGCCAGTATACTCTCAACAATGTCTCTCTAGAATCTTATTGGAGTATCTGGTGACATGCCAAATCTGGTTAGAGTGTAGAGACTCTAGCGTGCCTTCTTTGTTATTAGTTACTCTACTAGATTTTTAAAGTTTAGGGTTAGGGTTTTCATAGTCTCGGATTCTTTTTTCAGTAAGTAGTTAAGTTACATCAAAATGCATCAATGGCAACCATGTAAAAGTTGTGATGATGCTATCCAGATTCCAAATGTGGTTTCTGCTACCCTGAATCAAGCTTAGAGCTAAATCCTGGGATGGAAAGGAAGGTGCTTATTAGTGAGACACACACACACACACACACACACACACACCCACCCACCCACCCCTGGAGGAACTCAGCAGGCCAGGCAGCATCTTGAACGTTTCGGTCCTGCCTGGCCTGCTGAATTCCTTTGGCATTTTGTGTGTGTTGCTTGGATTTCCAGCATCTACAGATCTTCTCTAGTTTGTGATAGGTGAAGTCAGGTGGGTGGGAAAGGTAAAGGGCTGGAGAAGAAGGAATCTGATAAGTGACTGGACCATGACAGAAAAGGAAGGGGGGAGCACCAGGGGGAGGTGATATGCAGGTGAGGAGGAGGGGTAAGGAGCCAGAGTGGGAAGTAGAAGAAGAGAGAAGAGGGGAGGGAATTTTTTTTTTAAACCGGACGTAGAAAGCACTGCTCATGCCTTCAAGCTGGAGGCTATCTAGATGGAATATGAAGTGTTGCTCCTCCACTGAGAGTGGCCTCATGGTGGCAAAAGAGGAGGCCATGGACCGACATGTCAGAATGGGAATGGGGACAGGAATTAAAATGATTGGTCACCAGAAAATTCCTCTTTTGGTGGATGGAGCAGAGGTGCTCAACAAAGCAGTCCTCCAATTTACGATGGATCTCACCAGTCTAGAAGAGGCTTCATCGGAAGCACCAGAAACTGTAGACAACCACACCAGATTTGCACGTGAGGTGTTCCCTCACCTTGAAGAACTGTTTGAGGCCTTGAATGGAGGCAAGGGAGGAGGTAGGTGGGCAAGTGTAGCATTTCTGTTGCTTTCAGGGATATGTGCCAGGAGGGAGATTAGTGGGGAGGGACAAATAGTTAAGAGTGCGATCCCTGTGGAGAGTGGGGCATGGTGGAAAGTGAAGATGTGTTTGGTGGCAGAATCCTGTTGAAGATGGCTGAAGTTGTGGAGAAAGAAAAGAAATGTGGTGAAGAAATGTTAGCATTAATTTTGAGAGGACTAGTATATAAGAACAAGGATGTAATGCTGAGGATTTTAAGGCACTGGTGAGGCCTGACTTGGAGTATTGTGAACAGTTTCAGACCACTTATCTAAGAAAGGACATGCTGACATTGGAGAGGGTTCAAAAGAGGTTCGTGAAAATGATTCCAGGAATGAAAGGCTTATCATGAGAAGCGTTTGATGTCTCTCGGCCTGTACTTGCTAGCATTTAGAAGAATGAGATGGGATCTTATTGAAAGCAATCGAATATTAAAAGGCCTAGATAGAGTGGATGTGAAGAGAATATTTTGTATAGTGGGGGAGTCCGGGATCAAAGGGCACAATCTCAGAATAGAGGGACGTCTATTTAGAATGGAGATGCGGAGGAATTTCTTTAACCAGAGGGTGGTGAATCTGTGGAAGTCATTGCCACAAGCAGCTGTGGAGGCCAGGTTATTGGGTGTATTGGGTGTTGTGTAATAATCCAGATCTTATTGGGGAGCTTAATGTAAAGGAACCTGTAGGAGACAGTGATCATAATATGGTTGAATTCGTGCCACAGTTTGAGAGGGAGAAGCAAGTCATATGTATCAGTATCGCAATGGAATAAAGGGAATTACAGAGGCATGAGAGAGGAGCTTTCCCAGGTGGAATGGAGGAAGATACTGGCAGGGATGTTAGCAGAGCAGAGGTGGCTGAAGTTCCTGGGAATAGTTCACAAGGCACAAGATAGATACGTCCCACAGCAGAAGTAGTTCTCAAACGGCAGGGCTAGGCATCCATGGCTGACAGGGAAGTTAAGGACTGCATAAAAGCCAACAAAAAGGCATATAAGGTTGCAAAAGTGAGTGGGAAGATGAATGATTGGGAAGATTTTAAAATCCAACAAAAGACAACTAATAAAGCTATAAGAAGGGAAAAGATGAAATATGAGGGCAAACTTGCCAATAATACAGAGCAGAATACTAAAAGCTTTTCCAGTTATATAAAGAGTAAAAAGGAGGTGAGAGTTGATATTGGACCACTGAAAAATGATGTTGATGAGGTAGTAGTGGGGGACAAAGAAACATCAGATAAATTTAATAAGTGCTTTGCATCAGTCTGCACTGAAAAAGACACTAGCAGTATGCCAGAGGTCCGTGAGTGTCAGGGAGCAGGAGTGACTGCCATTGCTATTACAAAGGAAAAAGGGCTAGGCAAACTCAAAGGTGGATAATATCCCAGAGCCCTGAGTGAGATTGCTGAGGAAATACCGGATACATTGGTCATGATCTTTCAAGAATCACCTGATTCTGGCATGGTCCCGAATGACTGGAGGATTACAAATGTCACTCCACTCTTAAAAGGAGGAAGGCAAAAGAAAGGTAATTATAGGCCAAGCAACATACATCAAAGTTGCTGGTGAACGCAGCAGGCCAAGCAGCATCTGTAGGAAGAAGGCTCTCGGCCTGAAATGTCGACTGCACCTCTTCCTACAGATGCTGCTTGGCCTGCTGCGTTCACCAGCAACTTTGATGTATGTTGCTTGAATTTCCAGCATCTGCAGAATTCCTGTTGTTTGTAATTATAGGCCAGTTAGCCTCACCTTAGTGGTTGGGAAAGTGTTGGAGCCTATTATTGAGTATGAGGTTTCGGGGTTCTTGGAGACCAACGATAAAATAAGTCAGCATGGTTTCTGTAAAGGTAAATATTGCCCCTCAAATCTGTTGGAGTTCTTCGAGGAAGTAACAAGCAGGGTGGACAAAGGAGAGGCAATGGATGTCATTTACCTGGATTTTCAGAAGGCATTTGATAAGGTGCCACACATGAGGCTGCTCAACAAGATAAAATTCTATGGAGTTACAGGAAAGATACTGGCATGGATAGAGCAATGGCTGACAGGCAGGAGGCAGCGAATGGGAATAAAGGGGGCCTTTTCTGGTTGACTGCCAGTGACGAGTGGTGTTTCTCAGGGGTCAGTGCTACTTTTGGGACTTTTACTCATTGGGACTGCTACTTTTCACATTGTTTGTCAATGATTTGGATAATGGAATTGATGGCTTTGTGGCAAAGTTTGTAGATGATATGAAGATAAGTGGAGGGGTAGGTAGTGCTGAGGAAACAATGCAATTGCAGCGGGACCTAGACAAATGGGAAGAATGGGCAAGAAAGTGGCAGATGGAATACAGTGTTGGGAAATGTATGAGAATGTGTGTCGGTAAAAGGAACAATAGTGTGGACTATTATCTAAGTGAGGAGAAAGTTCAAACATCAGAGGTGCAGAGAGACTTAGGAGTCCCAGTGCAAGACTCCCAGAAGGTTAATTTACAGGTTGAGTCTGTGGTAAAGAAGACAAATACAATGTTGGCATTTATTTCAAGGGGAATAGAATATGAAAACAAGTAGATAATGAGCCTTTATAAGACACTAATCAGGTTGCACTTAGAATATTGTCAGCAGTTTTGGGCCCCATATCTCAGAAAGGATGTATTGTCATTGGAGAGTCCAGAGGAAGTTCACAAGGATGATTCTGGGAATGAAAGGGTTAATATATGAGGAGTGTTTGGCAGCTTTGGGCCTGTACTCACTGGAATTTAGAAAAATGCAGGGGGATCTCATTAAAACCTACCAAATGTTGAAAGGACTAGATAAGGTGGATGTGGAGAGGATGTTTCCTTTGGTGGGGGTATCTAGGACTAGAGGACAACCTTTTAGAACAGAGGTAAGGAGGATTTTTTTAAAGCCAGAGAGTGGTGAATCTGTGGAATGCTCTGCCACAGACTGTGGTGGAGGCCAAGTCCATGGGTATATTTAAGGTGGAAGTTGATAGTTTCCTGATCGGTCAGGGCATCAAAGGATATGGTGAGAAGGCAGGTATATGGGGTTGAGTGGCATCCAGGATCAGCCATTATGGAATGGGGAACAGATTTGATGGGCTGAATGGCCTGCTCCTATGTCTTATGGTTTTATCTGCTGTCAGGATGAGGCTTTCCATAACAGAACATCTGAGATGTCCTCCTCCTTCAAAGAAAGGGACTCCTCTTCCTCCACCATCAATGATGCCCTCACCCGCATCTTTTCCATTTCGCACACATCTGCCCTCACTTCATCCTCCTGCTGCCACACCAGGGATAGGGTTTCTTTTGTCTTCACTTACCTCCCCATCAGCCTCCGCATCCAGCACATAAATCTCTGTAACTTCCACCATCTCCAACAGGATCCAACCAGCAAGCGCATCTTTCCCTTGCCCCCACACAAGTCTTTCCCTTGCCCCCACGCAAGTCTTTCCCTTGCCGCACGCACATCTTTCTCTTGCCCGCACTTTCTGACTTCCGTAGGGTTCGCTTCCTATGAGACTCCCTTGACAGTCATCCCTCCTTGCTGATCTCCCTCTTGGTACTTACCCTTGCAAGTGGAACAAGTGCCACACTTGCCCCTACACCTCCTCCCTCACTACTATTCAGACCCCCAATCTGCCTTTCCACATGAGGCGACACTTCACCTGCGAGTCTGTTAGGGTCATCTACTGTACCTCGTGCTTGTGGTGTGGCCTCCTGTATATTGGTGAGATCAGGTGTAGATTGGGAGATGGCTTTGTCGGGTTCCTTCGCTCTGTCTGCCGCAAAAAATCAGGATTTCTTGGTGGTCAACCACTTCAATTCTACTTCCCATTTCCATTCTGACATGCCAGTCTATGGCCTTCTCTACTGCCACAATGAGACCCCACTCAGATTGGAGGAGAAACACCTTATAATCCATTTGGGTAGCCTCCAACCTGATGGCATAAACATCAATTTCTTGAACTTCCCTCTCCTCCCCTCCTCTCCTTCACCATTCCCCATTCCTGTTTCCCTCTCACACCTTCTCTCCCTACCTGCCCAACACCTCCTTCTGTTGCTCCTCCTCCTTCACTTTCTTCCATGGTTTTCTATCATCTCCTTTCAGAATCTCCCTTCTCCAGCCCTGCATCTCTTTCACCAATCAACTTCCCAGCTCCTTACTTCACCGCTCCTCCTCCTCCCAGATTCACCTTTCACCTACCAGAATCAGGTTTACTATCACTGGCATGTGTTGTGAAATTTTTGAATTTAACAGCAGCAGTTCAATGCAATACATAATATAGAAGAAGAAAATAAATCAATTACTGTATTGACTAGATTAAAAATCGTGCAAATAAATCAATTACTATATTGACTAGATTAAAAATCGTGCAAAAACAGAAATAATATATATTAAAAAGTGAGGTAGTGTTCACAGGTTCAATGTCCATTTAGGAATCGGATGGCAGAGGAGATGAAGCTGTTCCTGAATCGCTGAGTGTGTGCCTTCAGGCTTCTGTATTTCCTTCCTGATGGTAACAGTGAGAAAAGGGCATGCCCTGGGTGCTGGGGGTCCTTAATAATGGACATTGCCTTTCTGAGACACCGCTCCTTGAAGATGTCCTGGGTACTTTGTAGGCTAGCACCCAAGATGGAGCCGACTAAATTTACAACACTCTGCAGCTTCTTTCGGTCCTGTGCAGTATCCCACCCACCCCCCCCCACCCATACCAGACAGTGAGGCAGCCTGTCAGAATGCTCTCCATGGTACATCTATAGAAGTTTTTGAGTGTATTTGTTGACATGCCAAATCTCTTCAAACTCCTGATGAAGTATAGTCGCTGTCTTGTAGCCTTTATAGCTGCACCGATATCTTAGGACCAGGTTAGGTCCTCAGAGATCTTGACACCAAGGAACTTGAAACTGCTCACTCTCTCCACTTCTGACCCCCTATGAGGATTGGTGTGTGTTCCTTCATCTTACCCTTCTACCTTCCTTCCTCCTACCTTCTTAGTCTGACCTCTTCCCCCTTACTTTCCAGTCCTGATGAACGGTCTCGGCTCGAAATGTCGACTGTTTATTCCTTTCCATAGATGTTGCCTGACCTGCTGAGTTCTTCCAGCATATTGTGTGTGTTGGTTTGGATCCCTGAGATGTTGACACTGAGAAACCTGAAGCTGCACACCCTTGCTATTCCTGATCTTTTAATGAGGGCTGGTGTGTGTTTCCTCAACTTTCCCTGCCTGAAGTTCACAATCAATTCCTTGGTCTTGCTGATGATGAGTTGTTGTTGTGATACCACCCAACCAGCTGATCTATCAACACACATAAAAATTGCTGGTGAACGCAGCAGGCCAGGCAGCATCTCTAGGAAGAGGTACAGTCGACGTTTCGGGCCGAGACCCTTCGTCAGGACTAACTGAAAGAAGAGTGAGTAAGAGATTTGAAAGTGGGAGGGGGAGGGGGAGATCCAAAATGATAGGAGAAGACAGGAGGGGGAGGGATGGAGCCAAGAGCTGGACAGGTGATTGGCAAAAGGGATATGAGAGGATCATGGGATGGGAGGCCTAGGGAGAAAGAAAGGGGGAGGGGGGAATCCCAGAGGATGGGCAAGGAGTATAGTGAGAGGGACAGAGGGAGGAAAAGAGAGAGAAAAAAATACATATATAATAATAATATTAAATAAATAACAGATGGGGTACAAAGGGGAGGTGGGGCATTAACGGAAGTTAGAGAAGTCAATGTTCATGCCATCAGGTTGGAGGCTACCCAGACGGAATATAAGGTTTTGTTCCTCCAACCTGAGTATGACTTCATCTTGACAGTAGAGGAGGCCGTGGATAGACATATCAGACTGGGAATGGGATGTGGAATTAAAATGTGTGGCCACTGGGAGATCCTGCTTTCTCTGGCGGACAGAGCGTAGGTGTTCAGCGAAACGGTCTCCTAGCCTGCGTCGGGTCTCGCCAATATATAGAAGGCCGCATCGGGAGCACCAGACACAGTATATCACCCCAGCCGACTCACAGGTGAAGTGTTGCCTCACCTGGAAGGACTGTCTGGGCCCTGAATGGTGGTAAGGGAGGAAGTGTAAGGGCATTTGTAGCACTTGTTCCGCTTACAAGGATAAGTGCCGGGAGGGAGATCGGTGGGAAGGGATGGGGGGATGAATGGACAAGGGAGTCACGTAGGGAGCGATCCCTGCGGAAAACAGAAAGGGGGGGAGGGAAAGATGTTCTTGGTGGTGGGATCCCGTTGGAGGTGGCGGATGTTATGGAGAATTATATGTTGGACCCGGAGGCCGGTGGGGTGATAGGTGAGAACAAGGGGAACCCTATTCCTAATGGGGTGGTGGGAGGATGGGGTGAGAGCAGATGTGCGTGAAATGGGAGAGATGTGTTTGAGAGCAGAGTTGATGGTGGAGAAAGGGAAGCCCCTTTCTTTAAAAAGGAGGACATAGATTTGAAACATGTTGATTTGTACTAAGGGGATGATGGTGTTGGATGCTGAGCTGCGTAGGACCTGATTATTTTTCAATCCCCAGGTTCTTTCAGGTGTCCAAAAATGAGTGAAAGCTTGCTGCCATCGTGTACAGAATCGGATTTGAGTTCAATGAAGGCACTTCTTTATGGTAACCTGTATCTTCTTGGCATGTTACTGTTCTTGCACTGTCATGATCGTCATGGTCTCGCATGTCCAGTGGCAACAGTGTAGCTGGATTTGCTGGACTTGCTGGTTGGATGATGATATTCGGTGCCTCAAGAGCAGTGGACCACTTGACCATCAAGCAGCTGTCACTTGAGAGGCTCTGATCATAGTCAGTAAAGTAGGCAATCAATGCGTACGTCGAACATTTAAAGTCTGACCCAGCACGATGTTAGATACAGCCATGACTGCCAGGTAGGCTGCTTTCACTGCCTGTAAACATGAAACCCTTCCGAAGGCTACATTGTCCAATTTGGCAGAGTGATAACCAAAAGGCTGCAGTTGATATCCATGTTAAAACTGCTGTCACGTAGCCATGCTTCTCGTTGGCATACAGGAAAAAGGCAAGTCTGTGATAAAGAAGGCAAGTAAAGTTGGCATTTATTTCAGGGGGAATAGAATATAAAAGCAAGAATATAAATGCTGAGGCTTCATAAGACACTAGTCAGCCTGCACTTGGAGTATTGTCAACAGTTTTGGGCCCCATATAGCGGAAAGGATGTGTTGTCATTGGAGAGAGTCCAGAGGAGGTTCACAAGGATGATTCCAGGAATGAAGGGGTTAATGTAACACCTGTGTAGCACCATCTTATCATGTGTGACTCGTCTCCACACTCTTTGAGAAAATCAAATTACACTAGGTGCTAGTAGGATATCAAAAGATTCTTGGTGTCGGAGGGAGACAGTGAATAGAAACCACACACTTCTGGAGATGAGTTTTGTTTATAAGAAAAAAAAACAAATGTACAAAAATATTTACATGAGCAAGAACAATTCAAAATTCCAGTATTCTGTTTAGGTTCCAAATCTTAGATACCAAACTAAAACAAATTCCTTTTTAATTAGAATCAGTGAGATTCCTTTATTACTCTAATCTCTCTAATTAGATCTTGTGTTATTCCCTATTTAAAAGTTTACAGACTAAACCTTCCTTTTTACTTTTCCCTAGTTAGTTAGAAAACCAAATATAATGCCTGTTCTCAAGTATTATAGTTAACTTCAGTTTCAGTTCCAGGCAGTATATCTACAAGTTTAAATTCAAATTTAGAAATTATATATGTACAGTTTAACTCCTTTCATGACAATTCTCCAACATCACAACTTTTAAACAAAGTAAATCTCACTCAGTACATATCAAAGTCTTTGCAAAAACACTTAGTTCTTGTCAAAAATCAAATTTGGATTCTATGAATGAAAATAAACTTATACATCCAACAGTATTACATCCTCTGCGTCATTCCACATTCCGTTCCTGCACTGGTTCTTCACCTTGGGTGGCTCGCCATCTTGTTTCTTGGTTCACTGGATGAAGCAGTTGATCATCCACAGCAAGTCAATTCATAAATTTGTACCAACACTTGACCAAATGCCTTGGTATGATTTTACAGAACTAATTCCCTACTGCGCGATAGGGATTTTGGACACTGGTCTCTGCCAATATTGTCTCGTTATAGGTGCTGCACGTTATTACCGTAGCTTCAATAAATCTTTTATCCCTATTGTCTGTTCTCCAGGGGTTTCACCCTGATTCCACTCTTAACAATTCATGTCTTCAGCTTCTAATTGTTGCCATGTTTCTCTCCTTGTCCATGCTGCATCATCTTCTCGCATAGCGTTTTTGTCAAATTCTTTTTTTTTAATTGGTAAACCTCATTTCATCCCCCCGCAGGTGGAACTTTCTAACATTACATCTTTGGGTTTAATTAACTTGCGTTACAGTAACATATGAGAAACATTTGGCAGCTTTGGGCCTGTACCCACTGGAATTTAGAAAAATGCAGGGGGATCTCATTGAAAATGACAGAATGTTGAAAGGACTAGATAAGGTCTAGTCCTAGGTACAGAGGATGTTTCCTTTGGTGGGGGTTTCCAGAACTAGAGGGCACAGCCTCAAAATTGAAGGGTGACCTTTTAGAACAGACTGGTTTAACTTTGCCAACTTTCACCCTGCCCTCAAGTTTACCTGGTTTAACTTTGCCTCCAACTTTCACCCTGCCCTCAAGTTTACCTGGTTTAACTTTGCCTCCAACTTTCACCCTGCCCTCAAGTTTACCTGGTCCATTTCCGACACCTCCCTCCCCTTTCTAGATCTTTCTGTCTCTGTCTCTGGAGACAGCTTATCCACTGATGTCTACTATAAGCCTACTGACTCTCACAGCTATCTGGACTATTCCTCTTCTCACCCTGTCTCTTGCAAAAACGCCATCCCCTTCTCGCAATTCCTCCGTCTCTGCCGCATCTGCTGTCAGGATGAGGCTTTTCATTCTAGGACGAGGGAGATGTCTTCCTTTTTTAAAGAAAGGGGCTTCCCTTCCTCCACTATCAACTCTGCTCTTAAACGCATCTCCCCCATTTCACGTACATCTGCTCTCACTCCATCCTCCCACCACCCCACTAGGAATAGGGTTCCCCTGGTCCTCACCTACCACCCCACCAGCCTCCGGGTCCAACATATTATTCTCCGTAACTTCCGCCACCACCAACGGGATCCCACCACTAAGCACATCTTTCCCCCCCTCCCCTGCATTCCGCAGGGATCGCTCCCTACACCACTCCCTTGTCCATTCGTCCCCCCCATCCCTCCCCACTGATCTCCCTCCTGGCTCTTATCCGTATAAGCGGAACAAGTGCTACACATGCCCTTACACTTCCTCCTTTACCACCATTCAGGGCCCCAAACAGTCCTTCCAGGTGAGGCATCACTTCACCTGTGAGTCGACTGGGGTGATATACTGCGTCCGGTGCTCCCGATGTGGCCTTTTATATATTGGCGAGACCCGACGCAGACTGGGAGACCGCTTTACTGAACATCTACGCTCTGTCCGCCAGAGAAAGCAGGACCTCCCAGTGGCCACACATTTTAATTCCACATCCCATTCCCATTGTGACATGTCTATCCACGGCCTCCTCTACTGTAAAGATGAAGCCACACTCAGGTTGGAGGAACAACACCTTATATTCCGTCTGGGTAGCCTCCAACCTGATGGCATAAACATCGACTTCTCTAACTTCTGCTAAGGCCCCACCTCCCCCTCGTACCCCATCTGTTACTCATTTTTATGCACACATTCTTTCTCTCACTCTCCTTTTTCTCCCTCTGTCCCTCTGAATATACCTCTTGCCCATCCTCTGGGTCACCCCCGCCCTTGTCTTTCTTCCTGGACCTCCTGTCCCATGATCCTCTCGTATCCACTTTTGCCTATCACCTGTCCAGCTCTCGGCTCTATCCCTCCCCTCCTGTTTTCTCCTATCATTTTGGATCTCCCCCTCCCCCTCCAACTTTCAAATCCCTTACTCACTCTTCCTTCAGTTAGTCCTGATGAAGGGTCTCGGCCTGAAACGTCGACTGCACCTCTTCCTACAAATGCTGCTTGGCCTGCTGCGTTCACCAGCAACTTTGATGTATGTTGCTTGAATTTCCAGCATCTGCAGAATTCCTGTTGTGTACGGAGGAATTATTTTTTTAGCCACAGTGTAGTGAATCTGTGGAATGCTCTGCCACAGACGGTGGTGGAGGTCAAGTCTGTGGGTATATTTAAGGGGGAAGTTGATCATTTCTTGATCAGTCAGGGTATCAAAGGACATGGTGGGAAGGCAGGTGTATGGGGTTGAGTGGGATCTGGGATCAGCCATGATGGAATGGCACAGCAGATTTGATGGGCTGAATGGCCTAATTCTGCTCCTATGTCTTATGGTCTATTCCTAATGCATGTGCAGTGCTTAAGAAATAGTATTTTAAAATTTGTAAAGCTTTCATCTGTTCTTCATTAAGAGTCACTGGGTCATCAGAGTGCTTGCTGCCTTTCAACAGACTAGTGAAGTGTAGAAGCTCTGTTGTAGTTAGAGACATAGAAACAGAGAAAACCTACAGCACAATACAGGCCCTTCGGCCCACAAAGCTGTACTGAACATGTCCTTACCTTAGAACTACCTAGGCCTTACCCATAGCCCTCTGTTTTTCTAAGCTCCATGTAGCCATCCAGGAGTCTCTTAAAAGACCCTATTGTTCCCGCCTTCACCGCCGCTGCCAGCAGCTCATTCCACGCACTCACCACTCTCTGCGTAAAAAAACAACCCCTGATATCTCCTCTGTACCTACTTCCAAGCACCTTAAAACTATGCCCTCTCGTGTTAGCCATCTCAGCCCTGGGAAAAAGCCTCTGACTATCCACACGATCAATGCCTCTCATCATCTTATACACTTTTATCAGGTCACCTCTCATCCTCCGTCGCTCCAAGGAAAAAAGGCCGAGTTCACTCAACCTATTCTCATAAGGCATGCTCCCCAATCCAGGTACATCCTTGTAAACCTCCTCTGCATCCTTTCTATGGTTTCCACATCCTTCCTGTAGTGAGGCAACCAGAACTGAATTGAGCACAGTACTCCAAGTGGGGTCTGACCAGGGTCCTATATAGCTGCAACATTACCTGTCGGCTCCTAAACTCAATCCCATGATTGATGAAGGCCAATGCACCGTATGCCTTCTTAACCACAGAGTCAAACTGCGCAGCAGCTTTGAGTGTCCTATGGACTCGGACCCCAAGATCCCTCTGATCCTCCACACTGCCAAGAGTCTTGCCATTAATGCTATATTCTGCCATCATAGTTGACCTACTAAAATGAACCACTTCACACTTATCTGGGTTGAACTCCATCTGCCAATTCTCAGCTCAGTTTTGCATCCTATCAATGTCCTGCTGTAACCTCTGACAGCCCTCCACACTATCCACAACACCTCCAACCTTTGTGTCATCAGCAAATGTACTAACCTAACCCTCCACCTCCTCATCCAGGTCATTTATAAAAATCACAAAGAGTAGGGGACCCAGAGCAGAACCCTGAGGCACACCACTGGTCACCGACCTCCATGCAGAATATGATCCTTCTACAACCAGTCTTTGCCTTCTGTGGGCAAGCCAGTTCTGGATCCACAAAGCAATGTCCCCTGGAATCCCATGCCTCCTTACTTTCTCAATAAGCCTTGCATGGGGTACTTATCAAATGCCTTGCTGAAATCCGTATACACGACATCTATGGCTCTACCTTCATCAATGTGTTTAGCCAATCAGGCTCGTAAGGAACGACTTAACTTTGACAAAGCCATGCTGACTATACCTAATCATATTATACCTCTCCAAATGTTTATAAATCCTGCCTCTCAGGATCTTCTCCATCAACTTACCAACCACTGAAGTAAGACTCACTGGCCTATAATTTCCTAGGCTATCCCTACTCCCTTTCTTGAATAAGGGAACAACATCCGCAACCCTCCAATCCTCCGGAACCTCTCCCATCCCCATTGATGATGCAAAGATCATTGCCAGAGGCTCAGCAATCTCCTCTCTCGCTTCCCACAGTAGCCTGGGGTGCATCCCTTCCGGTCCCAGTGACTTATCCAACTTGATGCTTTCCCAAAGCTCCAGCACATCCTCTTCCTTAATATCTACATGCTCAAGCTTTTCAGTCCACTGCAAGTTGTCCCTACAATCACCAAGATCCTTTTCCGTATTGAATACTGAAGCAAAGTATTCATTAAGTACCTCTGCGGTTTCCTCTGGTTCCATACACACTTTTTCATTGTCACACTTGATTGGTCCTATTCTCTCACATCTTATCCTCTTGCTCTTCACATACTTGTAGAATGCCTTGGGGTTTTCCTTAATCCTGTCTGCCAAGGCCTTCTCATGGCCCCTTCTGGCTTTCCTAATTTCATTCTTAAGCTCCTTCCTGCTAGCCTTATAACTTTCCAGATTCCCATCATTACCTTGTTTTTTGAATCTTTTGTAAGCTCTTCTCTTCTTCTTGACTAGATTTACAACAGCCTTTGCACACCACGGATCTTGTACCCTACCATCCTTTCCATGTCTCATTGGAACGTACCTACTCAGAACCCCACACAAATATCCCCTGAACATTTGCCACATTTCTTCCGCATATTTCCCTGAGAACATCTGTTTCCAATTTATGCTTCCAAGTTCCTGCCTGATAGCCTCATATTTCCCCTTACTCCAATTAAATGTTTCCCTAACTTGTCTGTTCCTATCCCTCTCCAATGCTATGGTAAAGGAGATAGAATTGTGATCACTGTCTCCAAAATGCTCTCCCACTGAGAGATCTGACACCTGACCAGGTTCATTTCCCAATACCAGATCATGTACAGCCTCTCCTCTTGCAGGCTTATCTACATATTGTGTCAAGAAACAGTCCTGAACACACCCAACAAACTCCACCCCATCTAAACCCCTCACTCTAGGGAGATGCCAGTCAATATTTGGGAAATTAAAATCGCCCACCACAACAACCCTGTTATCATTACTCTTTAACAGAATCTGTCTCCCTAACTGTTCCTCGATGTCCCTGTTACTATTGGGTGGTCTATAAAAAACACCCAGCAGAGTTATTGACCCCTTCCTATTCCTAATTTCCACCCACAGAGACTCCGTAGACAACCCTCCATGTCTTCCTCCTTTTCTGCTGCCGTGACACTATCTCTGATCAACAGTGCCACGCCCCCACCTCTTTTGCCTCCCTCCCTGTCCTTTCTGAAACATCTAAAGCTGGCACTCAAAGTAACCATTCCTGCCCCTGAGCCATCCAAATCTCTGTAATGGCCACAACATCATAGCTCCAAGTACTGATCCACGCTCTAAGCTCATCCGCTTTGTTCATAATACTCCTTGCATTAAAATAGACACATCTCAAACCATCAGTCTGAGCGCGTCCCTTCTCTATCACCTGCCTATCCTCCCCTTCGCACTGTCTCCAAGCTTTCTCTATTTGTGAGCCAACCTCCCTTTCCTCTATCACTTCAGTTCGGTTCCCACCCCACAGTAATTCTAGTTTAAACTCTCCCCAATAGCCTTAGCAAACCTTCCCGCTAGGATATTGGTCCCCTTTGGATTCAAGTGCAACCCGTCCTTTTTGTACAGGTCACACCTGCCCAAGAAGAGGTCCCAATGATCCAGAAATCTGAATCCCTGCCCTCTGCTCCAAACCCTCAGCCACGCATTTATCCTCCACCTCATTCTATTCCTATACTCACTGTCACGTGGCACAGGCAGTAATCCCGAGATTACTACTTTTGAGGTCCTGCTTCTCAACTTCCTTCCTAACCCCCTGTAGTCTGTTTTCAGAAACTCCTCCCTTTTCCTACCTATGTCATTAGTGCCAATATGTACCACGACCTCTGGCTGTTCACCTTCCCACTTCAGGATATTGTGGACGCGATCAAAAACATCCTGGACCCTGACACCTGGAAGACAAACTACCATCCATGTTTCTTTCCTGAGTCCACAGAATCACCCCTCTGACCCCTAAATATAGAGTTCCTTATCACTGCTGCCATCCTCTTCCTTTCCCTACCCTTCTGAGCCACAGGGCCAGACTCTGTGCCAGAGCTGCAACCACTGTTGCTTCCCCCAGGTAGGCCGTCCCCCCCCCCAACAGTACTCAAGCAGAAGTACATGTTGTTAAGGAGGACAGCCACAGGGGTACTCTCTAGCAGCTGCCTCTTGCCCTTCCCTCTCCTGACTGTTACCCACTTGTCTGTCTCCTGTGGTCCCGGGGTGACTACCTACCTATAGCTCCTCTCTATCACCTCCTCACTCTCCCTGACCAGACGAAGGTCATCGAGCTGCATCTCCAGTTCCCTAACGCAGTCCCTAAGGAGCTGCAGCTCGACACACCTGGTGTAGATGTGGCCGTCCGGGAGTCTCCAGGACCTCCCACATCTGACACCGAGCACAGAAAACCGGCCTTACGCACATACCTTGTCTGTATTCGAAGCAGATAACCCACCTGACCTTGACCCTTTATCGCTGAAGCCCCATTGAACCAAATCCCTCCTACTTTGTCTTCCCCTACTCTGACGCCCACTCTGTAAATCTGTCTTCTTTTTAAACTCTTCCCGCTGTTCTCACTGGCCGACCTCCATGCGCTTGTGCAGTCATTCCCCGTTCAAACCGCTGAAGAAATAGTTGCACAAATCCAGAAATGATTGAAGTTGCTGAATTGTTGTAGGTTATTTTGCTGATATAATGGCCTTTGTACATTCTTCAGTGACTTCTTGTTTCTCTCTGGAAATATTCTGTCCCAAGTAAAGTTCTTCCTCTTATTGCAATTGTGCTTTGTCCAAATTCGCTTGGTGTCCCTTGAAGGCTCGATATTTGAGAGAATTGCATCATGTTCATTTCCAACTAGTAAATTAACATATTGCTGTGAATGCCAGTTCCACTTATTCTGTTGGTTAGCAGGTATAGATAATTGGTCCATCTGTACTGATCTTACGCAGGCTTCGATATCTCGCTCCACTTGTTTGGCTGTTTGCACCAGATCACTGTAGGAAAGGGCAGTTTCACTCTAATATGCTTTCGTGAGTTTCACCATTTTAACAACATCTGGGTTCAAACCATCCATGAAGGTTGACTTAAGGGGGCCATATGTGTATTCTTCTATATTTTCTTCAATTATTCCTTGAACTCCTGAGTAGCTGATCCAAACTGTCTTGTTACAGTCTTCATATTCAGAAACATCCTCTGAAGTCTTTGTTTTCAGTCATCCACTTTCCTCCAATCAATCTGTATTGGGGATTGTCGTTTTAACCATTTCTTAACTACATCCCAACCACCTGATACATTCTCTGGTTATTCTCTCCTATACCATCTTCAACTCATTGTATTATCTGTCTTATTTGTTGGGAAAACAGCATGGTAGTTAAAATTTGGATACCTTTATATGGATGTAATTTGTATATGTTCTTAATTCATTGAAGTTCATCCCCAGTCTTTAAGCTTCCTTTTTTAGGATGTGGAATTTCTTTGAACGAATGGTCCAATTTGTCAATTTTTCATGGTTCTTGTGGACCTCCTGTCTCTTTTCATAATCTCTGTTTTCATTCTTCTGGGTTTTCATTCCCTTAATTTTTATCGGGACAAACCGTCCGTGGCTGTCAGACCAATTACCCCGACACTGTCATCATTACTTAAGCCACCAGAGGTCTCTGTTGAGTCAGTTTTATACAGTATTCGTTTTGGAGCTCCTTGGAGTTCCCAAGGTGTCGTTGTTTCTAGGGATTATTCAGTGTTGGCTGCTTTCCAACACAGGGAACATAATTGTTAACACTGGGCAGGGGGTTGGCAGAACCTCCCACCGAAGGTTGTTGCTGTGCAGTGCAAATTTGTGTCAGATTGCTCTCTAAACCGATTATGGACACATTCTGCAAGGACAACTCGCTCAGTTAACAAAGAGACTCGTTTGCTAGTCCTTTTACTGTTTCTATCATACAGTTCCTTCAGCATGTTACATATTTCTTCCTTTTAATTAGGTAAATTATTCCCAGTGCTCAGTTTACCATGATTTAGTTCACTTTTATTTCCTAATTCAGCACATTCACAGTTAAATTCATTTGTCTGACTTTGTAGCTTGGCATGTTTACTTTTTCTCAGCTTTGGTAAGACTACTGGCTTACAGACTTTATTTCTCAACAGCATTTTATGAATCTTATTCTATATTTTCTCAATTTTGGCCATTGTTTTAAGTTTGGTCTTAATGAGGACTCTTCACCGGACATCAATCACAGTCGTTAGACAATATAATTATGGAGTTATAACTTAAATAGAGCTTACAGCCTCATTATTTTTATTAGAGGTTACAGACCAGCTGCATCTGAAAATTAAAGCTTATTAGCCCAAAAATAATACTCTACCCAAAATATTTTCAATAGCCTATGAGCCTAGAATAGAGACACAACCCAGAATATTTAGCACAGCTCCTCCACAAACAAAAAAGTAAAATACAGTTTTCTTCTCACTCTTAAACTTCCTTTAGACGGTGTACTGAAGCAGAATCAGATGATTTCTCTGACAATTCAGGAGTGGTGCAAGTTCTTACCTCCAGTTAGGTGCACAGTAAAACTTACTTTTTGAATTCTTCAAAGCTCTGTCTTTCCATATAACCATCTCATGTTTGGGTACCAAAACTTGAGGGAATTGGTTATTTTTTGTTCCCTGGGTTCTTTTAGGAGTCCAAGACTGAGTGAAAATTTGTTGCTTCATGATTGTTTATTTTAAAGTTTAAGCAAAGGAACAAGTACAATGCATTTGAAAATGAGTGAGGAGCTAAGAAACAAAGATGGTTTCTTTTATACTCAGAAAACACAAATTCGGCGATAAGCAGGGACCAATTAAAAGGGTACACTGTCACAGCACTTGTGTCATATGCTAATGCATACCCAATGAAAAATGAAAAGATTATGTAACCCGTTATGTAACTCCTATACCGCTTTTCCACCAATAGGAGGAGACTAACACCACATATTATGAAAATATAGGAGTTTCAAAAAGTACAATTTGTGTGTTTTTCTCAGCTCAATCTGGTTAAACATGAAGTACAGGCAGAGCCAAGCAAACTCATTTCTCAATTGCTAGGAACTTTCGGGCTATTCTAGCAGTGTTTAGTATTGTAGCTTTCTTGAGATTTACATAAATACTGCCGTGTAGGCCTAATTGTTTAATGCTACTCTGTAGTGCCCTTGGGATGATACCAGTTGCAGATATTACTATTTGGACAATGTATACCCTGTTCATGTTCCATAGTCTTTCAATTTCCTCATTTAATTCAGCATATTTCTGATTTGCTGCTTCCTTGTCAACATCTAGTCTATTCAAATCGTAGGGATATCTTCCGTGGAGGATCATATTCTAACATTGGTTAACTTCTTCTACTGTAGTGATAATTTCTTCAGTCTTCTGGGTAGTGCTCTCATTTAAATTTAGTGGTGTGCACATGTGGAGAGCTGAATCCTGTTTCTGTTGATGAAATTATATCTTCAGAAGTTTTATCTGAGTGTTTTATGTCTGTTATTCCTCCTCCTCCTCCTGTGCTAGGTAGAGTTACTTTAAATGTGTTCAAGTGTTTTCTAAAATTTGTCATTTCAGTTCTTATTTTGCTTTGTAAATTTTCCAGATTGGTTTTGGACGAATACATTAATATGGGTATAGTGAAAGTGTTTATTGCCTTTGTTATATTTTTACTGTTGAGCACTGTTCTTAAACCTTGAAGTAAATTCTGTCCAAAGTTTTCCCTTTATCGCACTATGATCTATTTTCTTTGCTTGTCGATATCCCAAATGCTTATATGTTCCATATTCATCCAGGTTTTGTATTCTATTAGCCTATTGCACCTTTCTTTATGTTTAATGCTCTCCACTTATCTAATCCAAAGTTCGTGTTTATATATTTTGAAAATAATTCTAGTATTTGAATTAATTGTTTTAGCCTTACTGATGAATGAGCATATAATTTCAAATGGTCCATGTATAGAAAGTGTGTCAAGGTATAATTCATTTCGTTGTTTCTGATTTGATACCCAGTTTATTATTATTATTATATGGAATCTTCTGAAACTCCTAACAAAGTCTTGCTACTATTGAGTGCATGGTTGTCATTCCACACAGAAATTTGGGAAGAAAGCGGCACGAAAAAAAAAAAAATGAGGTTATTTTAAGTTAGGTAAACAGAAGGATTGAGGTTCAGGTTAGTCATAGAGTCACAGTACACAACGGCACAGAAACAGGTCCTGCTGTCTGTCTGGTCTGTGGCAAACCATCATACTACCTAGTCCCATTGATCTGAACCTGGACCATAGCCCTCCCATCCATATACTTATCCAAAACTCTGTTTTTGATTTGATATCCAATTTTTGTCCGATTCAGCAAATTAGAGAATGTGTTAATGCTAGACAAAACCTTAGTGGGCTTAGAGTCCTCCTGGAAATTATTATTAATTTTTATTTAATGGACAGAAATGTGGACGGAGCTATGATGGCACTAGAGAGCGGCTTCTGCAAGTTCATCTGTGGAAAGAGCTTAATTTCTACCTTTTAACGTCTCTTTTTTACCTTTTCAAGGTGGATGGGGTTCTGTCAGTGCCCTTGACCTGGAAATGCATCCAGACTGCGGTTCTTTATGGCGATGGTTCCTGCTCCCAAGGCTCACCGACCCACCGTTTATCGATATCCCAAGGGCACAGCCAAGAAGGCGAGCACGCTTCGGGGTGTGCTAATTCTATGTTCTATGCCAGTGTCGCTGACTGAAGCTTTGCAGGAGAAAACAGAATATTGGGAACAGCAGATCAGCTGTCGGAGGTCTCTGTACTTGGAGTATCTCTCTCTCTCTCTCCTTCATTGATGGAGGAGAGTTTGCTGCTGATTCTCAAGTCGGAGGACTCAGGTGTGGGGGGGAGGTGGAAAGCGATGTGGCAGAATTTAACATCATAATCAGCGAGTTGTTTGATTTTTGTTGGTCCCTCCCCCTTACTGTGTGACAACTCCCTGCCCCTTTATTAGGGAGAGAGAAAGCCTGTAGCATGTCAAGTTGTCGGGTGAATGATTAGTTTTTGTTGTACTGCAGATCATGGTGTTTCTTGGGGGCTTTGCTATTGCTTGCTTGGTGGGTGGTGGGAGCTGTTGTGTTTTGCTGAAATAATTGTGGGAGGGGGAGGATTGATGCTTTGTTGCTGCTTCTGTGTGGGGGGAGAAGGGGGCTTTGGGGATCTAACGTTTTTACTGTCACTTATTCTTTGGGGAACTCCTCTGTTTTCATGGATGCATGTGAAGAACAAGAATTTCACTATGTATATTGAATGCATTCTCTGATATTAAATGGAACTACTGAACTATCTTTTTCTCAGCTCAAGCTGGTAAAACCTGAGGTATGGGCATAGTCAAGCACACTCATTTCTCAATTGCTAGGAACCTTTGGACAGTTCTGGTAGTGTTTAGTATTGTGGCTTTCTGAAGATTTACATAGATATTGCTGTGTAGCCCTAATGGTTTAATGCTATTGTGTAGTGCCTTTGGGATGACATCAGTTGTAGATAATGTGTACCCTGTTTATGTCTTTCAATTTCTTCTTTTAATTCAGCATTATTCTCATGTTTTTCACTTATTGATTTTAGTATGTTAAGTGTGTTTGGAATGGTTATATCTATTAAGTTGTTCTTGCTTGTTTATCCGATATTATTATATCTGGACGGTTATTATGGATTGTCCTATCTGTAATAGTGAATCGGTCATGGTATAATTTGTGGAACTCTGACTCTAAAAATGGATCAGTATTGTATTTATAGTTAGGTATGATTTCTTTTAAGAGTTTGTATTTTAAAGCAAGATTTTGGTGAATGATGTTGGCCTCTTGATTGTGCCTGTGTAAGTAAACAGATTGAGTTAAACTGCCGCAGGATCCTGTAATGTGTTGGTTTGTTTCTGGTTTCTCTTGGAATTTTCTGCATTTATCACCTTGAATTTGTTGGTCTTTTATTATGTTTTTTTTTCGTTTTTTGTGTTAACCACCTGGTCCTGTATTTCCAGAAGGAACCCTTCTGTTTCTGGGAAGAGGTCTCCAACTCTGAGCCAGGCATTCAATGCTTCCTTGTTGATTTCTAGTCTGCTCTGATTGTGGGGATGTCTTCCATGAGAGGTCATGCTCTTCCAGTGGTTAACTTTTTCTTCAATAGTGATAATGTCTTCATTTTTACGGGTTGTGCTCTCACTTAAATTAGTGGTGTGTACTTATCAGGATTCCATGTGTTCACATAGAATGCTGAATCTTGTTTTTGTTGATGAAAATATATCCTAAAAGATTTATCTGACTGTTGTGTAAATTTTTAATGTTTGTTATCGCTCTTCCTCCTTCTGGCTTAGGTAGTGCTAATCTCAGCATGTTTGAGTGTACATAGTGTTTTCTAGAACTTGTCATTTCATTTCTTACTGTTCTTTGTAAAATTTCCAGATTGCTTACAGACCAAATTATTATGCCAAAAGATTACATTAATATGGATATAGTTAAAGTGTTTATTGCCTTTGTTATATTTTTACTATTGAGCACTGTATGGCAAATTTTCTTAAGCTTTGAAGTAGATTCTGCCAAAAGTTTTCCCTTTATCACACTATGATCTATTTTCTTTGCTTGTTGATGTCCCAGATACTTATGTTTCGTATTCATCCATGGGTTGTCTTGCATCCTGTTGCTCTGTTTTGTATTCTGTTTGCTCTATGGCACCTTTTTTGTTTAATGTTCCGTACTTATCTAGTCCAAACTTCATGTTTATATCTTTCAAAAGTGGTTCTACAATTTGAATTAATTGATTTAGCTTTACCGATGAAGGAGCTAACGATTTCAAATCGCCCCCATATAGAAGGTGTGTCAAGGTATAATTCATACTGTTGTTTCTGATTTGTTACCCAATTTTAAAAAAAATTGTTATTATTATATTGAATCTCCTGAAACACCGAACAAAGTCTTGCTACTCTTGAGTGGATGGTTGTCATTTCACAGCTATTCCACACAGAAATCTGGGAGGAGAGCATCCCAGAAACAAGTGTGAAGTTATCTGCTTGGTTAGGTGAACAGACGGATTGAGGTTCAGGTTAGTCAGAGAGTCACAGTACACAACGGCACAGAAACAAGTCCTTCAATCCATCTGGTCTGTGGCAAACCGCCTAGTCCTATTGATCTGAACTTAGACCATACCCCTCCATAACCCTCCCATCCATGTACTTCTCCAAACTTCTCTAAATTTTTGAAATCGCACTCACATCCACCACTTCTACGGGCATTTCATTCCGTACTCTCATGGCCCTTAAACATTTCATCTTTCACTCTTAGCCCACAGTGCTACTCTCACCCAAACTCAGTGGAAAAAGCTTGCTTACATTTACCAATAGCATCATAATTTTATATTCCTCTATTAAATCTCCCCTCATTCTCCTACACTCCAGGGAATAACCTATTCAACCTCCCTATAACTCACTTCCTCAAGTCCAGGCAACATCCTTGTAAATTTGCTCTGCATTCCTTCAATCTTATTGATATCTTTCCTATTGGTAGGTGACCAGAACTGCCCACAATACTCCAAAGTAGGTCTCACCAATGTCTTATACAATCTTACCCTAACGTCCCAACTCCTGTTCTCAGTACTTTGCTGTCTGAAGGCCAATGTGGCAGAAGCTCTTTTTATGAGACTATTTATCTGTGACGCCACTTTTTCAAGGAATTATGGATCTGTTTTCCTAGATGCTTCTGTGTCCACACTCCTCAGTGCCCTGTTGTTCACTAGGTAAGCCTGGTTTGTCCTCCCAAAGTGTAACAACTCACACTTGTCTGCATTAAATTCCATTTGCCAATTTTCAGCCCATTTTTCCAGTTGGTCCAGGTCATGCTGCAAGCTTTGATAGCCTTCCTGGCTGTCCACTACACCTCCAATCTCAGATTCATCTATTTATCACATGTACGTCAAAACATACAGTGAAAAGCGGAGTCCTGGCGAAGGGTTTCGGCCCGAAACGTCGACTGCGCTTTTTTCCATAGATGCTGCCTAGTCTGCTGAGTTCCTGCGGCATTCTGTGTGTGTGTTGCTCGGATTTCCGGCATCTGCAGATTTTCTCTTGTCATTGTTTGCGTTAACGACTAACACAACTCATGGATGTGGTAGGGGCAGCCTGCAAGTATTGTCACACATCCCGGTGCCGACATGTAGCACGCCCACAGCGCTCAGCAGAACAACGCAAGTAACAGCAACAGCAGCAAAATAAAACAAGAGCAAAACAAACCCTCCCACCCACTCACACACACGCAGCCAGGCCTCCACTCCCAGGTCAGGTGGGGGTTGCAGTGCAATGGTACTGCTGTGGTTCCAGTGAGGTGGGGGTCACCCAGCCGAGACTCTCAGAAGTCTGTAGGGTCGAGGTGTGGCCATGCTCCTCACTGCTTACCATCCTCTTCCTCCTCGGAGCTGCAGACAACACAGACGACTTGCTTGTTCGGATCTCTCGGGGGAGGTGTTTGCCCTTGTCCAGCTCCATGCAGATGTTGGTGACACACTGAAGGTTGGACCAGGTACTCTCCACACTCAGGTTTACCTGCTAGAATTGATGGCTTTGTGGCCAAGTTTGCGGACAACACAAAGACAGGCATGCTGAGGGAGCAGGGAGCAGGGAGCAGGGAGTCTGCAGAAGGATTTGAACAGATAAAGGAGAATGGGCACAGAAGTGACAGTTGAAATATAGTGCAAACACGAGGAATTCTGCAGATGCTGGAAATTCAAGCAACACACATCAAAGTTGCTGGTGAACGCAGCAGGCCAGGCAGCATCTCTAGGAAGAGGTACAGTCGACATTTCAGGCCGAGACCCTTCATCAGGACTAACTGAAAGAAGAGCTAGTAAGAGATTTGAAAGTGGGAGGGGGAGGGGGAGATCCAAAATGATGGGAGAAGACAGGAGGGGGAGGGATGGAGCCAAGAGCTGGACAGTTGATTGGCAAAAGGGATATGAGGAGATCATGGGACAGGAGGCCCAGGGAGAAGGAAAAGGGGGAGGGGAGAGAAAAAACCCAGAGGATGGGCAAGGGGTATAGTGAGAGGGACAGAGGGGGAAAAAGGAGAGAGCGAGAAAGACTATACGTCTTCCTAGGGATGCTGCCTGGCCTGCTGCGTTCACCGGCAACTTTGATATGTGTTAGTTGGAATATAGTGAAGGGAAATGTATGGTCATGCACTTTGGAGAAGGAATAAAGGTGAAGACTGTTTTCTAAATGAGGAGCAAATCCAGAAATCAGAGCTGCAAAGGGACTTGGGAGTCCTCGTGCAGGATGCTTTGCAGGCTAACTTGCAGGTTGAATTGGTAGAAAGGAAGGCAAATACAATGTTAACATCATTTTGAGTTAACTAAAAGCAAGGATGTAATGCTGAAGTTTTATAAAGCATTGGTTGGACTGCATTGGGAGTATTGTGAGCAGTTTTGGGCCCTTATCCAAGAAAAGATGTGCTGGTGTTGGAGAGGGTCCAGATGAGGTTTACAAAAATTATCCAGGGAATAAAGGGGTTCACGTATGAGTGTTTGATGGCTCAGGGCCTGTGCTCAATGGAGTTTAGAAGAATGATGGGGATCTTATTGAAAGGCCAAGACAGATTGGACATCGACAGGAATTTTCTAGTAGTGGGTGAGTGTAGGACTAGAGGGCATAGAGATAAGAAATTTCTTTAGTCAAAGGGTGGTGAATCTACAGACTACAGAGGTCAAGTTAATGGATATATTTAAAGCAGAATTTGATAGGTTATTGATTCGTGAGGGTACCAAAGGTTAGGGGGAGAAGGCAGGAGAATGGGGTTGAGAGGGATAATAAATCAGCCATGATGGAATGGTGGAACAGACTCGATGGGCTGAATGGCCTAATTCTGCTTGTACTGTATGTTTTCTGATCCAGCTCATTGGTCTTGAACTGCTGCATGTCCAGGGTGACACAACAGGAGGAGCCCTTGATGTGGAATCGGGACACACACCCTCGTTTGAGATATTCTGATCCAGGCAACAAATCACAGCAGGTCCATCGAGCCAGCTCGTAACTGTTGTTCTTTAGATCAGTGGCAAAGCCAGGTTTCCTCTGCGAGTCCAGTTTCTGAACCAATCCACACCATTACGGTACTGTAAATTGCACTCATTTGGAATCTTAAATATTGATGATTGATACTTCACCGCTGGCGCCTGTCACAACACCATCAGCTCGAGGTCAGTTCCTAGTTTTCACCTTTACCTGTATCCCACCAGAGTCACCTCATTCTTCTCCACCTCATCCTTCACAAAAGGGTTTGGATTCGGGAACTTGTACTTCTCAGTGCCGATCTTCATGCACTGCTGGGAGAAGGTGTGTCTGATATAGGTGGCCTCCCTGGGAAGGTTACGGGGAGAGCTGAAGGAATTCCTTTCATCTTGAGGGGGCTCGTTCACAGTCTCAGTGACCATCAGTAGGTCGGAGTATGAGTGGTCATGTTTTATCAAGTAAAAGCTTGGAACCGACTCACTGTACGATGATATCCCAGGAATACACAGATCTGGTGCAGAGCATCAGTGTGGTTTGTATGCCATCCCTGGCAAATATGTACATTTCCCTGAGTCATGGCAAACTTGTGAATTACAGAGTGATCAGTGATGGTGACACTGTGGAAATTCCTCTTGACTCAATACTGAATCCTCGACTGCCTCTCATTCTGTGTGGTAATTGAGTCGTTGGCCTTGTTGTCGTACTCCAAAGTAGCACAGCACACTGTCACCAGGTTCGGCCTCTTCCATGTATCTCACGTTCATCAGCCTTGAGAAGTCCATCTCCCCCGTCACTTCCCAGCCACTCCACACCTCGACAGAAGAATCTCTGGCCTTCAGCAGTTTTATTCTTGTCCTACTTTTGCCACATACCAAACTACTTCTGAAATTTCTTCTGCCTTCACAAACGGTCCCTCTCTTTCTGCTTGACACTCTTTGAAGTCTGCCTGTTGAACTGGAGAAACTGAGTGAATATCACGCGGTTGCTCGTTAACTGGTCTTCTGGCTGCGAGCAGTGGCAATGAGGTGGAAGCTGGTCTCACCTTCTAATCAAAGTTATAGCTCGGGAAACGTTAGTGTATGGAAGGAGATGGATACGTTTGTACAGCAGTCACTGAAAGCAAACGCACAGGTACAGCAGGCATTACAAAAACAAACACTGTGTTTATTTTGAGGACAGAAGTGAGGGTGTCTAAAATTGCACATGGTCTTAGTAAGGCCAGGCCCAGAGTAGGACATAGAACATTATAGCACAATACAGATTCTCTGGACCACAATGTTTTAAGATCACTCTAACTCTTTCTTCCTATATAACCCTCCATATTTCTATGATCCACGTGCCTATCTAAGAGTTTCTTAAATGCCCCAAATGTATCTGCCTCTACCACCACCCCTGGCAGGGTGTTCCACACACTCACCTCTCTCAGTGTGAAAAAAACCTTACCCCTGACATCCTCCCTATGCTTTCTTCAATCACCTTAAAATGATGCCCCCTCATATCTGCCATTTCCGCCCTGGTGAACAAGTCTCTGGCTATCCACTCAATCTGTGCCTCTTTATCACGAACCCTGTGGACCAGGGAGGGGCACTGGGTAGCGGCAGGTCTCAATGCACCTGAACGTCATTTTTCTGAGTTTATTAAATTGTTTAATGACTAATTTTATCATTGAGCTGTCACTGTGACACTCGTTATGTGAATACAGTTAACCTATGTTTCTCGTTCTTAAGTGATTAGTTTTTGATTTTGACCCCCGTGGTTTCCTGTGTTTTTTATCTTCTACTTAACGTTACACTGGACCAGCACTCATTGCTGAGCCTTGGATACGAGTTCTGTGTGATCTACCATTCTGTGTACTCAAGTCCAGAGTTGGTGAGCTCTGTGTTTGATTAATCCCTGCATTATTCTCTGAATAGATCATCATCGTTAATTTCTACCGTCAAGTGCAGAGTCTACTCCACACCTGGGTCCACTCAGCTGAAGATCGTACAGCAGGGCTCAGACAACCATGGAGCCAGCAGAGACTGATCACCTCAGCATGGCATTGGCCTACCAAGTCAGGCCGTTGGATGGCATGGGCAGTTTCTCCAGGAGATACCTGCATCATTGCAGAAGGACTCTGAGACCGGTAGGCAGCATTCACTTTCCTCAGGGATAGACTCTGGTTCCCAGCATTCGCCTGGGCTGAGTTCTGTTCATTTAGTTGGCATGCACACTTTCCCTGTTAAGGGCATGCGCATGAGGGGTGGAAGGGGATTGTGGGTAAGAAAATGGCAGCCCTTAGGTACTGAACATGAATGGAGAAAGAAAAGTTGTTTAAACAAAAGAAAACCTCGTCTTTGTTGTTCGAGCATTAAAAGTGGTAGCAGAGGATGGTTTCCGATCATAGGATCTCGCCAGCATTTGGCGAGAGCAAGCCTTACAAAAACAGTAAAATGAAGTAGAAATATGGACTCAGGTTACAGAGCTTGAGAAGAAGAAGCAGGACCTTGCATACTGTCACTTTCAGAAAGAGCGAGAGAGACCGCGATAGGAATTTCGTTGGAAGACTTGAACAAAGATGATGTATGAATACGCTGATAAATACACTTAACTCTGTTTTTCTAAAGGAAGAAAGGGATTGGATTTATGAGGCATATTCAGATTTTGAAAAAATTTCCAGAGACGGTTCTACAAATGTGGCTGATTATATTATTGATTTGAACAAAAGTATAGTCCTGTGCATAAATACGAAATGGAACTTCCTGATGCAAAATTAACTTTTAAATTGTTAGATACTGCGTGTCTAGACATAAAGAACAGACAGCTAGCATTAACTGCATGTAAAGAACTTACAATCGTATCTATGAAATCGGCATTGAAGAGGATTTTTGGAGAAAAGGCTGCCAAGGAAACAATCAGAATTAATTGGAGTCAGAGAATGGCATACTTCACTGAGCAGGAATGTAAGAGTGGCAAACGGAGTTCCCAGGGTGACCAAACGAGGGCACTGTTACCTGGCACAAATCTACTGAAACAAGTACAGAAGGCGATTGAAATGTGTGGTTTGTCGAAGTACTTACCAGGGGACAAAAAACTGTCCGAGCAGACCGAACAAGTTAAGCTATCTGAAGAAAATAAGAAATCTGAAGATGTAGAAGAGTGCTATATCACATTGTTTGCAAAGGAATCACTTACTAATGCAGAAGCATCTGAGGCAGAGATTTTGATGATAGAATCCCTAGGATCTGCTGTTATCGATACAGCAGGCGTGTGCATAGTGTCTGGAGAAAAACGGCTTGAAAGCTCTGTAAGTGAACTAAACCGGAATGAAGTGCATAAACTGGTGAACAGATACACCCAGTTACAAAGTTGGAGATGGAAAGATTGTATGTCCTCCCAAAAGAGTGAAAATCCCCACAAAAATAGGGCAGGCAAAACATTACATCGAAATGGAGGTGGTACCAGTGAACATTCCATTACTCTTCAGTAAAACTTCCCTTAAAGAAAGTGTGGACCGTACTGGATATAGAGAATGGCCAAGCAACAATGTTTCCACAGCCAGTGTCTCTTGAGCTGACCAGCTCTGGACATTACTGTGTGACCATTCTAGATAAAGATATTACTGAGAATCAATGTGAGAATAAACTCCTAACTGTCACAGAGAACATGACCCCGATGAGAATCGCAAAGTGTTGCTGAAGCTTCACGAGCAGTTTGGACACACTTCGACAGACAGACTTCAGAAACTGCTCAGGAGTTCAGGAAATCCCAGCAACGCACACACAAAATGCTGGAGGAACTCAGCAGGCCAGGCAGCATCAATGGAAAAGAGTACAGTCAATGTTTCGGGCCGAGACCCTTCAGTAGGACTGCAAAAAAAGATGAGGAATAGATTTAAAAGGTGGGGGAAGTATAAAGTAAACGCAATGTGATAGGTGAAACCGGGAGGGGGAGGGATGAAGTAAAGAGCTGGGAATTTGAAAGAGATAGAGCTGGAGAAGGGGAGACTGTTAGGAGAGGACAGAAGGTCATGGAAGAAAGAAAAGCGGGGAAGAACAACAGAGGGAGGTGATGGCCAGGCAAGGAGATAAGGTGAGAGAGGGAAAGGGGGATGGGGAATGGTGAAAGAGAGGAGGGGGGACATTACCGGTAGATCGAGAAATTAATGTTCATGCCATCAGGTTGGAGGCTACCCAGATGATTAGAAGATGTTGTTCCTCCAACCTGAGTGTGGCCTCATCACGACAGTAGAGGAGGCCATGGATTGACATATTGGAATGTGAATGAAGAGGGAGACTGCTTCACCGACCACCTATGCTCCATTCTCCAGAAGAAGCAGGATTTCCCAGAGGCCACCCATTTTAATTCCACTTCCCATTCCCATTCCTGTCCACTACTTTATCCTTTGCCGGATCCAGGCTTTCAGTTGCCGGTTCTTTGACTTCCTTGTGTCCTGCAAAGATCGGAAGATCGCCTGTCTACAGACCCGAGAACTTACCGTCTCCAACGCCGGCAGGCCCAGAGGTCTCCAGACCGCGATCCCTGCTACTGACCATAACGGCTCTAACGACCCAGAGCAGATTCAAATCCCGGACTCCACCGCCATCAATGCAGGTTCTAGCGACCTCAGACATCACCAAAGAGCTGATTGCACAACCTCCAACTCCGGCCTTGACCTCCAGGCTGGGTCTTCAGACGCTGCTGCTGCAGGACCCCCCACTCCCCTTCCTCCACCACCACTCTGCAATCCTGTCTCCCTCAGGTCCCACCGCCAGCTCTTGGGCCCTCGGAGACTCCATCTTCCTCTCACCCCACCGTCCCTGAACACCTCAAACCTCCCCTCTTTTCTGACACTACTAACCGTCTTCTCCCCTCCGAACACAGCTCTCATCCGTGCCAGGTCCTCACTATTCTCTTTGACCGTCCCCACCCTGAGTCAGAACATTCTATCCTCAGTAAGGGCCTCACTTTTCCCCCCCGCGCCTACACCTCAGTGAGATCCACACCCACCATGGCACTGAGCTTTTCTTCTGCTGCCTCTGTCTCCGCGCCTACTCCTTTGGCAAGGAATCCCCACCCTCACCTTCTCCCGTCTTCAACCCTCCTCCTTTTCCTGGGCATCCCACCATGATCTTCTGTCCATTCTGGACTTGTTCATTGCCAACTGCTGAAGGGACAGCAACCATCTCAACTTCACCATTCCTTTCTCCAATTCCAACCTCACCCCCTCTGAATGCTCTGCTGTCCACTCCTCCGCACTAATCCTAACCTCACCATCAAACCCGCAGATAAAGTGGTTGCTGTAGTGGTCTGGCATACTGACTTCTACCTCGCTGATGCCCAGCACCAACTCTCAGACACCTCCTCTTACTTACTCCTCGAACAGGACCCCACTAAGGAGCATCAGGCCAGTCTCCCACACCATCACAGACCTTATTAACTCTGGGGATCTCCCATCCACCGCCACCAACATCATAGTTCCCTCACCCCACACCTCCCATTTCTACCTCCTACCCAAAATCCACAAGCTGGCTTGTCCAGCTAGACCCATTGATTCAGCTTGTTCGTGCCCCACTGAACTAATATTGGCAAACGTTGACTCTGTTTTGTCCCTTTCTACCTACAGCAGTGACACCTCACACACTCTGGACCTTTGCAATGATTTTAGGTTTCCTGGCCCCCATCATCTTATTTTTACCTTGGATATCCAGTCCCTATACACCTCCATCCCCCACCAGGAAGGCCTCAAAGCTCAGTTTCTTTCTGGACACCAGACCTCACCAGTTCCCCTCCACCATCACTCTCCTCTGTCTAACAGAACTTGTCCTCACTCGTAATAATTTCTACTTTGGCTGCTCCCACTTCCTTCAAACAAAGGTATAGCCATGGGTAATTGCATGGGTCCCAGCTATGCCTGCCTGTTTGTCGGCTACGTGGAACAGTCTATGTGCCAAGCCTACTCCGGTGTCTGCCCCCCACTTTTCCTACAGGGCATCGACGACTGCATTGGTGCCATTTCCTGTACCCATGCCGAGCTAGTCGACTTCATCAACTTTGCCTCCAACTTCCACCCTGCCCTCAAATTTACCTGGTCCATTTCCGACACCTCCCTCTCCTTTCATGATCTCTCTGTCTCTATCTCTGGAGACAGCTTATCCACTGATGTCTATTACAAATCCATGGACTCTCACAGCTACCTGGACTATACCTCCTCCTACCCTGTTAATTATAAAAATCCCATTCCCTTCTCTCAGTTTCTCCATCTCCGCCGCATCTGCTCTTAGGATGAGGCTTTTCATTCCAGAATGAAGATGGCCTCCTTTTTCAAAGAAAGGGGCTTCGTTTCCTCTACCATCAACATGGCCCCCAACCGCATCTCTTCTATTTCACGTATGTCTGCTCTTACCCCATCCTCCCGCCACCCCACCTCTTGTCCTTACCTACCACCCCACCAGCCTCTCTGTTCAGCACATAATTCTCTGCAACTTCTGCCATCTCCAACGGGACCCCACCACCAAGTACATCTTGCCCTCCCCCCACTTCCTGCTTTCCACAGGGATACCTCCCTACGTGACTCCCTTGTCCATTTGTCCCTCCCACTGATCTCCCTCCTAGCACTTATTCTTGCAAGTGGAACAAGTGCTACACCTGCCCCTACACCTCCTCCCTCACTGCCATTCAGGGCCCCATACAGTCCTTCCAGGTGAGGTGACACTTCACCTGTGAGTCTGTAGGGGTCATATACTGTGTCTGGTGCTCCCGGTGTGGCCTCCTGTATATCAGTGAGACCCAGCGTAGATTGGGAGACTGCTTCTTCAAGCACCTACGCTTCGTCGGCCAGTAGAAATGGGATCTCCGGGTGGCCACTTCCCATTCTCATTCCGATTTGTCAACCCACGGCCTCCTCTACTGTCGCGATAAGGCCCCACTCAGGTTGGAAGAACAACACCTTTATATTCCGTCTGGGTAATCTTCAACCTGATGGATATTTTGAACTTTCGGTAATGCCCCTAGCTTCTTCACCATTCCCTATCCCCTTTTCCCTCTCTCACCTTGTCTCCTTGCCTGTCCATTGCCTCCCTCTAATGCTCCTCCCCCCCCTTTTCTTCCATGGCTTTCTGTCCTCTCCCATCAAACCCCCCCTTCTCCAGCCTATGTCTCTTTCACCAATCAACTTCCCAGCTCTTTACTTTATCCCCTTCCCCCTCCCGGTTTCACCTGTCACCTTGTGCTCCCTCCCCTCCCCCAAACTTTTAAATCTACTCCTCATTTTTTTTTTCTCCAGTCCTGCTGAAGGGTCTCGGCCCAAAACATCAACTATTCTTCTTCCCATAGGTGCTGCCTGGCCTGCTGAGTTCCTCCAGCATTTTGTGTGTGTTGCCAGGAGTTCAGGAAACAAAGGCACAGACTATTTTTCCACTCTAAAGCAGATAGTTGATAGCCGTGAGATATGTCAAAAGTTTGGGAAGTCCAAACCCAAGCCTGTGGTTGGTCCACCATTAACAACTGAATACAATGAAACAGTAGCCACAGACCTACATGAACTGGGGCAGGGAGTGTGGTATCTCCACATCATTGACAAATTCACACATTTCAGTGCTGGTAGCATCGTAAGCACAAAGAGACCCCCAAGCTAGTTAAAAACCTTCATCCATTCCTGGATAAGTGTGCACGGCCCACCTCAGAAAGTGGTGAATTTAGTTCAGAGATATGGCAGAGAACTTTAACATTGAAACAAAGACAACAGCGGCATACAGTCCTTGGAGTAATGGACTTCTGGAGAGACACAATCAAGCGCTTACTGAAAAAATGCTGAAGGTAAAGGAAAACGATGGCTGTGATTGGAACAGCCCTGGACTGGGCCCTTATGGCGAAGAATACCAGGCACAATGTACATGGTTATAACCCGTATCAACCAGTGTTCGGCTGGAATGATTCAGCTCATGATAAAATGGCGGAGCAGACTCGATGGGCCGAATGGCCGACTTCTGCTCCTTTGTCTTATGGAATCCAGGCCCTTCCCTCTGTACTGGTTGACAGACCCCAACAGGAATTACACCGAAAGCACACTTGGCCTGATGTTTTGAGGAACTGAATATTGGAGAACTCCAAAAAGACTCACCGACATGTGCATCCGAGTCTCTCCGACTACCTCACTCAGTGAAATATTAAAAGCAATGGCAACCCCAGCCATGGGTATAAAATGGACATTCTTACAGGGAATGTTGCTGTCATGTGACATTTACATGTGAATGTTCAAATAATGTTGAAAACAGCTGGAAAGATGTCACTAATGGATCCTGCTGTTTTTTACGGGCAAGATTGAGAATGTCATGCGATTGGAGCACTTGCCTGTCATGTAGATGACTTCATATGGGGAGGTTCACAAAACATTGCCACAACGGCTAAGGTCAGCTTTTCAGGTTGAACGCCAGGAACATGGCAGACTCTATTATGTAAGGATAGACATCGTTGTTGTTGATGGAAGACTACAACTGCACCAAGAGAGCTACATCAGGAATCTTCAGACAATCCACGTGGAATCCTCACGTGCCACACAGAGGGATGCGCCCCTCAGTGAAGCTGAAGCTGAGCAACTCAGGTCAGATTCCACGGATGGCAGGACAGAACAGGCCTGACATCGTGCTGGATGCCTGCATCTTGGCATCCGGCACAAAGAATACTGTAGTACAAACTTTACATGAGACAAACAAGATAGTGTGTAAAATTCAATCTGAAAAAAATAGTCTTGCAGTTTCAACAGCTTGGAAAAGATAGATCACTGAGGTTCATTGCCTCACTTGGAAATCTTCATGAAATCTGAAGAGTTGTATGTAGTACACTGGCAGGAGATACCCTTGCAATGTCTGATGGGTATCTGGCCACACTCCATTCTGAGTTTGTCCATGGTGACCCAAAGAAGAACAGTCTACAAATAACCTGTGTCACAGCTAACTACTCTTTGGTTTCTGCCATCAAATCCACCAAGTCAGTTGCAGAGAAGAGGCTTTGTCTCAAGATAAGCAGCATCAAGGAACTCATCCAAGCACAGAAAATTCATCACGTGCTGTGGTCAACTACAAAGGAACAACTAGCTGACTGTCTCACGAAGAAGGGGAAGAGCTCTCGTGCTGCCGAAGGCAATTAGTGAAGGCATTTTGTACTTCAGGAACTGTATCAGCATCATGGGTTAGAGCTAATTCTCATATCCTAGTGAACATTTGAATGTATTTTTTTTTTAAATTTTCTTTCAATATACATAGAAAGGATGGGAGATCTGTTCATTTGGGCGATGTAAGCATTTAGGTTGCATGAGCACTTTCCCTATTATGAGAATGTGCACGAGGGGTGGAAGGGAATTGTGGGTAAGAAGATGGCAGCCCTTATGTACTGAACGTGAACTGAGAAAGTAAAGTTGCTTAAACAAAAGGAAATCTTGCCTTTGTGGTTTGACCATTAACAGTCTATGCATCCTGCCATGGGTTCCCGGAACTACTGTGGAGAGTCAATTAAGCTGCCAGCCCCCGAGTGGTACAATGGTGACCCTGAATCTTGCCACAGGTTCTTGAATCTTTGAATTACAACCGGCAAAGTTCCCCTTGGACAGGAGTAAGGAGGCCCTATATAATTTCCCTCCTCTCGGGCAGGGCCCTTTCGTGGGTAACGGCTTTATGGGAGAAGGACGATCCCGTGTGTTCTGATATCAGTTTATTTCGAAGAATGATGAGCCATCCTGCTGGGAGCTCAGAGGCAGCCAGCGGACTCCTTCAGCTGTGTCAGGGAATGTGATCCATAGCCGACTATTCCATTGTTATCAGTAGCCTAGGGGCAAAGAAAGAGTGGAAGAATGAGGCTTTGGTTGCTCTGTTTAGACGCTGGGGTTTAAATGACCAGCTTAAAGATGTTCTTGCGACCAGGGACCAGGTGGAGGATTTGGAGGAGCTTGTGGACGTGGCCATAAGAATCGAGAATCATATTTCTGAAAGAAGGAGGGAGAGATATGGTGAGCTCACCCAGAAGGCTGGCTCTCAGAACAACCCAATGCCTACGCCAGTTCCTCAGCCTGATAATCAGTGTGGATCCCTGCAGATATCTCTGGAGGAACCCATGCAACTTGGAAGGACCCAGGTCTCTCCAGTAGAGCGAGAGAAGTATGAGGCAGAGGTCTTGCTTTTACTGTGCAAAGGCCAGCCACTTCTGAGTCACCTAACTCGAGCTGTTGGGAAGCTCCTAGGACTGTCCAGTGAGGGGAGTGGTCTTACCATCCCTGTTATCCTGGGGTAGACATCAACGTTCTGTGAGATCCTTGGTAGTCTCTGGTTCGGCAGGGAATGTCTTTGGATGTTAGACTGGCAGAGAGAATCTAAATTCCTAAATTACACCTCGACCAGCCTATCTCTGCTACAGCCCTGGATGGTAGACCATTGGAAACTGGACAAAGCTTTTATCTTTCTGTCACTCTCAAGTGAACCATTGGAAGGCATGAGCAGATGATTCATTTTCATCTTATTCATTCTCCAGACATTCCCCTAATCCTTGATTATCCATGGTTAGATCATCATAATCCTTGGATTAACTGATCTTCTGGCACCATTCAGTATTGGTCGACCCTTTGCCAGTATAAGTGCCTTCCTAGAGATTCTGAGATTCCGCAATGCCTGCCCGAGTTTCCGAGTGACCTGCTGTGAACCATGTCGAATCATCAGTAGAATTGCTTCCTGACTCCTCAAGAATGGACTTGAACACAACAGAGTTGTCCGGAGTGCCTTCAGAGTATTTGGATTTGTTGGAGTTGTTCAGCAAGAGGAGAGCCACTACACTTCATCCACATAGGGACGATGATTGCACCATCAATTTACTGCCTGGTACATGTCCTCCCCAGGGAAGGCTCTGTGCCTTGTCCGCTCCTGAGAGACAGTCTATGGAGGACTACATTAAGGGGGGCTTTGACATCTAGAGTTATTTGACCATCCACTCCACCTGCCGGTGCGGGATCCTTTTCATATCCATGAAGGATGGCGGACTGAGATCATGTAATACTTACAGAGGTCTAAATAGAATTACTATTAAGAACCAGTAGATCTAATGAACAAGGCATTTGAGTTATTGCAAGGAACCATGGTCTTGACTAAACTAGACCTCTGGAATGCCAAGAGGGAGATGAATTGAAGATGGCCTGCAACACTCCTACTGGACATTATGAGCAACTGGTGATGCCATTTGGTTTAGGTAATGCTCAAGTAGTCTTTCAGAACGTCATCAATATCACACAGGAGCTGCTTAACCAATTTGTCTCTGTTTATTTGGACAATACTCTTATTTTTTTCTTGGTCACTTCGGGAACATGTCCATCATGTACAGAGTGATCTTCAACACCTACAGGATATCTAGCTTTTTGCTAAACTTGAGAAGAGCGAATTTCACACTTCCAATGTTTCCTTTCTGGGTTTTGTCATTTTCAACAGAAGTTTACAGATGGACCCTGAGAAGATCCAAGTGGTACAAAATTGGCCATAACTTGCTTCATTCAAACAGCTCCAATGCTTTTTGGGGTTCACCAGTTTCTATCGGCACTTCATTTGCAATTTCAATGCAATCACGGCTTCACCTACCAACCTCACTAAAACATCTACTGGGCCTTTCTGCTGGATTCCAGAGACAGAAGCCACTTCCTGTGATCTCAAGAACAGACGTACCACAGCACCTGTACTTGCTCTCCCTGATCTGGACTATATCTTTGTAGCGGAGTTTGACACTACGAATGTCAAAGTTGGAGCTGTACTATCTCAATGAACCATCTCAGACCAGCAGCTATACCCATGTGCCACCTTCTTCAGTTGTCTCTCTCCCACTGAGATGAACTATAATATCAGCAACAGGGATTTTCTTGCTGTCCAGTTGGAACATGAAGGATTGAGACATTGGCTGGAGGGAGCCAAAGTCCCCTTTTAGATTTGGACCTGATCATAAGGACCTAGCTTATATCCATGCTGCCAAGAGACTGAACTCTCAACAGGTACACTAGTCATTGTTCTTTAATAGGTTCAATTTTACCATTACATGCAGACATGGTTCTAAGAATCTTTCTAGGCAGTTTGCAACACCAGTTCATTGCCATTGTTAATTTCTACTATTGAGTCCTGAGTTTACTCCACACCTGTGTCTGCTGTGTCTACACTCTTATCATCTTGTGCACCTCTATCAATTCACCTCTCACCCTCCTTTGCTCCGAAGGGAAAAGGCCCAGCTTGCTCAACCAAGCCTCGTAAGAAAGACATTGTCTGTAGTCCAGGCAGCATCCTGACAAATCTCCTCTGCGCCCTCTCTAAAGCTTTCACATCTTTCTATAATGAAGCGACCAGAACTGAACACAGTACGAGGGGTGATTAATAAGTTCGTGGCCTAAGGTAGAAGGAGTCAGTATTTGTAAACCTAGCACATTTATTTTTCAACATAGTCCCCTACTACATGTACACACTTAGTCCAGTGGTCGTGGAGCATACGGATCCGTTCTTTGTAGAAGTGGTCCACAGCAGGGGTGATTGATAAGTTTGTGGCCTAAGGTAGCCGGCGATGAATTATTAACTTCAAACTTTCTGCGTTATCACTCAAAGAGTTGAACTGCACGTGCATGTAACAAGAACATCTTGGACCTCCAGGTGGTCCGCAGCAGGGGTGATTGATAAGTTCGTGGCCTTGGGTAGAAGGAGATGAGTTATACAGCTCTTGTTACATGCACGTGCAGTTCAACTCTTTGAGTGAAAATGCAGAAAGTTTGAAGTTAATAACTCATCTCCTTCTACCTTAGGCCACAGACCTATCAATCACCCCTCATGCAGCATAGTAACAGTCCCTTGTGGCCTGACAGGTCTGTGTTGCCCAATTACACCCATGTGACCAATTAATCTACTAATCTGTATGTCTCTGGACTGTGGGAGGAAACTGGAGCACCCTGAAGAAACCCATGCAGTCACGGGGAGAACGTACAAACTCTTTAGAGACAGCGGTGGGAATCGAACCTGGGTTGCTGGTGCTGTAATGGCACTATGCTTCTGTAGGCTAGATGATCATGTTAGAGTGAGTTTTTGGGTAGGTGATTTATTTACACTTAAATGGCTTGGCCACCAGTCTTCTGTTTGACAAAGTACTGTGGATTGAGTTCACAACAATGCGCTTCCTAAAAGCTGTGAGCCCAGTTCATTCCTAACAGCTGTGAATGCGGAAATACTAGTCAGACGCTGCGGATGGAAGCGTGAAGTTTACAGGTAGTTTCGAAGACAGTATTATCCATACTTTATAAATATGAATTCTCCTCTATGTTAGCACGTAAAATACCAAATAAATGTATTGTGGATTTAACTTGCACTCCTGAAGGCTGTGAGTACCAACCCAGACATGAAAGGGTGTCAGGAGGAAAGGAAAGGATGAAGTCAGAAGGTGTGGTATTTTGTATGTAGCTTCAAAAGAAAGCTTTGTCTGTGCATTGTCTATACTTTGTAAAGCGGGATTGCCCTTTGTGCTTAGCAAATAAATATCAAGCCCACATTGGGCTAGCAGATCTTTCCACTGAAAGCGTCTCCATCTGTATGATGTCTGCTGTACCTTGTTTTGTCGAATAAAGAAGCTGCTTTGTATCTACCAGTGACTCTCTCTCTCTGGTGATTTCATCCACGCCACAACAACCAAATCATCTGTTTGTATCTTTCCTACATTACAACAGTGACTGCACCTACACTATTTATAAGCCTTTTTTCCCTCCACAGCGTAAATATTGCCAGCTGTGGAGTCAGTCACAAATACTCTGCAAAGTGGTACTAAACTGCAGACTCCCGTACCAGGCAGTTAATGATTATTGAGGTTGTTTTGTAGGATTTCACAAATAAAATATCGGAGGTGCTTGAGGAAAAAGATATAACATCTCATTTATTGAACACTGAAGACTGAACACAAAGTGTGCTAAACGTCCTTAATGTAATCACGTCAGACTAGCCTCTTAACTGAACACCAACCCAACGTCAGTGGTTGTGAATTCTGTATGTTTCCACCAGTTATGTTATCCTGCATAGGCCAGTTGTAGAAATCTGGTGCTCAACCCCATGTTTTCTGACTGTAGTGGCGAATGTGGGCTCGGCGAGGTTTGAGAATTCACCCAGCAGTTGAGTAAACTCACATGCGGTGGTGTGTGTGCTTGGCAGAGCCATTGTGGGGAACTTACTGGGGGAGCAGGGTGACAACACAAAGTCCTTCACATCCACAAGCCAGTGGTTCTTAGGATCAACTAACAGACTTTGGGCACACGGGAAATCTGCACTGAGCAGAGGTCTAGCCACTATAACTAGTACCAAGTCCCATGTGTAATGTCACGCACCGAAGCAGAGCATCGCCTGTCGTGTCCGGTAAGTCTGGATCCTGCTGCCATTGGCGGCCTCCAGAGCGGTTTCGTTGCTCTTTACCTTCTCATCAATAGACGATGCCAGCAGCACACTCACCTGAGCACCTGTGTCACACAGGGAGCGTCACCCTGAAAGGGAGTCTGTAATGAACAGTAGACGACCCTGGCAGCTGGAACCCGGTGTCCACAGACCTCTGATGTCCCGACGTACTGGCACTGTCGAAGCTGCGAGGCGGTTGACACTTCCTAGCGTTCTTACCAAAGTGAGCGCGGTAAAAACACGGACTCCACAGGCTTCGTTTCGCAGTCGTGGCCATCCTTATGCTGGGGGCTTATTGAGGTCGAAACAGGAGGAGGAATGATGCACTGCTGCCGAGCTAAGTGCGGACGGTCAGCCATTTTAGCAAGCTTCCTATAGTCCTTCACAGGTGTGTTAGCGAGAACTACGTGAACTTGATCAGATGTTTGCTGCGTGTAGAGTTCCTTAAAAATAAAGCAAGGATGGCGATTCCCCAGGAGAGACAGCACATGGTCCATTAATTCTGACGGCTTACCATTGCCAAGTCCGGGCAAGGAGAGCAACTGTTTGGCGCGCTCAGACTCTAATAATCCAAAAGTCTGTAAAAGGTGAGTTTTCACCAATTTATCGTATCCAGGCAGGTCCTCTAGTAGACTCACCACTCTCGCAGCCGTGGAATTTCTGAGCAATGATACCACATAGAAATATTTGGTGTCATTGCCAGAGATTTTTTGCAGTGCCAACTGGGCCTCAGTTTGTACAAACCAAGTGACGGCATTTTGCTCCTAAAACTCTGGCGGTTTCAAAGTGACTGCTTTGGCCGACATGTTCAATAACTCTGGAATTGTCCTAGAGCATTGGGGTCACCAAATGTAAGTTTCCACAAATAAAACAGCAGAGACGTTTTATATTTGAGGAGAAAAACCGTAGCAACTCGTTGGTTGAACACCGAAAACTGAACAAAAAAACGTGCAATAAGTCCTTTAGGTAATTATGTCATCACATCAGACCAGCCTCTTAAAGTGAACCCCAACTCAATGTCGGTGGTTTGAATTATGTACGTTTCCACCAATTACGTTACCCTGCAGTTTCTCTGAGGGGCCTGTTTCAACCCTCCCTCACTCCATCCATCCATCCAGCAATGAAATTACGGTTCCACAATGTACACATGAGATGACGAGGAATTTCTTTGGCCAGAAGGTGGTGAATCTGTGGAATTCATTGCCACAGATGGCTGTGGAGGCCAAGTCATTGGATGTATTGGGGCAGCACAGTAGTGTAGCGGTTAACACAATGCTATCACAGCGCCTGCGACCCCGGTTCAATTTCCACCACTGCCCGTAAGGAATTTGTACGTTCTCTCTACGTCCCGCGTTGGTATCCTCCGGTGCTCCAGTTTCCTACCACATCTCAAATGCTTACGGGTTAATAGCTTAATTGGTTACGTAGGTGTAACTGTGCAGAGCAGACTTGTTGGCACAGAAGGGCCAGTTACCCACTGTATCTCTAAATAAGATTTAAAGTGAAGATTGATAGATTCTTGATTAGTATGGTTATGAGGAGAAGGCAGGAGAATGGGGTTGAAATGGAAAATTAGTCTATCATGATTGTTGGAACAGACTAGATGGGCCGAATAGCCTAATTTGGAACCACTATCAAAATGTTGTGGGCAGTGGTCTGTCACTAACCTTCCCACAGTAGGTGGCGCTGTTGCTGCACTGTGGAGACACATGGCCCTTTCAGCACATCAGAATAAGTTTTTAAGCAATTTAGAACTCTGCAACAAAAAGTACCCTTTTCTAGAATAATCGCTGGAGACGTTAAACATCAGATTACTTTGGGTAACTATGTATACACAACATTGCACCTTTCCCAGGTTCTGTTCTGTACATCATGTGCTTTGAAAAAGGAAAACATTGGTGGTGTTGGTAATAAATGTCTTCAATAATGACATACATTATTTCATACCAGTTATCCTTAGGTACAACACCTATTAGATACAAAGCAAAACTTCTCTCTAATCTATACTATCACAAGATTACAGGGGCAGGTAGAGAATGAAACTGTCTGTTAAATCTGTCCCTGCCCTGTCCTTATGCATGGAGCTAAACTCTCAGTAGACTGTATTATCAAGAAGTGTAGAATAAAAGTAAGGATGTTCTGATAAGAATTTATAAGGCATTGGATGGCTCTGGGCCTGTGCTCGATAAGGTTCAGAAGGAGGAGAGGGGATCTCAATACTGAAAGAGTTGGGTGAAGTGGATGTGGATAGGATGCTTCCATTAGTACGAGAGTGTAGGATCTGAGGACATGACCTCAGAATAAAGGGACGTCCCTTTAAAAGTGAAATGAGAAAAGAATTGAATCCTTGGTATTTGTTGTCACTGAGAGTGGTGAAGGCCAAGTCGTAGGGTTTACTTAAACAGAGATTGATAGCTTCTTGATTGACAGAGAGGTTAAAGGTTATGGGGAAAGGAGGGAGGTTAAAAAGTCAGCAACGATTGGATGGTAGAGCAGACCAGTTGGGCCAAATAGCCGAATTCTTCTTCGATGTCTTGTGGTCAACACTTCCAGGTCAGCCCCAACACGATAATATTTCAGGTGTTGGGCATGTGGCCAAGTTGTTAAGGCGTTCGTCTCCGAAGGTCGCTGGTTCGAGCCTCAGCTGTGGCAGCGTGTTTGTGTCCTTGAGCAAGGCACTTAACCACACATTGCCCTAGTGTCTGTGTGAGGAGTGGCGCCCCACACAGACTTCCAATCTGCGCCTTGTAAGGCATGAAAATGCCCGACGCAGGCCTCTCATGGTCTGAGTCGACGTTCGCTTCCCTTCCCTACCTACTAAAATGTGGTTGGTATTCAACTAAACATAAATGTGGCAAACACAAAATGCTGGAGGAACTCAGCAGCTCAGGCAGCATCGATGGAGCAGAGTAATCAGGACCTCAGCCCAAAACACTGATTGTTTTCTCCTCTCCACCTGACCTGCTGAGTTCCTCCAGCATTTGGATTTCCAGCATCTGCAGAATCTCCTGTGTTTGTACAGATAAACATTAGTGACGTTCAGACATTCGGAGGCTAAATAACGAGAAGATAATATGAGACAAGAATGACAAAAGCAATGCTGAGTAATCAAACATTGAATCTAATTTTTGTATACAACTGGAGACATGTTGCAACAAGGATCATCCAGGACCCAAAATGTAAGACAAGTGTTTAATTTCATGTTTCACAGATGCAATTTTTGCTCCATACCTTGCAAAGCAGAGTACAAATAAGGTCTAGCCCAATGAATTGAATTGACTTTATTACTTACATTCTTCAAACTAGATACTGATTAAGGATCCCTCTACATTCTCTCATCAACGCAAGGGCAGTACGGGATAGAAACAGAGCAAAGCTTTCTTTACTGCACCCTGTCACACTGTGGGCAGGCACGCATTTGTTAGAAGTGCTAAGAAAAGTTGTTCTTTTACCATTGTTCTTTCAGATCCGCTCAGAGGGTTCGCGTATTGATAAGGCTCTTCTCTACCATCCTGTCAAAGGACAGGAATTGCAAGAGATCAATGTAGCGTAAAGCCACCTCCAGAGTATCAGATCCAGACTCAAATTCATTTATTTATCATATGTACGTCAAAACATACAGTGAAATGCGTTGTTTGTGTTAATAACCAGCATAACCTAGGGATGTGCGAGTGTTGCCACACGTTCCGATGCTAACGTTGGATGCCCACAATACTTGGCAGAACAGAACAAGCAACAAAAAAAAACAACAGCAAAACAAGCCCCTATCCTCCCTCGCACCCACACACCCACACAGACAGTCCTCCAGTTTCAGGATTCATGAAAAATAGGCCTCTGAATTCCCCAGTGGACTTCATTCTCGAATGCCCAGCACTTTGGCCATTGGGCTTCAACTTCCACACTTCTAATAGACCTTCAGGCTTGGATCTTCCGTATCGATCTTGGACTAACCAATGACAGGACCCCGAACTCCAGGCCTCAAACTTGGGATTGTCAATGATGGGATCTTCACTTCAATACTTTCTGGGCAAGTAAAGTTTGGGTTAGATAGAACACAATGTCAATTTCATACTGAAATGTTCAAACACAACCATTTTGGAGTAAAGGTCTCTTCTGCAACTTCCCAAAAATAACACTTCCACTTCAGGTACACAGGGGTTAGGTGAAGCACAATAGTGCAACGGTTTACAACACTACCTGTAACATCAGGGTTCAATTCCCAACACTGCCGATAAGGAGTTTGTATGCTCTCCCCATGATGGCGTGGATTTCCTCCGGGTGCTCCAGTTTCCTCCCACATATCAGTTAGGGTTCGTGAGTTGTGGCAGGCTATGCTGGCGCTGGAAGGATAGTGGCACTTGCGGGCTGCCTGGCACAATCCTCGCATTATTAAAATTAAGCTCTACAAACATTTACAGAGCAAGCTGCCCTCTGCAGTGTGATGCCACACACTTCTAGGGCAAGTACAGTGGGGGTTCGGTATAGAATACAACTCTTTACTGGCATTCTAACTTTACTGGGATTTGTCACGAACCATTTGATTATGAGCTGGATAAGTTCACTGGCCACACAACAGTACATCAAAATCAAAGTTCAAAGTAAATTCATTATCAAAGTGAAGTTATTCATTACCATATACTATCTTGAGATTCATTTTCTTGCAGGTATTTATAGGAAAATAAAGAATTACAATAGAATTTATTAAAAGCTATACGTAGATGATGACTGACAAATAACCAATATGCTAAAAAAGACACATCGTTCAAATAAAAATATAAATAAATAATTCTGAACTCTGCATTTAGATGGTTCAAAAGTGATGGTTCTTAAAGGGAAATGACAGGCTGCAGATTGCCACGATAGTGGTTAAGGAAATATATGTCTAGTAGTTTGTGAGCTTCCCACAAAATGACGCCAGCACCATCATCAGAAATGGTTCCCTCTACCCACTGTTGCCATGTGAACCAGGGTTTGTTTACATCAAGAATCCTTGTGCTTTACAATCCTTCAGCATCTGTGAGCTTCACCCCGGCTGAAACAACAGCAGGAATTTAATAAGCAGCTGACTCAGTCCAATACACCACAGGCACACCCCTCCGCACCACTCTCAGTATCACTCTCACGTGAGGTGCTGCCTTAAGAAAGCGATGCCCATTATCGAAAATCCCCACCGTCTGGGCCATGCCATCGTCTCGCCGCTGCCATCAGGAAGGAGGTACAGAAGCCTGAAGTCCCACACCTCCAAGTTCATAGTTCTAAGTAAAATTATTACCCAAGGGAACACATGTGACGCGTGGGCTACTCTGAGTTTTGTTTTTTTGCAGGCATTGACAAAAGAAAATGAAATACCAGATAATTTTATGACAAACCACCGATGTGCAAAAGAAGACAAACTACACATGAAAACAATGCTGAAAATGTGAGCCGTAAGGAGTCCTTGAAAGTGAGTCTGTAGGTTGTGGAGCCAGTTCAGAGTGGCGACTCGGCGAGTGAAGTTATCCACGCCAGTTCAGGTCCCTAATGGTTGTAGGGTATTAGCTGCTCCTGATCCTTGCCACGTGGGATCGAAGTATCCTGTACCTCCAGCCCCATGGAAGCAGTGAGAGGAGAGCATGGTCTGGACCGTGGGGGTCTTTGCTGCTTTATTGTGACAGTGCTCCTTGTAAATGTGCTCAGTGGTGGGGAGGGCTTTGCTTGTGATGGACCGGGCTGCATCCACCGCTTTCCGTCAACTATCTCATTCCTGGATATCGGTGTTTCCATACCATGCCATGATGCAACCAGTCAGGGTACTGTCCACTGCACATCTTTCATCACAGTTTTCTGGTGAATCTGCTCAGACACTGAATGAAGCAAAGTCCTGTAGAGGCCGGGTTCAAAATCAGCTACTTCCCTTCAACCTTGGTTCATAAATCTACAGGCACTGCTGTTATCAATATCGTTCACCAACTTTGATCATTTTGCACTAAGATTGACTTTCTTGTTCTAATTGTGTTCTTTCTTTAAAAAAATGCATTTATGCTTTTCTTCTTAATGCAGTCTGCTCTCAGATGCTATGTGCCCAGGAATTTGCAGCAATTAAAGTTGTTCATCACAACTGTGCTTGCTACCTCAAGTCCAGTTTATTGTTACATTTATTCGAGTTGTCAAATAAATATGACGATAAACCCAACTTTGACTTTGCCTTTGATTCAACCTTAACCTGCTGTTCAAATAGCAAGATTCAGGACAATAGGAGGGTGAACCTGATGGTATCTTGAAAGAGCTGATGGTGAGAGGGTTGTCAAACCAATTAATCCTCTCTGGTTTCAGAAGCAAGCCTCATCTGTTCCATTTCATTTTAAGACAGTTGTCAGCATCACGCTCCCTATACGCAAAGGTACTGATGGTCTCTGACTGGGTTTGGTCGCAGACCAGCATGTCAAATCCATTTTCATTCACACAAAATATAGATTAGAGTTGTCATTGCACAATATTGAATGGTATCTTTCAGTAACCATAACAATTCTTTATGGATTATGTTATCCACGGTGTGAGGAAGCCCATAAAAAGCAAATGATTTCTTCTGGGCTGCCAACTCCCCTGTGATATCTGGTCTCTTCTGTAATCTGATTACATCGATTTGCCCGCATGTTATTTACTCTTGGCAGCTAATTGAATCTTATCTGGATGTAAAACTCCAGGAGCTCATCACCGACAGCTCCTCCTATCCATTCAGACAATCCAACCTATTTAAATTCAATAGTTTTCGCGGCTCAAAGTAAATATTATTACCAGCGAAATCAGTCATAAGGCTGAATAAATTGCTTTTTATTATCTATCAGTCTCCCGTTCAACCACACTCACTCTTCTTCAATCAATCAATAACACTGCTGATGAAATCAGAATTTCTCCGTCTCCGTCTGTATACATTACTCTAAACGCCTCACCACCAGGTTACCAGGAGCTATCTTATAAGGTAAATTGCCTGTGGAGAGGGTCAGAGGAAGTTCACGAGAATGGTCCCAGGAATGAAAGGGTTAACATATGAGGAGTAGCAAATCATAAACACAAGTTGAAGGATCTCGGACCGAAACGTCGACTGTTTATTCCTTTCCATAGATGCTGCCTGGCCTGCTGAGTTCCTCCAGCATTTTTTGTGTGTGTGTTACATGTAAAGAGTGTTTGACATTTCTGGGCTTATCCTCGATTAGAATCAGAATCAGGTTTATTATCACCGACCTGTCGTGGAACTTGTTGTTTTGCAACACGGATATAGTGCAATACATACAGTATAAATCCCAATAATATAAAATGAGTATTGCGAAAATAGTGAAGTAGTGTTCATTGATCATTCAGAAATCTGATGGCGGAAGGGAAGGAGTAGTTTCTGAAATGTTGAGTGTGTGTCTTCAGGCTCCTGTACCTCCTCGCTGATGGTAGCAATGAGAAGGGGGCATGTCTGGGTGGTAGGGGTCCTTAATGATGGCTGCCATCCTTTGAGACATCATCTTTTGAAGATGTCCTCGATGTTGCGGAGGCTAGTGCCCATGATGGAGCTGCAGTTTTTACTGATCCAGTGCAGTGGCCCCTCCATACCAGACGGTAATGCAACCAGTTAGAATGCTCTCCACAGTACATCTGTAGAAATGTGTGAGTGTCTTTGGTGACCTACCCAATCTCAGTCCCCCGATGAAAGACAGTCACTGGTGTGCCTTCTTTGTAATTGCATCATTATGTTGGACCCAGGATAGATCTTCAGAGACGTTGACAGCCAGGAACTTGAAATTGCTTACTATTTCCATGGCTGACTCTTTGATAAGGTCTGATATGTGTTCCCTCAACTTCCCCTTCCTGAAGCCCTCAATTAATTCTTCGATTTTACTGATGTTGAGTGCAAAGTTGTTGTTGTTGTAACACCAGCCAGCTTGCAGATTTGTCTCACTGCTAGGCGCCTCCCCTTCACCATCTGAGATTCTGCTGACAACAGTCGTGTCTTCAGCAAATTTATAGATGGAGATTGTGCTGTGACTAGAGGGGAATTTTACTGAAACATACTTATACTAAAAAGCCTGGATAGAGTTGGTGTGAATAGGCTGCTTCCATTAGTAGGTAGTCTAGTATCTGAAGGTATAGTAACAGAATGAAAGAATGTCCTTTTAAGACTGGGATGAGGTGGGACAGAGGGTGGTGAATCTGTGGAATTTGTTGCACAGAGGGTTGTGGAGTATATTGAGTATATTTCAATCAGGGATTGATAAAATAAACAATGGTGAATAACCAGTGGACACAGCTTTCAGACAATTGGCAATTGAAGCAGAGAATAGAATGGAAATATTCCCATGCATTGAGTTGATCTAATCTGAATGCACTCACTGATACACTGGTGAAAGCAGATAGAATGGTTACTTTATATAATAAATTGAATTAATAGTTCACAGTTATGAGCAAAATTGGGGATTGGGTCTTAAAGGGCTTGTATAGATGTTTGCGTAGTTTGATAGGTAGCTTGCATAGATATTAATTTGATTAGAGGATACTTGTCTCCTGGAGATGATGTAATAAAACATAGGAGCAAATTCAGGCCATTCGGCCCATCGAGTCTGCTTTGCCATTCAGTCATGGCTGATTTATTTTCCTTCTCAATCCCATTCTCATGCTGTCTCTCCATAACTTTTGATGCTCTCACTAATCGAGAACCTACCATACTCCGCTTTAAATATACCCACTGACTTGGCCGTCACTGCCATTTGTGGCAATGAATTCTGCAGATTCATTGTCATCTGGCCAAAGAAATTCCTCCTCATTTCTGTTCTAACTGGATATCCTTTTATTCTGAATCTCTGGCCTAGACTCCCCTGCTATTGAAAACTTCGTCCCAATCTATCTAGGCCTTTCAGTATTCAGTAGGTTTCATTGAGATCCTCCCTCTTTGTTCTAAACTCCAGTGAGTACAGACCGGAGCCATCAAATGCTCCTCATACATTAACCCTTTCATTCCTTGGATCATTCTGGTGAACATCCACTGGACCCATTGCAATGCCTTTCTTAGATAAGGGTTCAGAACTGTTCACTATACTCCAGATATGGTCTGACCAGTGCGTTATAAAGTACTGCATTACATCCTTCCTTTATACTCTAGTCCTGTTGAAATGAATGCTGCCATTGCATTTGCCTTCCTCACTACTGACTCAAACCTGCAAGTTACCTTTAGAGAACCCTGCACAAGGATCCCCAAGTCCGTTTGCACCTCAGATTTCTGAATTTGTGTGTCCACAGTGCATTGTAGGTGCCGTTACTATGGGTGTGTGTGTGATGGAGTTCTTTCTCTGCATCAGGTGGAGAGAGAAATGACTTCCAAGGATACCTTGGACTTGTGATATTACACGGTGTAGTGAAAGTAAAGAGCCCATTTTACTTTTGGTAACTTTGTACAGAAATGCAGACTGCACTAAGCAGGTGACTGAGGAGGTACAGCTCCCATATTGAGTGGAATTGTCTCACCTCTCAGTCAAAGAGCTGACCCTTTAATCTCTTGCTACATTCGTGGCTGAACATGGGCAAGTTCCAACACACTCACAGTTTGTGCCTTGGAAATGGCCCAAAGGCTGACAGGGTTAAGTCAGAATACATGACCTCTTACCTGCTCCGGTAGCCGCACCTGTGTCTAGCCCGATTTACAGTGCCTATAAAAAGTATTCACATCCCCCCCCCCAGGGAAGTTTTCATGTTTTATTGTGTTACAACATTGAATCACAGTGGATTTAATATTTTTTTTGGCAATGATCAGCAGAAAAAGAATCTTTTGTGTCAAAGTGAAAACAGATCTCTACAAGTGATCTAAATTAATTACAAGTACAAAACACAAAATAATTGTTTGCATAAGTATTCACCCCCTTTAATATGACACACCAAATCAGCACTGGTGCAGCCAGTTAGTTTCAGAAGTCACATAATTAGTTAAATGGAGATCACCTGTGTGCAGTCAAGGTGTTTCAATTGTAGTAAAAATACACCTGTGGCTGGCAGGTGTAACTGCTGGTGAGTCAGTATCCTGGTAAAAACTACACCATGAAGACAAAAGAACACTCCAAACAACTCAATGGAAAGGTATTGAAAAACACAAGTCAGGAGATGGATACAAGAAAATTTCCAAGTCACTGAATATCCCTTGGAGTAAATCATCAAGAAATGGGAAGAGTGTGGTACAGTTGTAAATCTACCTATAGCAGGCTGTCCTCAAAAACTGAGTGACTGTGCAAGAAGGGGACCAAGAGGTCTATGAAACCCTGGAGGAGTTACAGGCTTCAGTGACTGAGATGGGAGAGACTGTGCATACAACCACTGCTGCCCGGGTGCTTCACCAGTCTCAGCTTTATGGCAGAGTGGCAAAGAAAAAGCCGCTGTTGAAAAAGGACTCAGATGAAATCTTGGCTAGAGTTTGCCAGAAGGCATGTGGGAGACTCTGAAGTCAGTTGGCAGAAGGTTCTATGGTCTGATGAAACCAAAATTAGAGCTTTTTGGCCATCAGACTAAATGCTATGCTTGATGTAAGCCAAACTCTACACATCATCGAAAACACACCATCCCTACCGTGAAGCATGGTGGTGGCTGCATCATGCTGTGGCGATGCTTCACTGCAGCAGGCCCTGGAAGGCTTGTGAAAGTACAGGGTAAAATGAATGCAGTAAAATACAGGGAAATCCTGGTGGAAAATCTGATGCAGTCTGCAAGAGAACTGTGACTTGGGAGAAGATTTGTTTTCCAGCAAGACAATGACCCCAAGCATAAAGCCAAAACTGCACAGGAATTGCTTAAAAACAACAAAGTTAATGTCCTGGAGTGGCCAAGTCAGAGTCCAGACTTCAATCCAATTGTGAATTTCTGGCTGGACTTGAAAAGGGCTGTTCACTCATGATCCCCATGCAATCTGACAGAGCTTGAGCAGTTGAGTAAAGAAGAATGGGGAAAAATTGCAGTGTCCAGATGTGCAAATCTGAGACATAGATGCCAAAGGTGCATCTACTAAAATCTGACTTGAAGGGAGTGAGTACTTATTCAATCAATTATTTTGTGTTTTATATTTGTAATTAATTTATCTCACTTTGTAGAGATCTGTTTTCACTTTGACAGGAAAGAGTCTTTTTCTCTTGATCGGTGTCAGAAAGGCCAAATTAAATCCATTGTGATTCAATTTTGTAAAACAATAAAACCTGAAAACTTGTGGGGGTGGGAAGTCTTTTTCTGTTGATCAGTGTCCAAGAAAGCCAAATTAAATCCACTGTGAGTTAATGTTGTAAAACAATACAATTTGATGTACAGTGTTGAAGTGGCTTTGCACTTCATCTATCTATCTTGGACCTGGTATGAACTGTTTGATGAGATGCAGCAGAGGAGCCTGACCTTGTATCTAACCCATCCTGAAGGGATTAGATAGGGAAGTGTAGAAGGGACAACAGACCTAATGTTCTTGAAAGAATGTCGTGGGTTCTCGTGCTGCCTTGTCTTTGAATGGAGGCTTGAATCTTGAAGGGGATGTGAAAGAGGTGATTGGTTTAGAAGTCTAACAGCAGTGAGGAGGAAGCTATTCTTGAGTGTGGTCATCAGGACTTCTTGTGTCACCTGCTAGAAGATAAAAGGAAGAACAGTTGAAAGGCTGTGGTGGCAGCATCCTTAATGCAACACACCATGTAGATGGACTGTGAATACCACGTTTATGCAGAATCTCTATTTTAGATTATGAAGACACGCAGTCCTCTTTTATTGCCACTTAGTAATGCATGCATTAAGAAATGATACAATATTTCCTCCAGTGTGATATCACAAAACATAGGACAGACCAAGACTGAAAAAAAACTAACAAAACCACATAATTATAACATATAGTTACAACAGTGCAACAATACCATAACTTGATGAAGAAGTCCATGAGCACGATAAAAAGTTCAAAGTCTCTCAAATGTCCCACATATCACGCAGATGGGAGAAGGAAGAAAAACTCTCCCTGCCTTGCCCGACCACGGTCCGACTCTGAGTCATCCAAAAACTTCGAGCTCTGATCAGCTCTCCGACACAGAGTGCCATCTCTATCTGAATGATTCGACCTCCATTTTGGTTGCCAACAGCAGGCAAAGCCGGGGACTTTGAGGCCTTCCCTCTGAAAGATTCCTGATCACGCAGTAACAACAACAGCGAACTGGCGTTTCAGAAATTTTTCCAGATGTTCCTCTGTGCTTTCACATCGATCTCCATCAAATCAGAATTGTCCATGACCTCTATTTAATGGATAAGATATCATTTTTCACCGGAGCGCTGCTCTCTCTCCTCCCACCTTTCTTGTGTGCGACAGAATAGAGATGTGCATGTGGTCCATATCTAGCTTATCATTACACAGAGTTATTCCCAAAAGCACAATAAATCAGATGGAAATAAAGAAATAGGCCCTGCCTAAACATCTCATCTTAAGGGATTAACTGTGAACCTAAATGGCATGTTCTGTCTCCACATGTCTGACAATGAAACGTTCTGTTGTTTAATGAGCCATTATTGTTTGCCCCCCTACTTCCCCTCTCATCCTCTGAAAGGCCCCTTAAAACCTGCTCTCTGGCTGAGCGTCAGGTTTACTGTGCTTGTATCCCATTACGAAGCAGTGCAGTGAGTTTTGTTTCGATGCACAGTGATGTGATGCTTTTGTTTTATTAAAGCCACAAGGTAAACACTTGCATTTGTTACTGGATGGATACAAGGAATAGTTTGTTTCAAGGGATTGATTGAGAGGATTGGGGTTGTCAGAACTACAGGAGAAACCAGCTTGACCATCATGAATGGTTTAATTGTTATTCTTTTCGACACCAGATTCTGCCTGATGCTGAGTTTCATTTGCATTTGCTTTCTCATCTGCAGATCTCTGAATACTCCTGGAGTCAAAGTCATTGTTAGGGAGCCATTATCTCCCAAGTGACTCAGAGTTTACGAGCCCTGAGACCAGGAAGATAAAGGATGTGACCCCATGAACCTTGAGGGAGAGGTTCCAGTCAGCATGTTTAAAGATGTTGTGTCTCCATGGTAACCAGAGACTGCTGGTGGAATCTGATGCTGGAACCTTCAACAATGTACAACTTAGCTTGGGCAACAAAGGAGTTTGGAGCAAAAAGCACGATTACGTGCATGAAAGCAGAGAAATGAAGGAAGCAGACCTTGTTCAGTTGGGCTACGCATTTACTAACAGCCAAGTTGACGCATTTGGCATTGTCTCTGAACAGTCAGCAGATTTTATTTATATTCCATTTCCTGCTGATTCAAACACAACTAGGATTTTTTATTAATCTTTCTTATTTCTGGAAGAGAAAATTGAACCTACAGTGAATTTGCTGCATGATTTGAGGATTGGCATACTTTAGTACACAGAACACGTTACAGGCCCTTTTGAACTACAATGTTGTGCTGACCTTACAACCCACTCGGAGATCAATCCAACACACCCTTCCTACATAGCCCTCCATTTTTCTATCATCCATTTACCTACCTAAGAGTTTTTAAATGTCCATAAAGTATCTGCCTGTACCACCACCCTAGGAAGAGTGTGTTCGTCGGTCACCTGACAGTTTAATTCCAGACTGTCTAGACATGTAGGAATGAACAATCCTGACTGATCAGTCACTCAAATAATTGTGAATAACAAAGCAGATAAAGACAGAAGCTGAAGTGAATTATTGCACTTCCCTCTGTAAATTGATAACCCAAGTTCAAAGTAAGTTTACTATCATAGTCTGTATAAGTCACCATACACTACCTGGAGACCCATGTTCTTACAGGCATTCACAGTAGAACAAATAAATACAATAAAATCAATGAAAAGCTGAGAAACAACCAATGTGCATAAGAACTGTGCAAGTATTAAAAACCCTAAATAATGATGATATTGGGAACGTGAATAATATAACTTTATTTCTAGAACACTCATCATACAGATGAAGTTCAAAGTGTTTTACAATGGGTTAAATGTACAAACATGAAAATAAAATAAAAATTAAAATAAACTTGAAAATAAAAGACAAAGTGATGTTTGTTAAAATGGGTTTTGAGCTGGTATTTAAATGTCCCAACTGGGTCCCAATCTCTTATAGTTTTAGGCATTGAATTGCACAGTTTAGGAGCGTAGTTTGAACTGTTCATTATCTTTTGAGGGAGAAAGTTTAACTTTGAGACAAGCAGAAGAAGTCTGAGAGCTCGAACAGGATTATAAACTGAAAATGATTCTGTGATGTACGCTGGTCCCAGAGCTTTAAAAACAAGTAAGATAACTTTAAAAGCCATTCTAAACGGTCCAGAAAGCCAGTGCAGAGGAGCTAATATGATGTAGACATATTCCCTCATCCTGGCTTTGGCTGAAAGTCTTGCAGCAGCATTCTGAAGGAGTTAGTTTGTCAGTAGATTGCCTTGGAAAGCCAGTAAAAAGTGTGTTGCAGTAATCTAGTCTATTCAAGCTACAGACTCATTTTGAAGGACTCTACATCAGTTGCAGAGTCTTTGAAAATGAATCTGCAGGTTGTGCAGTCAGTTCAAAGTTGAGGTGAGTGAAGTTATTCATGCTGGTTCAGGAGCCTGATGGTTGAAGGGTAATAACTGTTCCTAAACCTGGTGGTGTGGGACCTCAGGCTCCTCTACTTCCTTCCTGGTGCAGGGAGAAGAGAGTGTGACCTGGATGGTGGGGGTCCTTGATGGTCGATGTGGCAGCACTCCTTGCAGATGAGCTCAATGCTGGGCAGGGCTTTTCCTCTAATGGTCAGGACTACTTTTTGTAGGTTTTTCCATTCTAGATGGTCTGCATCCCAGAGTGCTTAAGGAAGTAGCCCAAGAAATAGTGGATGCATTAGTGATAATTTTTCAAAACTCTTTAGATTCTGGACTAGTTCCTGAGGATTGGAGGGTGACTAATGTAACCCCACTTTTTAAAAAAGGAGGGAGAGAGAAACCGGGGAATTATAGACCGGTTAGCCTAATGTCGGTGGTGGGGAAAATGCTGGAGTCAGTTATCAAAGATGTGATAACAGCACATTTGGAAAGCGGTGAAATCATCGGACAAAGTCAGCATGGATTTGTGAAAGGAAAATCATGTCTGACGAATCTCATAGAATTTTTTGAGGATGTAACTAGTAGAGTGGATAGGGGAGAACCAGTGGATGTGGTATATTTGGATTTTCAAAAGACTTTTGACAAGGTCCCACACAGGAGATTAGTGTGCAAACTTAAAGCACACGGTATTGGGTGTAAGGTATTGGTGTGGGTGGAGAATTGGTTAGCAGACAGGAAGCAAAGAGTGGGAATAAACGAGACCTTTTCAGAATGGCAGGCAGTGACTAGTGGGGTACCGCAAGGCTCAGTGCTGGGACCCCAGTTGTTTACAATATATATTAATAACTTGGATGAGGGAATTAAATGCAGTATCTCCAAGTTTGTGGATGACACAAAGCTGGGCGGCAGTGTTAGCTGTGAGGAGGATGCTAAGAGGATGCAGGGTGACTTGGATAGGTTAGCTGAGTGGGCAAATTCATGGCAGATGCAATTTAATGTGGATAAATGTGAAGTTATCCACTTTGGTGGCAAAAACAGGAAAACAGATTATTATCTGAATGGTGGCTGATTAGGAAAAGGGGAGGTGCAACGAGACCTGGGTGTCATTATACACCAGTCATTGAAAGTGGGCATGCAGATACAGCAGGCGGTGAAAAAGGCAAATGGTATGCTGGCATTTATAGCAAGAGGATTCGAGTACAGGAGCAGGGAGGTACTACTGCAGTTGTACAAGGCCTTGGTGAGACCACACCTGGAGTATTGTGTGCAGTTTTGGTCCCCTAATCTGAGGAAAGGCATCCTTGCCATAGAGGGAGTACAAAGAAGGTTCACCAGATTGATTCCTGGGATGGCAGGACTTTCATATGATGAAAGACTGGATGAACTGGGCTTATATTCGTTGGAATTTAGAAGATTGAGGGGAGATCTGATTGAAACGTATAAAATCCTAAAGGGATTGGACAGGCTAGATGCAGGAAGATTGTTCCGGATGTTGGGGAAGTCCAGAACGAGGGGCCACAGTTTGAGGGTAAAGGGGAAGCCTTTTAGGACCGAGATTAGGAAAAACTTCTTCACACAGAGAGTGGTGAATCTGTGGAATTCTCTGCCACAGGAAACAGTTGAGGCCAGTTCATTGGCTATATTTAAGAGGGAGTTAGATATGGCCCTTGTGGCTACGGGGATCAGGGGGTATGGAGGGAAGGCTGGTGCAGGGTTCTGAGTTGGATGATCAGCCATGATCATACTGAATGGCGGTGCAGGCTCGAAGGGCTGAATGGCCTACTCCTGCACCTATTTTCTATGTTAAGGCATTGGTATTTCCATTCCAGGTGTGATGTAACCTGTCAGGATACTCTCTACTATGTAACCATAGAAGTGGTTGTGGGATGTTATTACTGCTGGCCCAGAACAATGGCAATGCTTTCTGATGAGATTATTAGCCGTGGTATTTTCCAGTTATCTTAGTGCTTTGATGTGGTCGCAGAACAGATTGAGCACAGAAACAAAATGTCTTTTTTTTCTCTCTTCTCTACCCTAGTTCCTCCAATGCCTTTAAGGAGCTTCCTTGCTGCATGCTTGTAACTTTACTCCTATTAAATGAATGTACATAAACACAAGAGGTTCTGCAGATGCCAGAAATGCTGGAGGAACTCACCAGGTCAGGCAGCATCTATGATGCCTCAGGGATCTGGTCTGGGACCCTTGCTCTTCATGATTTTTATAAATGACCTGGATGAGGAAGTGGAGGGATGGGTTAGTAAATTTGCTGATGACACAAAGGTTGGGAGTGTTGTGGATGGTGTAGAGGGCTGTCAGAGGTTACAGCGGGACATTGATAAGATGCAAAACTGGGCTGAGAAGTGGCAGATGGAGTTCAACCCAGATAAGTGTGAGGTGGTTCATTTTGGTAGGTCAAATATGATGGCAGAATATAGTATTAATGGTGAGACTCTTGGCAGTGTGGAGGATCAGGGGGATCTTGGGGTCCGAGTCCATAGGACACTCAAAGCTGCTGCGCAGGTTGACTCTGTGGTTAAGAAAGCATACGGTGCATTGGCCTTCATCAATTGTGGGATTGAGTTTAGGAGCCGAGAGGTAATGTTGCAACTATGTAGAACCCTGGTCAGACCCCACTTGGAGTACTGTGCTCTGTTCTGGTCATTTCACTAGAGGAAGGACATGGAAACCATAGAAAGGGTGCAGAGGAGATTTACAAGGATGTTACCTGGATTGGGGAGCATGTCTTATGAGAATAGGTTGAGTGAATTCGTGCTTTTCTCCTTGGAGCGAGCGAGGGAGGATAAGAGGTCACCTGATAGAGGTGTATGAGATGATGAGAGACATTGATCATGTGGATAGTCAGAGGCTTTTTCCCAAGGCTGAAATGGCTAGCATGAGAGGGCAGTTTTAAGGTACAGAGGAGATGTCGGAGTAAGTTTTTTTTACGCAGAGTGGTGAGTGTGTGGAATGGGCTGCCGGCGACAGTGGTGGAGGCAGATACAATAGGGTCTTTTAAGAGACTCCTGGATAGGTATATGGAGCTTAGAAAAATAGAGGGGTATGGGTAACCCTAAGGTAGGGATGTGTTCAGCACAGCTTTGTGGGCTAAAGGGCCTGTATTGTGCTATAGGTTTTCTATGTTTCTACTAGGTGGTAGGTGATAGGTGAAAGTGCGAAAGGGGAGGGGTGAGGCAAGGAGCTGGGAAGTCGATTGGTGAAAGATAAAGGGCTGGAGAAGGAGGAATCCAACAGGAGAGGACAGAGGTTTATGATGGAAAGGGAAGGGGGAGGAGCACCAGAGGGAGACGATGGCTGGTAAGGTGAGAGAGGGAAATGGGAATGCTGGGGGGGGGGGACATTACTGGAAGTTTGAGAAATTGATGTTCATACCATCAGGTTGGAGGCTACCCGGATGGATACAAGGTGATACTCCTCCAACCCGAGTGTGGCCTCAGCAGGGCAGTGGAGAAGGCTGTGGACTGCCATGTTGGACTAGGAATGGGAAGTAGAATTGAAGTGGGTGGCCACCAGGAGATTTCACTTCTTCTAGCTTCATGCAGCGTAGGTTCTCGGCGAAGTGGTGTCCCAATCTATGCCTGGTCTCACTGATATACAGGAGGCCACATTAGGAGCACTGGATACCTCAACAGACTCACAGGTGAAGTGTCACCTCACCTAGAATGACTTTGGGGTCCTGAGTGGTGGTGAGGGAGGAGGTGTAGGGGGCAAGTGAAGCTCGCAAGGCTGAGTACCAGGAGGGATGAATGGACAAAGGAATCACTTAGGCAGCGATCCCTGTGGAAAGCAGAAAGTGGGAGGGAGGAAAAGTTGTGCTTGGTGGTGGGACCCCGCTGAGGTGGCAGAAGTTACGGAGAATTATGTTCTGGATGTGGAGTCTGCTGGGATGATAGGTGAGGACAAGAGGAGCCCTGTCCTGGGTGGGGGAGGATGGGGTGAGGGCCGACGTGTGTGAAATGGAAGAGATGTGGTCGAGGGCAGCGTTGATGATGGAGGAAGGAAAGCCACTTTCTTTGAAGAAGGACAATATCTCATTAGTTCTGGAATGAAAAACCTCATCCTGAGAGCAGATGTGGTGAAGGTGGAGGAACTGAGAGAAGAGAATAGCACTTTTTACAAATGATAGGGTAGGAAGAGGTATAGTCCAGGTAGCTGTGAGAACCAGTGGGTTTATAAAAGTTATCAGTAGCTAAACTGTCTCCAGAGAAAGAGAGAGATTGAGAAATTGGAGAGAGGTGTCAGAAATGGACCAGGTATCTTCTCATCTTATTTTCCAGTCCTGACGAAGGGTCTCTGCCTGAAACGTCGAATGTTTTTTCTTCATTCCATAGATGCTGCCTGGCCTGTTGAGTTCCTCGAGCATTTTGTGTGTGTTGCTTGGATTTCCAGCATCTGCAGATTTTCCTGTTTAGGTGATGGGTGAAAGGTAGGTGAGTGCAGATGGGGGATGAAGTGCGGAACTGGCTGGTGATAGATGGAGAAGTTAGTGCTGAAAAAGAAGGAAGCTGATAGGAGAAGAGGGTAGACCATGGGAGAAAGGGAAGGAGGAGGGGCACCAGAAGGATTTGATGAGCAGAAGAGGAGAATCAAAGGGGTAAGGGGGAGTCAGAATGGGGAATGGAAAAGAGAAAAGGGGAAAGGGGAGAAATTACTGGAAGTTGGAGAAATTGATGTTCATGCTGTCAGGTTGGAGGCTACCCAGATGGAGTATGATGTGTTGATCCTCCAACCCGAAGGTGGCTGTTGGTGTCCATATGCTGTGAAGAATGGATAAAAACAGCCAGGATTCAGTCTAAACAGTCATCAGAAAGCTGTAAGGAATCAGGTTTTCCCTCCCAACAGAAACTCAGTGATGAAGATTAACTCCTATTTTCTTGTTTTATTTATTTTTATATTTTATTTTAGAGGGACACAGAACAGGCCCTTCTGGCTCACCGAGCCAGACCCAACCACCCCAGCAGCCCACTGATTTACCCTTAGTCTAATCACAGGACAGTTTACAATAACCTACTAACTACTATGTCCTTGGACTGGGTGAGGAAACCGGAGCACCTGGAGGAAACCCACATGCACCCAGGAAGAAGATACAAACTTTCTTTCAGAGGACATCAGAATGGAACTCTGCACTCCAACACTGCGAGCTGTAATAGTGTTGTGCCCCCGTTTTACGGTGACCGTGGTAGTTTCCCTAAACCTCAATTTCCTCTACACTCACCTTCCTGCCTGCCGCACTTCTGCCAAGGCTGCTTGGCGTCACTTACTCACTGTGTCTCCATTTGCCCCGCACCTTGTTTCTCTCACAATGGCAGCACTTAAAATTCATGCTACATCATGGAACTGAAAACAAATCTCAGCCGATGCCAAACGGGAAGAAAGGTCAATCTACTAGGCTTAGAGTCACAGAGAAACACAGAACTGAAACAGGTCAGGTCCTTTATCCCTCTGAGACTGTACAGCAAATGCACCTTTTTACACTTATCTTGTCCTAACCCATTTACATCTTCCCTGTGCTGATCTACGCACATTGTGAATGGTCAATTAACCTACTTTGTAAAAGAGCACGAAGGAGTGGCTTAATAGATATGTGCAGTTGTTAAGCACCGTGATTGTAAATGTGGGGATGTTTTGTTCCTCTGATGCACACAATAGGATAAAACTGTTTATGCAAATCATGCATGCGAGACAACGTCCTGGCAGCATTTCTCCCTTCATCCCGTGCCAACAGCTAGTGCATGAGCTTATAAAAGCTGGATGAGAAGAGATCTCTTGTTCCATTTGTCCGCCTGTAAATAATGATGTCCTCAGAGCTTTGTCCAGAGTTAGTCTCAGGTCAGTCTTTATTCGTACAATTTACAATCTACCTCTCCACTGTCACTTTCCAGCTGGAAAGCCAATTAATACTCAATCAATTAAAGTAAAAGACAACACTATTTTAATCTACTTGTTAATCTTGCTGTACAACCACAACATTGCATACCCAAACTAAATGTTGTATTTTAACTGAGCTCTAATCAAAGTCTTATACAAAGGTAATGCAGTATCCCATGTTTTATAGTGAATTATCATGTAGGTACAAGCTAAATGCAATCTCATCATCCTGGTATTTGACCAAGAGCCACAAGGTAATGTTGCAGCTCTATGAAACCCTGGTTAGCTCAGACTTGCAGTATTGTGTTCAGTTCTGGTCACCTCAATATAGAAAGGATGTGGAAGCTTTAGAGAGAGCGCAGAGGGGAGTTATCAGGATGCTGCCTGGATTAAGAGAACACGTTTTATGAAGATAGGTTGAGTGAGCGAGGGCTTTTCTCTTTGGAACAAAGGAGGATGAGGGGCGACTTGATAGGTGTGTTCAAGATGATAAGAGGCTTAGATCGAATGGACAGCCAGAAACTTCTTCCCAGGGCAGAAATAGCTAATATGTGGGACATAATTTTAAGGTGATTGGAGGAAAGTATAGAGGGGATGTCAGAGATGTGATTTTTACACAGTGGTGGGTGCGTGGAATACCCTGCCAGGGACGGTAGTAGATGCAGATACATTAGGAACATTTAAGAAACTCTTAGGTAGGCATGTGGATAATGGAAAAATGAACGTCTATGTAGGAGGGAAAGGTCACAGTAGCAGAAGACCACGAACATACACTCTCTGGCTACTTTATTAGGTGCAGGAGGTACCTAATAAACTGCTCTCTGAGTGTATTTTATTCGGAGTTTGAGGAGAATTGGTAGGTCACCAACGACAGAAGCAAATTTCTACAAATGTGCCTTGGAGACGATTCTACCTGTCTGGTACGTAGGGGCCACTGCACAGGATCAGTAAATTAGCTGCAGAAAGTTGCCAACTCAGCCGGCTGCATCCTGGGCACCAGCCTCCCCAGCACTGAGGACACTTTCAAAAGGCATCATCTATCAAGGGCCCCCACCACCCAGGACATGCCCTCCCCACATTACTACCATCAGGAAAGAGGTATAGGAGCCTGAAGATTCACACTCAATGTTTTAGGAAAAGCATTTTCCTCTCCACCATCAGATTTCTGAATGGTCAATTAAGTACAGGAGTCGTCTAATAAAGTGGCCAGTGAGTGTATATGCCACCTGTTGCGAACTTGCCTATTCACATAACCGGTCCATAAACACCAGAAGGATCTCCGCACCAGGCAATCTATTTTCTCTACAAGTCCTCCCGAGCTTACCACACCCGAATATCTACACCCTGTACATGCACACAGGCATTAGGGAGACTGGTGCGGTTGATTTGCCGGCTGCCAGGGGCTGCAGGAACCTTCTCACGTGTGGGGACTTGGTTCTCAGCCGCATTTCTAACTTGTAAGCTGTTTGCATTACAAACAGTTCAAAGGAATGTAACTCAGAAGCGAGTTGTATTAGAGAAGTGGGTGACAAAGTTTTATCATTAGAACTGTGATCGGTAGATCTTTGTCATGGACTCAGAGTCATGGAACACTACCGCATGGAAACAGGCCATTCAGCCCATCTAATCTGTGCTGAACTATTATTCTGCTTAGTCCCATCGACCTGCACCTGGACCATATCCCTCCCATGCATGTACCCATCCAAACTTCCCTTAAATATAGAGTCAAACCGACATCCATCACTTTCACCGGCGGCTTGTCTTCATTTTGACCCTTCAGGTTCCCCTTAAACATTTCACCTTTCACTCTTAACCCATGACCCCTCGTCCTAACTTCACCCAAACTCAGTGGTAAAAAGCTTGCTTGCATTTACTGTATCTATATCCCTCACAATTTTGTATATCACTTTCAAATCTCCTCTCATTCTCCTATGCTCTAGGGATTGAAGTCCTAGCCTATTCAACCTTTCCCTATAACTCAAGTCCTCAAGATCCTTGTAAATTTTCTCTGCACTCTTTTAATCTTATTGATGTCTTTCCTGTAGGTAGGTGACCAGAACCATACTCAATTCTACAAATTAGGCCTCACCAATATCTTGGACAACTTCAACAGAGCACACCAATTCCTGTATTCAATACTTTGATTTATGAAGGCCATTGTGCCAAATGCTCTCTTGTTAGGTCAGGACATGAAAAATGAAGAAGAAAGGCCAAGCAGACGGAGGTGAACCATGATATGACTAAATGTTCCTTTACACTGACTAGGAGACTTCCTCACTTGCATTAGAGCAATCCAGGGTCAGATGTGAAATGCAAGCAAATAAAGGTCACACCATCATCTGAGATAAAGAGATTAGTTTTATTTGTCACACCTACATCAAAACATCCACTGAAGTACGTTGCTTGTGTCAAATCAAATCAGTGAGGATTGTACTGGGCAGCTGACAGTTGTTGCCATGCTTCCAGCACCCATAACGTGGTAACTCTAACTGTACGCCTTTGGACTGTGAGGGGAACCCAGAGCACCTGGAGGAAACCCCATGCAGAGAGTGGTGGGAATAGTGCCCCAGTCTCACAGGTGACACTGTAATAGTGTTACGCTGACCGCCACGCTGTATTGTTGGGGTAAGAGTGATTTCTGCTCTTTGGGCACGACAAGTTCTTCAAAGGCGAGTCTCCCTGATGCATCTTTCACCATCACACCATCCAAACAGGAGCAAGTGTTGGATTCATGAGGACGCTGATGCCAATATTAATTTTGAAAATTAAGTGAATTAAAAACAGGTATAAAAGGGGATGTATAATTTTGTATATCACTGTCACATCTCCCCTCATTCTCCTCCACTCCAGGGAATAAAGTCCAAGCCTCTTCAGCCTTTCCCTAGAACTCAAAAAGGAATATTTTGGAATGAGCCAAATGGCTTCTTAGATCACAATGAGCTACACAGAGACACAAGGCATGACTTCCAAAGGGAAAGACTGTGTATTACAAACTGATAAAGTAGTTGTCTGATTAGGATACAAGAACAGTCCAATCAATATTGTCTACTAGGGAGACTATTCTTATAATGTCTAACCAGATGTCCATAGGCAGAAAAGTCAATGGATGATAATGGACCAATGTGTACAGCAACACAACTTTCCTACTTAATCACCATGTTAAGTCATTGAGAGCTTTGTGATATACCATTTTTATTAATGTAGATTTCAGGGGAACCATTCATAAATTTGTGGACAGCTGTATGAGATTTGTGAATGCTAGCACTGCAGGTGGGCAGTAGAGCCTGTGCTTTAAAAAAGCTGTTGCAGTGTACACATTGGAGGATCTGACAGGACTAAACGACTAAACTCAACAGAAAAGTGAGGAGTCTAGATTGTACCTCATAGAACATAGAATACCACAGCACAGTAAAGACCCTTTGGCCCACAATATTGTACCAATCTTTTAATGGTTCCTACTCCAAGTCTAACTAAGTTCCTACTCTAACCAGTCTGGCCATTCTCCTCTGACCTCTCTCATTAACAAAGTGTTTTTGCCCGCAGATCTGTTGCTCACTGGACAGTTTTTGTTTTTCTGCATCGTTGTCTGTAAATTGCAGAGAATGTTGTGAGTGAAAGTCCCAGGAGATAAGGAGTTTCTGAAATGCTCAAACCATCCTATCTGGTACCAACAATTATTCCACCATCAAAGTCACTTAGATCACATTCCTTCACCATTCTGATGTTTGGTCTGAACAACAACTGACCCTCTTAATCGTGTCTGCATGTTTTTATGCATTGAGTTGTTGTCACATGATTTGGCTGATTAGATATTTGCACTAACGAGCATGTGTACTTAATAAAGTGGCCACTGAGTGTAACTTGGAAAGCTCCGGCAACAGACGCGGTTCTGGGTGTAGTCGTGCACAAGAAGGGTCAGGTGTTGAGCATCTGGCCCTTCAGTCTCTGTGCATTACTGAACAGAGAAATTAACTTTATTTGAATAGAGTTTCCTCTCATTTGATGTTTAACCATCTCTTCAAGCTCCTACAGAGAGGATATTTTCTCTGGTTAATGAGTATAGGACCAGAGAGCATCATTTCACAGTAAGAGTTAAGGCAAATGGATTAGGATGAGAAATTTCATCTAGTGAAACTTCAGATTCAGATCTGTGTCATATGTACATTGAAACAGACAGAGAAAGGCTTCATTTGCGTTAACAACCAACTCAACCTAAGGATGTGCTGGGGGCAGCCCACAAGTGTCGCCACACACTCAGGCACTAACACAGCACGCTCACAACGCTCGGCAGAACAACACCGAACACAATAAAACACAACAAACAAACAGCAAAACTAACCCTTTTCTCCCACCCAGCCACACACACAGACAATCCTCCAACTGCAGGACAGGCCTCCAGGCTTCAGTCTTCGGCATTGGGCTTTGACAACTGGATTACAGATCACCCTCCAGGCTTCAATCTTCGACCATCGGGCTTTGACATCTGGATTACAGATCACCCTCCAGGCTTCAGTTTCAACCTCAGGACTAGCCAATGATGGGACCCCAAAGTCAAGGCTCAAACTGACTGGTCCGCTCTGGGAAAAATCCTCTGGCTATCCACTCAATCTATGCCTTCGATTATCTTGTGTACCTCTATCAAATCACTTCTCACTCTCCTTTGCTCAAAGAGAAAAGTCCTACCTTGCTCAACCTACACTCATAAGACATGCTCTCTAGACCAGACAGCATCCTGCTAAAACTCCTCTGCACCCTCTCTAAAGCCTCCACATCCTTCCTGTAATGAGGTGACCAGGTCGGAACACAATATTCCAAGTGTGGTCTAAATAGGGTTTTATAGAACTACAGCATTACCTCACAGCGTCTGAGAACGAAGTTTATCACAAAGAGGGTGGCGAGTGCGGATATGGAACAAGTTGCGAGAGAAGGTGATGGAGGCATAAACAATGACAATGTTTAATGGAATTTGAATGGGTACTTGGATAGAGAAGATGTGAAGTGATACAAACATAATGCAGATTAATGGGATTAGTATAGGAAGTCGTTATGGCCACCATGGACAGGATGGGTTGAAATGTCCCATTTCAGTATTGTACATTTCTATGATTCTATCAGAAGTAAAATGAGGGGGACACCTAAGCAGTGGTAATCATAAATCAAAAGTCAAAGTTGAGTTTATTGTCATATGCACAAGTACATGTATGCATGGGTGCAATGAGAACTTCCTTGCAGCAGTGTTGCAGGCACATCATACTGATTGAGGGCTCAGCAGTGCAAAGGCTGGTCAGCTTCTCAGAGGATCTGTCCTGGGCCCAATGCATTGATGCAATCACGAGGAAGGCATCCTTCACCAAAGACTCTGGCAAATTCCTACAGGTGTACGGCAAGGAGTGTTCTGACGGTTCAGGTGTACGGTGAAGCATTCTGACGGTTCAGGTCTACGGTGAGGTACGTTCTGACGGTTCAAGTGTACAGTGAAGCGTTCTGACATTTCAGTTGTACGGTGAGGAGCGGTCTGACGGTTCAGGTGTACGGTGAGGTACATTCTGACGGTTCAGGTGTACGGCGAGGAGCGTTCTGATGGTTCAAGTGTACAGTGAAGCGTTCTGACATTTCAGTTGTACGGTGAGGAGTGTTCTGACGGTTCAGGTGTACGGTGAGGTACGTTCTGACGGTTCAAGTGTACGGTGAAGCGTTCTGACATTTCAGTTGTACGGTGAGGAGCGTTCTGACGGTTCAGGTGTACGGTGAGGAGCGTTCTGACGGTTCAGGTGTACAGTGAGGAAAGTTCTGATGGTTTAGGTGTACGGCGAGGAGACGTCTGACGGTTCAGGTGTACGGCGAGGAGCGTTCTGACGGTTCAGGTGTACGGTGAGGTACGTTCTGACAGTTCAAGTGTACGGTGAAGCGTTCTGACATTTCAGTTGTACGGTGAGGAGCGTTCTGACGGTTCAGGTGTACGGTGAGGAGCGTTCTGACGGTTCAGGTGTACGGTGAGGTACGTTCTGACGGTTCAGGTGTACAGTGAGGTACGTTCTGACGGTTCAGGTGTACGGTGAAGCGTTCTGACATTTCAGTTGTACGGTGAGGAGCGTTCTGACGGTTCAGGTGTACGGTGAAGCATTCTGACGGTTCAGGTGTACGGTGAGGAGCGTTCTGACAGTTCAGGTGTACGGTGAGGAGCGTTCTGATGGTTCAGGTGTACGGTGAAGCGTTCTGACGGTTCAGGTGTACAGTGAGGAACGTTCTGATGGTTTAGGTGTACTGCGAGGAGACTTCTGACGGTTCAGGTGTACGGCGAGGAGCGTTCTGACGGTTCAGGTGTACGGTGAGGTACGTTCTGACAGTTCATGTGTACGGTGAAGCGTTCTGACATTTCAGTTGTACGGTGAGGAGTGTTCTGACGGTTCAGGTGTACGGTGAAGCATTCTGACGGTTCAGGTGTACGGTGAGGAGCGTTCTGACGGTTCAGGTGTACAGTGAGGAATGTTCTGATGGTTTAGGTGTACGGCGAGGAGACTTCTGACGGTTCAGGTGTACGGTGAGGTACGTTCTGACGGTTCAAGTGTACGGTGAAGCGTTCTGACATTTCAGTTGTACGGTGAGGAGTGTTCTGACGGTTCAGGTGTACGGTGAGGTACATTCTGACGGTTCAGGTGTACGGCGAGGAGCGTTCTGATGGTTCAAGTGTACGGTGAAGCGTTTTGACGGTTCAAATGTACGGTGAAGCGTTCTGACATTTCAGTTGTACGGTGAGGAGCGTTCTGACGGTTCAGGTGAATGGTGAGGAGCGTTCTGACGGTTCAGGTGTACGGAGAAGCGTTCTGACGGTTCAGGTGTATGGTGAAGCATTCTGACGGTTCAGGTGTACGGTGAGGAGCGTTCTGACTGTTCAGGTGTACGGTGAGGAGTGTTCAGACGGTTCAGGTGTACGGTAAAGTGTTCTGACGGTACAGGTGTACGGTGAGGAGCGTCCTGACAGTTCAGATGTATGGTGAGGAGCGTTCTGACGGTTCAGGTGTACAGTGAGGAGCATTCTGACAGTTCAGGTGTACGGTAAAGTGTTCTGACGGTACAGGTGTGGGTGAGGAGCGTCCTGACAGTTCAGGTGTATGGTGAGGAGCGTTCTGACAGTTCAGGTGTACAGTGAGGAGCATTCTGACAGTTCAGGTGTACGGTGAAGCGTTCTGACGGTTCAGGTGTATGGTGAGGTGCGTTCTGACGGTTCAGGTGTACGGTGAAGCGTTTTGATGGTTCAAATGTACGGTGAAGCGTTCTGACATTTCAGTTGTACGGTGAGGAGCATTCTGACGGTTCAGGTGTACGGTGAGGAGTGTTCTGACGGTTCAGGTGAATGGTGAGGAGCGTTCTGACGGTTCAGGTGTACGGTGAAGCGTTCTGACGGTTCAGGTGAACGGTGAAGCATTCTGACGGTTCAGGTGTACGGTGAGGAGCGTTCTGACGGTTCAGGTGTATGGTGAGGAGCGTTCTGACGGTTCAGGTGTACGGTGAGGAGCATTCTGACAGTTCAGGTGTACGGTGAAGCGTTCTGACGGTTCAGGTGAACGGTGAAGCATTCTGACGGTTCAGGTGTACGGCGAGGAGCGTTCTGACGGTTCAGGTGTACGGTGAAGCGTTCTGACGGTTCAGGTGTACGGTGAAGCATTCTGACGGTTCAGGTGTACGGTGAGGAGCGTTCTGACGGTTCAGGTGTACGGTGAGGAGCGTTCTGACAGTTCAGGTGTACAGTGAGGAGCATTCTGACAGTTCAGGTGTACGGTGAAGCGTTCTGACGGTTCAGGTGTATGGTGAGGTGCGTTCTGACGGTTCAGGTGTACGGTGAAGCGTTTTGATGGTTCAAATGTACGGTGAAGCGTTCTGACATTTCAGTTGTACGGTGAGGAGCATTCTGACGGTTCAGGTGTACAGTGAGGAGTGTTCTGACGGTTCAGGTGAATGGTGAGGAGCGTTCTGACGGTTCAGGTGTACGGTGAAGCGTTCTGACGGTTCAGGTGAACGGTGAAGGATTCTGACGGTTCAGGTGTACGGTGAGGAGCGTTCTGACGGTTCAGGTGTACGGTGAGGAGCGTTCTGACGGTTCAAGTGTACGGTGAAGCGTTCTGACGGTTCAGGTGTACGGTAAAGTGTTCTGATGGTACAGGTGTACGGTGAGGAGCGTCCTGACAGTTCAGGTGTATGGTGAGGAGCGTTCTGACGGTTCAGGTGTACAGTGAGGAGCATTCTGACAGTTCAGGTGTACGGTGAAGCGTTCTGACGGTTCAGGTGAACGGTGAAGCATTCTGACGGTTCAGGTGTACGGTGAGGAGCGTTCTGACGGTTCAGGTGTACGGTGAAGCGTTCTGACGGTTCAGGTGAACGGTGAAGCGTTCTGACGGTTCAGGTGTACGGTGAGGAGCGTTCTGACGGTTCAGGTGTACGGTGAAGCGTTCTGACGGTTCAGGTGTACGGTGAAGCGTTCTGACGGTTCAGGTGTACAGTGAGGAACGTTCTGATGGTTTAGGTGTACGGCGAGGAGACTTCTGACGGTTCAGGTGTACGGCGAGGAGCGTTCTGACGGTTCAGGTGTACGGTGAGGTACGTTCTGACGGTTCAGGTGTACGGCGAGGAGCGTTCTGATGGTTCAAGTGTACGGTGAAGCGTTTTGACGGTTCAGGTGTATGGTGAAGCGTTCTGACGGTTCAGGTGAATGGTGAGGAGCGTTCTGACGGTTCAGGTGTACGGTGAAGCGTTCTGACGGTTCAGGTGTGGGTGAGGAGCGTCCTGACAGTTCAGGTGTATGGTGAGGAGCGTTCTGACGGTTCAGGTGTACGGTGAGGAGTGTTCTGACGGTTCAGGTGAATGGTGAGGAGCGTTCTGACGGTTCATGTGTACGGTGAAGCGTTCTGACGGTTCAGGTGTACGGTGAAGCATTCTGACGGTTCAGGTGTACGATGAGGAGCGTTCTGACCGTTCAGGTGTACGATGAGGAGCGTTCTGACGGTTCAGGTGTACGGTGAGGAGTGTTCAGACGGTTCAGGTGTACGGTGAAGCGTTCTGACGGTTCAGGTGTGCGGTGAGGAGCATCCTGACTGTTCATGTGTACAGTGAGGAACGTTCTGATGGTTTAGGTGTACGGCGAGGAGACGTCTGACGGTTCAGGTGTACGGCGAGGAGCGTTCTGACGGTTCAGGTGTACGGTGAGGTACGTTCTAACAGTTCAAGTGTACGGTGAAGCGTTCTGACATTTCAGTTGAACGGTGAGGAGCGTTCTGACGGTTCAGGTGTACGGTGAGGAGCGTTCTGACGGTTCAGGTGTACGGTGAGGTACGTTCTGACGGTTCAGGTGTACGGTGAAGCGTTCTGACATTTCAGTTGTACGGTGAGGAGCGTTTTGACGGTTCAGGTGTACGGTGAAGCATTCTGAGGGTTCAGGTGTACGGTGAGGAGCGTTCTGACTGTTCAGGTGTACGGTGAGGAGCGTTCTGACGGTTCAGGTGTACAGTGAGGAACGTTCTGATGGTTTAGGTGTACGGCGAGGAGACTTCTGACGGTTCAGGTGTACGGCGAGGAGCGTTCTGACAGTTCAGGTGCACGGTGAGGTACGTTCTGACAGTTCATGTGTACGGTGAAGCGTTCTGACATTTCAGTTGTACGGTGAGGAGTGTTCTGACGGTTCAGGTGTACGGTGAAGCATTCTGACGGTTCAGGTGTACGGTGAGGAGCGTTCTGACGGTTCAGGTGTATGGTGAGGTTCGTTCTGACGGTTCAGGTGTACGGTGAGGAGCATCCTGACGGTTTAGGTGTACGGTGAGGAACGTTCTGATGGTTTAGGTGTACGGCGAGGAGCGTTCTGACGGTTCAGGTGTACGGTGAGGTACGTTCTGACGGTTCAGGTGTACGGTGAAGCGTTCTGACATTTCAGGTGTACGGTGAGGTACATTCTGACGGTTCAGGTTTACGGCGAGGAGCGTTCTGATGCTTCAAGTGTACGGTGAAGCATTTTGACGGTTCAAATGTACGGTGAAGCGTTCTGACATTTCAGTTGTACGGTGAGGAGCGTTCTGACGGTTCAGGTGTATGGTGAAGCGTTCTGACGTTTCAGGTGAATGGTGAGGAGCGTTCTGACGGTTCAGGTGTACGGTGAAGTGTTCTGACGGTACAGGTGTACGGTGAGGAGTGTCCTGACAGTTCAGGTGTACGGTGAGGTTCGTTCTGACGGTTCAGGTGTACGGTGAGGAGTGTTCAGACGGTTCAGGTGTACGGTGAAGTGTTCTGACGGTACAGGTGTACGGTGAGGAGCGTTCTGATGGCTCAGGTGTACGGTGAGGAGCATCCTGACGGTTCAGGTGTACAGTGAGGAACGTTCTGATGGATTAGGTGTACGGCGAGGAGACTTCTGACGGTTCAGGTGTACGGCGAGGAGCGTTCTGACGGTTCAGGTGTACGGTGAAGCGTTCTGACGGTTCAGGTGTACGGTGAAGCATTCTGACGGTTCAGGTGTACGGCGAGGAGCGTTCTGATGGTTCAAGTGTACGGTGAAGCGTTTTGATGGTTCAAATTTACGGTGAAGCGTTCTGACATTTCAGTTACACAGTGAGGAGCATTCTGACGGTTCAGGTGTACGGTGAGGAGTGTTCTGACGGTTCAGGTGAATGGTGAGGAGCGTTCTGACGGTTCAGGTGTACGGTGAAGCGTTCTGACGGTTCAGGTGTACGGTGAAGCTTTCTGACGGTTCAGGTGTACGGTGAGGAGCGTTCTGACGGTTCAGGTGTACGGTGAGGAGTGTTCAGACGGTTCAGGTGTACGGTGAAGCGTTCTGACGGTTCAGGTGTATGGTGAAGCATTCTGACGGTTCAGGTGTACAGTGAGGAGCGTTCTGACGGTTCAGGTGTACAGTGAGGAATGTTCTGATGGTTTAGGTGTACGGCGAGGAGACTTCTGACCGTTCAGGTGTACGGCGAGGAGCGTTCTGACGGTTCAGGTGTACGGTGAGGTACGTTCTGACGGTTCAGGTGTACAGTGAGGTACGTTCTGACGGTTCAGGTGTACGGTGAGGAGCGTTCTGACATTTCAGTTGTACGGTGAGGAGCGTTCTGACGGTTCAGGTGTACGGTGAAGCATTCTGACGGTTCAGGTGTACGGTGAGGAGCGTTCTGACTGTTCAGGTGTACGGTGAGGAGCGTTCTGACGGTTCAGGTGTACGGTGAAGCGTTCTGACGGTTCAGGTGTACGGTGAGGAGCGTTCTGACGGTTCAGGTGTACAGTGAGGAACGTTCTGATGGTTTAGGTGTACGGCGAGGAGACTTCTGACGGTTCAGGTGTACGGCGAGGAGCGTTCTGACGGTTCAGGTGTACGGTGAGGTACGTTCTGACGGTTCAAGTGTACGGTGAAGCGTTCTGACATTTCAGTTGTACGGTGAGGAGTGTTCTGACGGTTCAGGTGTACGGTGAGGTACATTCTGACGGTTCAGGTGTACGGCGAGGAGCGTTCTGATGGTTCAAGTGTACGGTGAAGCGTTTTGACGGTTCAAATGTACGGTGAAGAATTCTGACATTTCAGTTGTACGGTGAGGAGCGTTCTGACGGTTCAGGTGTATGGTGAAGCGTTCTGACGGTTCAGGTGTACGGTGAAGCATTCTGATGGTTCAGGTGTACGGTGAGGAGCGTTCTGATGGTTCAGGTGTACGGTGAGGTGTGTTCAGACGGTTCAGGTGTACGGTAAAGTATTCTGACGGTACAGGTGTACGGTGAGGAGCGTCCTGACAGTTCAGGTGTATGGTGAGGAGCGTTCTGACGGTTCAGGTGTACGGTGAGGAGCATTCTGACAGTTCAGGTGTACGGTGAAGCGTTCTGACGGTTGAGGTGTATGGTGAGGTGCGTTCTGACGGTTCAGGTGTACGGTGAGGAGCGTTCTGACGGTTCAGGTGTACGGTGAAGCGTTCTGACATTTCAGTTGTACGGTGAGGAGCGTTCTGACGGTTCAGGTGTACGGTGAGGTACATTCTGACGGTTCAGGTGTACGGCGAGGAGTGTTCTGATGGTTCAAGTGTACGGTGAAGCATTCTGACATTTCAGTTGTACGGTGAGGAGCGTTCTGACGGTTCAGGTGTACGGTGAGGTACATTCTGATGGTTCAGGTGTACGGCGAGGAGTGTTCTGATGGTTCAAGTGTACGGTGAAGCGTTTTGACGGTTCAAATGTACAGTGAAGCATTCTGACATTTCAGTTGTACGGTGAGGAGCGTTCTGACGGTTCAGGTGTATGGTGAAGCGTTCTGACCGTTCAGGTGAATGGTGAGGAGCGTTCTGACGGTTCAGGTGTACGGTGAAGTGTTCTGACGGTACAGGTGTACGGTGAGGAGTGTCCTGACAGTTCAGGTGTACGGTGAGGTTCGTTCTGACGGTTCAGGTGTACGGTGAGGAGTGTTCAGACGGTTCAGGTGTACGGTGATGTGTTCTGATGGTACAGGTGTACGGTGAGGAGCATCCTGACGGTTCAGGTGTACAGTGAGGAACGTTCTGATGGTTTAGGTGTACGGCGAGGAGACGTCTGACGGTTCAGGTGTACGGCGAGGAGCGTTCTGACGGTTCAGGTGTACGGTGAGGTATGTTCTGACAGTTCAAGTGAACGGTGAAGCGTTCTGACATTTCAGGTGTACGGTGAGGAGTGTTCTGACGGTTCAGGTGAATGGTGAGGAGCGTTCTGACGGTTCAGGTGTACGGTGAGGAGCGTTCTGACGGTTCAGGTGTACGGTGAGGAGCGTTCTGACGGTTCAGGTGTACGGTGAGGAGCGTTCTGACGGTTCAGGTGTACGGTGAGGAGCGTTCTGACATTTCAGTTGTACGGTGAGGAGCGTTCTGACGGTTCAGGTGTACGGTGAGGTACATTCTGACGGTTCAGGTTTACGGCGAGGAGCGTTCTGATGCTTCAAGTGTACGGTGAAGCATTTTGACGGTTCAAATGTACGGTGAAGCGTTCTGACATTTCAGTTGTACGGTGAGGAGCGTTCTGACGGTTCAGGTGTATGGTGAAGCGTTCTGACGTTTCAGGTGAATGGTGAGGAGCGTTCTGACGGTTCAGGTGTACGGTGAAGTGTTCTGACGGTACAGGTGTACGGTGAGGAGTGTCCTGACAGTTCAGGTGTACGGTGAGGAGTGTTCAGACGGTTCAGGTGTACGGTGAAGTGTTCTGACGGTTCAGGTGTACGGTGAGGAGCGTTCTGATGGCTCAGGTGTACGGTGAGGAGCATCCTGACGGTTCAGGTGTACAGTGTGGAACGTTCTGATGGATTAGGTGTACGGCGAGGAGACTTCTGACGGTTCAGGTGTACGGCGAGGAGCGTTCTGACGGTTCAGGTGTACGGTGAGGAGTGTTCTGACGGTTCAGGTGTACGGTGAAGCATTCTGACGGTTCAGGTGTACGGTGAGGAGCGTTCTGATGGTTCAAGTGTACGGTGAAGCGTTTTGACGGTTCAAATGTACGGTGAAGAATTCTGACGGTTCAGGTGTACGGTGAAGCATTCTGACGGTTCAGGTGTACGGTGAAGCATTCTGATGGTTCAGGTGTACGGTGAGGAGCGTTCTGACTGTTCAGGTGTACGGTGAGTTGTGTTCAGACGGTTCAGGTGTACGGTAAAGTATTCTGACGGTACAGGTGTACGGTGAGGAGCATCCTGACAGTTCAGGTGTATGGTGAGGAGCGTTCTGACGGTTCAGGTGTACGGTGAGGAGCATTCTGACAGTTCAGGTGTACGGTGAAGCGTTCTGACGGTTGAGGTGTATGGTGAGGTGCGTTCTGACGGTTCAGGTGTACGGTGAGGAGCGTTCTGACGGTTCAGGTGTACGGTGAAGCGTTCTGACATTTCAGTTGTACGGTGAGGAGCGTTCTGACGGTTCAGGTGTACGGTGAGGTACATTCTGACGGTTCAGGTGTACGGTAAAGTATTCTGACGGTATAGGTGTACGGTGAGGAGCATCCTGACAGTTCAGGTGTATGGTGAGGAGCGTTCTGACGGTTCAGGTGTACGGTGAGGAGCATTCTGACAGTTCAGGTGTACGGTGAAGCGTTCTGACGGTTGAGGTGTATGGTGAGGTGCGTTCTGACGGTTCAGGTGTACGGTGAGGAGCGTTCTGACGGTTCAGGTGTACGGTGAAGCGTTCTGACATTTCAGTTGTACGGTGAGGAGCGTTCTGACGGTTCAGGTGTACGGTGAGGTACATTCTGACGGTTCAGGTGTACGGCGAGGAGCGTTCTGATGGTTCAAATGTACGGTGAAGCATTCTGACATTTCAGTTGTACGGTGAGGAGCGTTCTGACGGTTCAGGTGTATGGTGAAGCGTTCTGACGGTACAGGTGTACGGTGAGGAGTGTCCTGACAGTTCAGGTGTACGGTGAGGTTCGTTCTGACGGTTCAGGTGTACGGAGAGCAGTGTTCAGACGGTTCAGGTGTACGGTGAAGTGTTCTGATGGTACAGGTGTACGGTAAGGAGCATCCTGACGGTTCAGGTGTACAGTGAGGAACGTTCTGATGGTTTAGATGTACGGCGAGGAGACGTCTGACGGTTCAGCTGTACGGCGAGGAGCGTTCTGACGGTTCAGGTGTACGGTGAGGTACGTTCTGACAGTTCAAGTGTACGGTGAAGCGTTCTGACATTTCAGTTGTACGGTGAGGAGCGTTCTGACGGTTCAGGTGTACGGTGAGGTACATTCTGACGGTTCAGGTGTACGGCGATGAGCGTTCTGATGGTTCAAGTGTACGGTGAAGCGTTTTGATGGTTCAAATGTACGGTGAAGCGTTCTGACATTTCAGTTCTACGGTGAGGAGCATTCTGACGGTTCAGGTGTACGGTGAGGAGTGTTCTGACGGTTCAGGTGAATGGTGAGAAGCGTTCTGACGGTTCAGGTGTACGGTGAAGCGTTCTGATGGTTCTGGTGTACGGTGAAGCATTCTGACGGTTCAGGTGTACGGCGAGGAGCGTTCTGACGGTTCAAGTGTACGGTGAAGCGTTTTGACGGTTCAAATGTACGGTGAAGCGTTCTGACATTTCAGTTGTACGGTGAGGAGCGTTCTGACGGTTCAGGTGTATGGTGAAGCGTTCTGACGGTTCAGGTGAATGGTGAGGAGCGTTCTGACGGTTCAGGTGTACGGTGAGGAGCGTTCTGACGGTTCAGGTGTACGGTGAGGAGTGTTCAGACGGTTCAGGTGTACGGTGAGGAGCGTCCTGACAGTTCAGGTGTATGGTGCGGAGCGTTCTGACGGTTCAGGTGTACAGTGAGGAGCATTCTGACAGTTCAGGTGTACGGTGAAGCTTTCTGACGGTTCAGGTGTACGGTGAGGAGCGTTCTGACGGTTCAGGTGTACAGTGAGGAACGTTCTGATGGTTTAGGTGTACGGCGAGGAGACTTCTGACGGTTCAAGTGTACGGCGAGGAGCGTTCTGACGGTTCAGGTGTACAGTGAGGAACGTTCTGATGGTTTAGGTGTACGGCGAGGAGACGTCTGACGGTTCAGGTGTACGGCGAGGAGCGTTCTGACGGTTCAGGTGTACGGTGAGGTATGTTCTGACAGTTCAAGTGAACGGTGAAGCGTTCTGACATTTCAGGTGTACGGTGAGGAGTGTTCTGACGGTTCAGGTGAATGGTGAGGAGCGTTCTGACGGTTCAGGTGTACGGTGAAGCATTCTGACGGTTCAGGTGTATGGTGACGCATTCTGACGGTTCAGGTGTACGGTGAGGAGCGTTCTGACGGTTCAGGTGTACGGTGAAGCGTTCTGACATTTCAGTTGTACGGTGAGGAGCGTTCTGACGGTTCAGGTGTACGGTGAGGTACATTCTGACGGTTCAGGTTTACGGCGAGGAGCGTTCTGATGCTTCAAGTGTACGGTGAAGCATTTTGACGGTTCAAATGTACGGTGAAGCGTTCTGACATTTCAGTTGTACGGTGAGGAGCGTTCTGACGGTTCAGGTGTATGGTGAAGCGTTCTGACGTTTCAGGTGAATGGTGAGGAGCGTTCTGACGGTTCAGGTGTACGGTGAAGTGTTCTGACGGTACAGGTGTACGGTGAGGAGTGTCCTGACAGTTCAGGTGTACGGTGAGGAGTGTTCAGACGGTTCAGGTGTACGGTGAAGTGTTCTGACGGTTCAGGTGTACGGTGAGGAGCGTTCTGATGGCTCAGGTGTACGGTGAGGAGCATCCTGACGGTTCAGGTGTACAGTGTGGAACGTTCTGATGGATTAGGTGTACGGCGAGGAGACTTCTGACGGTTCAGGTGTACAGCGAGGAGCGTTCTGACGGTTCAGGTGTACGGTGAAGCGTTCTGACGGTTCAGGTGTACGGTGAAGCATTCTGACGGTTCAGGTGTACGGCGAGGAGCGTTCTGATGGTTCAAGTGTACGGTGAAGCGTTTTGACGGTTCAAATGTACGGTGAAGAATTCTGACGGTTCAGGTGTACGGTGAAGCATTCTGACGGTTCAGGTGTACGGTGAAGCATTCTGATGGTTCAGGTGTACGGTGAGGAGCGTTCTGACTGTTCAGGTGTACGGTGAGTTGTGTTCAGACGGTTCAGGTGTACGGTAAAGTATTCTGACGGTACAGGTGTACGGTGAGGAGCATCCTGACAGTTCAGGTGTATGGTGAGGAGCGTTCTGACGGTTCAGGTGTACGGTGAGGAGCATTCTGACAGTTCAGGTGTACGGTGAAGCGTTCTGACGGTTGAGGTGTATGGTGAGGTGCGTTCTGACGGTTCAGGTGTACGGTGAGGAGCGTTCTGACGTTTCAGGTGTACGGTGAAGCGTTCTGACATTTCAGTTGTACGGTGAGGAGCGTTCTGACGGTTCAGGTGTACGGTGAGGTACATTCTGACGGTTCAGGTGTACGGCGAGGAGCGTTCTGACGGTTCAAATGTACGGTGAAGCATTCTGACATTTCAGTTTTACGGTGAGGAGCGTTCTGACGGTTCAGGTGTATGGTGAAGCGTTCTGACGTTTCAGGTGAATGGTGAGGAGCGTTCTGACGGTTCAGGTGTACGGTGAAGCGTTCTGACGGTACAGGTGTACGGTGAGGAGTGTCCTGACAGTTCAGGTGTACGGTGAAGTTCGTTCTGACGGTTCAGGTGTACGGAGAGCAGTGTTCAGACGGTTCAGGTGTACGGTGAAGTGTTCTGATGGTACAGGTGTACGGTAAGGAGCATCCTGACGGTTCAGGTGTACAGTGAGGAACGTTCTGATGGTTTAGATGTACGGCGAGGAGACGTCTGACGGTTCAGCTGTACGGCGAGGAGCGTTCTGACGGTTCAGGTGTACGGTGAGGTACGTTCTGACAGTTCAAGTGTACGGTGAAGCGTTCTGACATTTCAGTTGTACGGTGAGGAGCGTTCTGACGGTTCAGGTGTACGGTGAGGTACATTCTGACGGTTCAGGTATACGGCGAGGAGCGTTCTGATGGTTCAAGTGTACGGTGAAGCGTTTTGATGGTTCAAATGTACGGTGAAGCGTTCTGACATTTCAGTTCTACGGTGAGGAGCATTCTGACGGTTCAGGTGTACGGTGAGGAGTGTTCTGACGGTTCAGGTGAATGGTGAGAAGCGTTCTGACGGTTCAGGTGTACGGTGAAGCGTTCTGATGGTTCTGGTGTACGGTGAAGCATTCTGACGGTTCAGGTGTACGGTGAGGAGCGTTCTGACGGTTGAGGTGTACGGTGAGGTACGTTCTTACAGTTCAAGTGTACGGTGAAGCGTTCTGACATTTCAGTTGTACGGTGAGGAGCGTTCTGACGGTTCAGGTGTACGGTGAGGTACATTCTGACGGTTCAGGTGTACGGCGAGGAGCGTTCTGACGGTTCAAGTGTACGGTGAAGCGTTTTGACGGTTCAAATGTACGGTGAAGCGTTCTGACATTTCAGTTGTACGGTGAGGAGCGTTCTGACGGTTCAGGTGTATGGTGAAGCGTTCTGACGGTTCAGGTGAATGGTGAGGAGCGTTCTGACGGTTCAGGTGTACGGTGAGGAGCGTTCTGACGGTTCAGGTGTACGGTGAGGAGTGTTCAGACGGTTCAGGTGTACGGTGAGGAGCGTCCTGACAGTTCAGGTGTATGGTGAGGAGCGTTCTGACGGTTCAGGTGTACAGTGAGGAGCATTCTGACAGTTCAGGTGTACGGTGAAGCTTTCTGACGGTTCAGGGTTATGGTGAGGTGCGTTCTGACGGTTCAGGTGTACAGTGAAGCGTTTTGATGGTTCAAATGTACGGTGAAGCGTTCTGACATTTCAGTTGTACGGTGAGGAGCATTCTGACGGTTCAGGTGTACGGTGAGGAGTGGTCTGACGGTTCAGGTGTACGGTGAAGCGTTCTGACGGTTCAGGTGAACGGTGAAGCATTCTGACGGTTCAGGTGTACGGTGAGGAGCGTTCTGACGGTTCAGGTGTACGGTGAAGCGTTCTGACGGTTCAGGTGTACGGTGAAGCGTTCTGACGGTTCAGGTGTACAGTGAGGAACGTTCTGATGGTTTAGGTGTACGGCGAGGAGACTTCTGACGGTTCAGGTGTACGGCGAGGAGCGTTCTGACGGTTCAGGTGTACGGTGAGGTACGTTCTGACGGTTCAAGTGTACGGTGAAGCGTTCTGACATTTCAGTTGTACGGTGAGGAGTGTTCTGACGGTTCAGGTGTACGGTGAGGTACATTCTGACGGTTCAGGTGTACGGCGAGGAGCGTTCTGATGGTTCAAGTGTACGGTGAAGCGTTTTGACGGTTCAAATGTACGGTGAAGCGTTCTGACATTTCAGTTGTACGGTGAGGAGCGTTCTGACGGTTCAGGTGTATGGTGAAGCGTTCTGACGGTTCAGGTGAATGGTGAGGAGCGTTCTGACGGTTCAGGTGTACGGTGAAGTGTTCTGACGGTTCAGGTGTACGGTGAAGCGTTCTGACGGTTCAGGTGTATGGTGAAGCATTCTGACGGTTCAGGTGTACGGTGAGGAGCGTTCTGACGGTTCAGGTGTACGGTGAGGAGCGTTCTGACGGTTCAGGTGTACAGTGAGGAGCATTCTGACAGTTCAGGTGTACGGTGAAGCGTTCTGACGGTTCAGGTGTATGGTGAGGTGCGTTCTGACGGTTCAGGTGTACGGTGAAGCATTTTGATGGTTCAAATGTACGGTGAAGTGTTCTGACATTTCAGTTGTACGGTGAGGAGCATTCTGACGGTTCAGGTGTACGGTGAGGAGTGTTCTGACGGTTCAGGTGAAAGGTGAGGAGCGTTCTGACGGTTCAGGTGTACGGTGAAGCGTTCTGATGGTTCAGGTGTACGGTGAAGCATTCTGACGGTTCAGGTGTACGGCGAGGAGCGTTGTGATGGTTCAAGTGTACGGTGAAGCGTTTTGATGGTTCAAATGAACGGTGAAGCGTTCTGACATTTCAGGTGTACAGTGAGGAGCGTTCTGACGGTTCAGGTGTACGGTGAGGAGTGTTCTGACGGTTCAGGTGAATGGTGAGGAGCGTTCTGACGGTTCAGGTGTACGGTGAAGCGTTCTGACGGTTCAGGTGTACGGTGAAGCATTCTGACGGTTCAGATGTACGATGAGGAGCGTTCTGACGGTTCAGGTGTACGGTGAGGAGTGTTCAGACGGTTCAGGTGTACGGTGAAGCGTTCTGACGGTTCAGGTGTGCGGTGAAGCATTCTGACGGTTCAGGTGTACGGTGAGGAGCGTTCTGACGGTTCAGGTGTACAGTGAGGAATGTTCTGATGGTTTAGGTGTACGGCGAGGAGACTTCTGACGGTTCAGGTGTACGGCGAGGAGCGTTCTGACGGTTCAGGTGTACGGTGAGGTACGTTCTGACGGTTCAGGTGTACGGTGAGGTACGTTCTGACGGTTCAAGTGTACGGTGAAGCGTTCTGACATTTCAGTTGTACGGTGAGGAGTGTTCTGACGGTTCAGGTGTACGGTGAGGTACATTCTGACGGTTCAGGTGTACGGCGAGGAGCGTTCTGATGGTTCAAGTGTACGGTGAAGCGTTTTGACGGTTCAAATGTACGGTGAAGCGTTCTGACATTTCAGTTGTACGGTGAGGAGCGTTCTGACAGTTGAGGTGTATGGTGAAGCGTTCTGACAGTTCAGGTGTACGGTGAGGAGTGTTCTGACGGTTCAGGTGTACGGTGAAACGTTCTGACGGTTCAGGTGTACGGTGAAGCATTCTGATGGTTCAGGTGTACGGTGAGGAGCGTTCTGACGGTTCAGGTGTACGGTGAAGCGTTCTGACGGTTCAGGTGTACGGTAAAGTGTTCTGACGGTACAGGTGTACGGTGAGGAGCGTTCTGACAGTTCAGGTGTATGGTGAGGAGCGTTCTGACGGTTCAGGTGTACGGTGAGGAGCATTCTGACAGTTCAGGTGTACGGTGAAGCATTCTGACGGTTCAGGTGTATGGTGAGGTGCGTTCTGACGGTTCAGGTGTACGGTGAGGAGCGTACTGACGGTTCAGGTGTACGGTGAAGCGTTCTGACATTTCAGTTGTACGGTGAGGAGCGTTCTGACGGTTCAGGTGTACGGTGAGGTACATTCTGACGGTTCAGGTGTACGGGGAGGAGTGTTCTGATGGTTCAAGTGTACGGTGAAGCGTTTTGACGGTTGAAATGTACGGTGAGGTTCGTTCTGACGGTTCAGGTGTACGGTGAGGAGTGTTCTGACGGTTCAGGTGTACGGTGAAGCGTTCTGACGGTTCAGGTGTACCGTGAGGAACGTTCTGATGGTTTAGGTGTACGGCGAGGAGACGTAAGACCGTTCAGGTGTACGGCGAGGAGCGTTCTGATGGTTCAAGTGTACGGTGAAGCGTTTTGATGGTTCAAATGTACGGTGAAGCATTCTGACATTTCAGTTGTACGGTGAGGAGCGTTCTGACGGTTCAGGTGTATGGTGAAGCGTTCTGACGTTTCAGGTGAATGGTGAGGAGCGTTCTGACGGTTCAGGTGTACGGTGAAGTGTTCTGACGGTACAGGTGTACGGTGAGGAGTGTCCTGACAGTTCAGGTGTACGGTGAGGTTCGTTCTGACGGTTCAGGTGTACGGTGAGGAGTGTTCTGACGGTTCAGGTGTACGGTGAAGCATTCTGACGGTTCAGGTGTACGGTGAGGAGCGTTCTGACGGTTCAGGTGTACGGTGAGGAGTGTTCTGACGGTTCAGGTGTACGGTGAAGCATTCTGACGGTTCAGGTGTACGGTGAGGAGCATCCTGACGGTTCAGGTGTACGGTGAGGAACGTTCTGATGGTTTAGGTGTACGGCGAGGAGACGTCTGACCGTTCAGGTGTACGGCGAGGAGCGTTCTGACGGTTCAGGTGTACGCTGAGGTACGTTCTGACAGTTCAAGTGTACGGTGAAGCGTTCTGACATTTCAGTTGTACGGTGAGGAGCATTCTGACGGTTCAGGTGTACGGTGAGGTACATTCTGACGGTTCAGGTGTACGGCGAGGAGCGTTGTGATGGTTCAAGTGTACGGTGAAGCGTTTTGATGGTTCAAATGTACGGTGAAGCGTTCTGACGGTTCAGGTGTACGGTGAGGAGCGTTCTGACGGTTCAGGTGTACAGTGAGGAACGTTCTGATGGTTTAGGTGTACGGCGAGGAGACTTCTGACGGTTCAGGTGTACGGCGAAGAGCGTTCTGACGGTTCAGGTGTACGGTGAGGTACGTTCTGACGGTTCAAGTGTACGGTGAAGCGTTCTGACATTTCAGTTGTACGGTGAGGAGTGTTCTGATGGTTCAGGTGTACGGTGAGGTACATTCTGAAGGTTCAGGTGTACGGCGAGGAGCGTTCTGATGGTTCAAGTGTACGGTGAAGTGTTTTGAAGGTTCAAATGTACGGTGAAGCGTTCTGACATTTCAGTTGTACGGTGAGGAGCGTTCTGACGGTTCAGGTGTATGGTGAAGCATTCTGACGGTTCAGGTGAATGGTGAGGAGCATTCTGACGGTTCAGGTGTACGGTGAAGCGTTCTGACGGTTCAGGTGTACGGTGAAGCATTCTGACGGTTCAGGTGTACGGTGAGGAGCGTCCTGACAGTTCAGGTGTACGGTGAGGAGCGTTCTGACAGTTCAGGTGTACAGTGAGGAGCATTCTGACAGTTCAGGTGTACGGTGAAGCGTTCTGACGGTTCAGGTGTACGGTGAGGTGCGTTCTGACGGTTCAGGTGTACGGTGAAGCGTTTTGACGGTTCAAATGTACGGTGAAGCGTTTTGACGATTCAAATGTACGGTGAAGCGTTCTGACATTTCAGTTGTACGGTGAGGAGCATTCTGACGGTTCAGGTGTACGGTGAGGAGTGTTCTGACGGTTCAGGTGTACGACGAGGAGCGTTCTGATGGTTCAAGTGTACGGTGAAGCGTTTTGATGGTTCAAATGTATGGTGAAGCGTTCTGACATTTCAGTTGTACGGTGAGGAGCAGTCTGACGGTTCAGGTGTACGGTGAGGAGTGTTCTGACGGTTCAGGTGAACGGTGAGGAGCGTTCTGACGGTTCAGGTGTATGGTGAAGCGTTCTGACGGTTCAGGTGTACGGTGAAGCATTCTGACGGTTCAGGTGTACGGTGAGGAGCGTTCTGACGGTTCAGGTGTACAGTGAGGAACGTTCTGATGGTTTAGGTGTACGGCGAGGAGACTTTTGACGGTTCAGGTGTACGGCGAGGAGCGTTCTGACGGTTCAGGTGTACGGTGAGGTACATTCTGACGGTTCAGGTGTACGGCGAGGAGCGTTCTGATGGTTCAAGTGTACGGTGAAGTGTTTTGACGATTCAAATGTACGGTGAAGCATTCTGACATTTCAGTTGTACGGTGTGGAGCGTTCTGACGGTTCAGGTGTATGGTGAAGCGTTCTTACGGTTCAGGTGAATGGTGAGGAGCGTTCTGACGGTTCAGGTGTACGGTGAAGCGTTCTGACGGTTCAGGTGTACGGTGAGGAGCGTCCTGACAGTTCAGGTGTATGGTGAGGAGCGTTCTGACAGTTCAGGTGTACAGTGAGGAGCATTCTGACAGTTCATGTGTACGGTGAAGCGTTCTGACGGTTCAGGTGTATGGTGAGGTGCGTTCTGACGGTTCAGGTGTACGGTGAAGCGTTTTGATGGTTCAAATGTACGGTGAAGCGTTTTGACGATTCAAATGTACGGTGAAGCGTTCTGACATTTCAGTTGTACGGTGAGGAGCATTCTGACGGTTCAGGTGTACGGTGAGGAGTGTTCTGACGGTTCAGGTGAATGGTGAGGAGCGTTCTGACGGTTCAGTAGTACGGTGAAGCGTTCTGACGGTTCAGGTGTACGGTGAAGCATTCTGACGGTTCAGGTGTACGGTGAGGAGCGTTCTGACGGTTCAGGTGTACAGTGAGGAACGTTCTGATGGTTTAGGTGTACGGCGAGGAGACTTCTGACGGTTCAAGTGTACGGCGAGGAGCGTTCTGACGGTTCAGGTGTACGGTGAGGTACGTTCTGACGGTTCAGGTGTACGGCGAGGAGCGTTCTGATGGTTCAAGTGTACGGTGAAGCGTTTTGACGATTCAAATGTACGGTGAAGCGTTCTGACATTTCAGTTGTATGGTGAGGAGCGTTCTGACGGTTCAGGTGTATGGTGAAGCGTTCTTACGGTTCAGGTGAATGGTGAGGAGCGTTCTGACGGTTCAGGTGTACGGTGAAGCGTTCTGACGGTTCAGGTGTATGGTGAAGCATTCTGACGGTTCAGGTGTACGGTGAGGAGCGTTCTGACGGTTCAGGTGTACGGTGAGGAGTGTTCAGACGGTTCAGGTGTACGGTAAAGTGTTCTGACGGTTCAGGTGTACGGTGAGGAGCGTTCTGACGGTTCAGGTGTACAGTGAGGAACGTTCTGATGGTTTAGGTGTACGGCGAGGAGACTTCTGACGGTTCAGGTGTACGGCGAGGAGCGTTCTGACGGTTCAGGTGTACGGTGAGGTACGTTCTGACGGTTCAAGTGTACGGTGAAGCGTTCTGACATTTCAGTTGTACGGTGAGGAGTGTTCTGACGGTTCAGGTGTACGGTGAGGTACATTCTGAAGGTTCAGGTGTACGGCGAGGAGCGTTCTGATGGTTCAAGTGTACGGTGAAGTGTTTTGAAGGTTCAAATGTACGGTGAAGCGTTCTGACATTTCAGTTGTACGGTGAGGAGCGTTCTGACGGTTCAGGTGTACGGTGAAGCATTCTGACGGTTCAGGTGAATGGTGAGGAGCGTTCTGACGGTTCAGGTGTACGGTGAAGCGTTCTGACGGTTCAGGTGTACGGTGAAGCATTCTGACGGTTCAGGTGTACGGTGAGGAGCGTCCTGACAGTTCAGGTGTACGGTGAGGAGCGTTCTGACAGTTCAGGTGTACAGTGAGGAGCATTCTGACAGTTCAGGTGTACGGTGAAGCGTTCTGACGGTTCAGGTGTACGGTGAGGTGCGTTCTGACGGTTCAGGTGTACGGTGAAGCGTTTTGACGGTTCAAATGTACGGTGAAGCGTTTTGACGATTCAAATGTACGGTGAAGCGTTCTGACATTTCAGTTGTACGGTGAGGAGCATTCTGACGGTTCAGGTGTACGGTGAGGAGTGTTCTGACGGTTCAGGTGTACGACGAGGAGCGTTCTGATGGTTCAAGTGTACGGTGAAGCGTTTTGATGGTTCAAATGTATGGTGAAGCGTTCTGACATTTCAGTTGTACGGTGAGGAGCATTCTGACGGTTCAGGTGTACGGTGAGGAGTGTTCTGACGGTTCAGGTGAACGGTGAGGAGCGTTCTGACGGTTCAGGTGTATGGTGAAGCGTTCTGACGGTTCAGGTGTACGGTGAAGCATTCTGACGGTTCAGGTGTACGGTGAGGAGCGTTCTGACGGTTCAGGTGTACAGTGAGGAACGTTCTGATGGTTTAGGTGTACGGCGAGGAGACTTTTGACGGTTCAGGTGTACGGCGAGGAGCGTTCTGACGGTTCAGGAGTATGGTGAAGCGTTCTTACGGTTCAGGTGAATGGTGAGGAGCGTTCTGACGGTTCAGGTGTACGGTGAAGCGTTCTGACGGTTCAGGTGTATGGTGAAGCATTCTGACGGTTCAGGTGTACGGTGAGGAGCGTTCTGACGGTTCAGGTGTACGGTGAGGAGTGTTCAGACGGTTCAGGTGTACGGTAAAGTGTTCTGACGGTACAGGTGTGGGTGAGGAGCGTCCTGACAGTTCAGGTGTATGGTGAGGAGCGTTCTGACAGTTCAGGTGTACGGTGAGGAGCATTCTGACAGTTCAGGTGTACGGTGAAGCGTTCTGACAGTTCAGGTGTATGGTGAGGTGCGTTCTGACGGTTCAGGTGTACGGTGAAGCGTTTTGATGGTTCAAATGTACGGTGAAGCGTTCTGACATTTCAGTTGTATGCTGAGGAGCATTGTGACGGTTCAGGTGTACGGTGAAGCGTTCTGACGGTTCAGGTGAACGGTGAAGCATTCTGACGGTTCAGGTGTACGATGAGGAGCGTTCTGACGGTTCAGGTGTACGGTGAAGCGTTCTGACGGATCAGGTGTACGGTGAAGCGTTCTGACGGTTCAGGTGTACGGTGAGGCGTTCTGACGGTTCAGGTGTACAGTGAGGAACGTTCTGACGGTTCAGGTGTACGGCGAGGAGCGTTCTGACGGTTCAGGTGAATGGTGAGGAGCGTTCTGACGGTTCAGGTGTACGGTGAAGCGTTCTGACGGTTCAGGTGTATGGTGAAGCATTCTGACGGTTCAGGTGTACGGTGAGGAGCGTTCTGACGGTTCAGGTGTACGGTGAGGAGTGTTCAGACGGTTCAGGTGTACGGTAAAGTGTTCTGACGGTTCAGGTGTACGGTGAGGAGCGTTCTGACGGTTCAGGTGTACAGTGAGGAACGTTCTGATGGTTTAGGTGTACGGCGAGGAGACGTCTGACGGTTCAGGTGTACGGCGAGGAGCGTTCTGACGGTTCAGGTGTACGGTGAGGTACGTTCTGACGGTTCAAGTGTACGGTGAAGCGTTCTGACATTTCAGTTGTACGGTGAGGAGTGTTCTGACGGTTCAGGTGTACGGTGAGGTACATTCTGAAGGTTCAGGTGTACGGCGAGGAGCGTTCTGATGGTTCAAGTGTACGGTGAAGTGTTTTGAAGGTTCAAATGTACGGTGAAGCGTTCTGACATTTCAGTTGTACGGTGAGGAGCGTTCTGACGGTTCAGGTGTACGGTGAAGCATTCTGACGGTTCAGGTGAATGGTGAGGAGCGTTCTGACGGTTCAGGTGTACGGTGAAGCGTTCTGACGGTTCAGGTGTACGGTGAAGCATTCTGACGGTTCAGGTGTACGGTGAGGAGCGTCCTGACAGTTCAGGTGTACGGTGAGGAGCGTTCTGACAGTTCAGGTGTACAGTGAGGAGCATTCTGACAGTTCAGGTGTACGGTGAAGCGTTCTGACGGTTCAGGTGTACGGTGAGGTGCGTTCTGACGGTTCAGGTGTACGGTGAAGCGTTTTGACGGTTCAAATGTACGGTGAAGCGTTTTGACGATTCAAATGTACGGTGAAGCGTTCTGACATTTCAGTTGTACGGTGAGGAGCATTCTGACGGTTCAGGTGTACGGTGAGGAGTGTTCTGACGGTTCAGGTGTACGACGAGGAGCGTTCTGATGGTTCAAGTGTACGGTGAAGCGTTTTGATGGTTCAAATGTATGGTGAAGCGTTCTGACATTTCAGTTGTACGGTGAGGAGCATTCTGACGGTTCAGGTGTACGGTGAGGAGTGTTCTGACGGTTCAGGTGAACGGTGAGGAGCGTTCTGACGGTTCAGGTGTATGGTGAAGCGTTCTGACGGTTCAGGTGTACGGTGAAGCATTCTGACGGTTCAGGTGTACGGTGAGGAGCGTTCTGACGGTTCAGGTGTACAGTGAGGAACGTTCTGATGGTTTAGGTGTACGGCGAGGAGACTTTTGACGGTTCAGGTGTACGGCGAGGAGCGTTCTGACGGTTCAGGAGTATGGTGAAGCGTTCTTACGGTTCAGGTGAATGGTGAGGAGCGTTCTGACGGTTCAGGTGTACGGTGAAGCGTTCTGACGGTTCAGGTGTATGGTGAAGCATTCTGACGGTTCAGGTGTACGGTGAGGAGCGTTCTGACGGTTCAGGTGTACGGTGAGGAGTGTTCAGACGGTTCAGGTGTACGGTAAAGTGTTCTGACGGTACAGGTGTGGGTGAGGAGCGTCCTGACAGTTCAGGTGTATGGTGAGGAGCGTTCTGACAGTTCAGGTGTACGGTGAGGAGCATTCTGACAGTTCAGGTGTACGGTGAAGCGTTCTGACAGTTCAGGTGTATGGTGAGGTGCGTTCTGACGGTTCAGGTGTACGGTGAAGCGTTTTGATGGTTCAAATGTACGGTGAAGCGTTCTGACATTTCAGTTGTATGCTGAGGAGCATTGTGACGGTTCAGGTGTACGGTGAAGCGTTCTGACGGTTCAGGTGAACGGTGAAGCATTCTGACGGTTCAGGTGTACGATGAGGAGCGTTCTGACGGTTCAGGTGTACGGTGAAGCGTTCTGACGGATCAGGTGTACGGTGAAGCGTTCTGACGGTTCAGGTGTACGGTGAAGCGTTCTGACGGTTCAGGTGTACAGTGAGGAACGTTCTGACGGTTCAGGTGTACGGCGAGGAGCGTTCTGACGGTTCAGGTGTACGGTGAGGTACGTTCTGACGGTTCAAGTGTACGGTGAAGCGTTCTGACATTTCAGTTGTACGGTGAGGAGTGTTCTGACGGTTCAGGTGTACGGTGAGGTACATTCTGACGGTTCAGGTGTACGGCGAGGAGCGTTCTGATGGTTCATGTGTACGGTGAAGCGTTTTGACGGTTCAAATGTACGGTGAAGCGTTCTGACATTTCAGTTGTACGGTGAGGAGGGTTCTGACGGTTCAGGTGTACGGTGAGGAGTGTTCTGACGGTTCAGGTGTACGGTAAAGTGTTCTGACGGTACAGGTGTACGGTGAGGAGCGTCCTGACAGTTCAGGTGTATGGTGAGGAGCGTTCTGACGGTTCAGGTGTACAGTGAGGAGCATTCTGACAGTTCAGGTGTACGGTGAAGCGTTTTGATGGTTCAAATGTATGGTGAAGCGTTCTGATATTTCAGTTGTACGGTGAGGAGCATTCTGACGGTTCAGGTGTACGGTGAGGAGTGTTCTGACGGTTCAGGTGTACGGTGAGGAGTGTTCTGACGGTTCAGGTGTACGGTGAAGCGTTCTGACGGTTCAGGTGAACGGTGAAGCATTCTGACGGTTCAGGTGTACGGTGAGGAGCGTTCTGACGGTTCAGGTGTACGGTGAAGCGTTCTGACGGTTCAGGTGTACGGTGAAGCGTTCTGACGGTTCAGGTGTACAGTGAGGAACGTTCTGATGGTTTTGGTGTACGGCGAGGAGACTTCTGACGGTTCAGGTGTACGGCGAGGAGCGTTCTGACGGTTCAGGTGCACGGTGAGGTACGTTCTGACGGTTCAAGTGTACGGTGAAGCGTTCTGACATTTCAGTTGTACGGTGAGGAGTGTTCTGACGGTTCAGGTGTACGGTGAGGTACATTCTGACGGTTCAGGTGTACGGTGAGGAGCGTTCTGATGGTTCAAGTGTACGGTGAAGCGTTTTGACGGTTCAAATGTACGGTGAAGCGTTCTGACATTTCAGTTGTACAGTGAGGAGGGTTCTGACGGTTCAGGTGTACGGTGAAGCATTCTGATGGCTCAGGTGTACGGTGAGGAGCGTTCTGACGGTTCAGGTGTACGGTGAGGAGTGTTCAGACGGTTCAGGTGTACGGTAAAGTGTTCTGACGGTACAGGTGTACTGTGAGGAGCGTCCTGACAGTTCAGGTGTATGGTGAGGAGCGTTCTGACGGTTCAGGTGTACAGTGAGGAGCATTCTGACAGTTCAGGTGTACGGTGAAGCGTTCTGACGGTTCAGGTGTATTGTGAGGTGCGTTCTGACGGTTCAGGTGTACGGTGAAGCGTTTTGACGGTTCAGGTGTACGGTGAAGCATTCTGACGGTTCAGGTGTACTGCGAGGAGCGTTGTGATGGTTCAAGTGTACGGTGAAGCGTTTTGACGGTTCAGGTGTACGGTGAAGCGTTCTGACATTTCAGTTGTACAGTGAGGAGCGTTCTGACGGTTCAGGTGTACGGTGAGGAGTGTTCTGACGGTTCAGGTGAATGGTGAGGAGCGTTCTGACGGTTCAGGTGTACGGTGAAGCGTTCTGACGGTTCAGGTATACGGTGAAGCATTCTGACGGTTCAGGTGTACGGTGAGGAGCGTTCTGACGGTTCAGGTGTACGGCGAGGAGCGTTCTGATGGTTCAAGTGTACGGTGAAGCGTTTTGACGGTTCAAATGTACGGTGAAGCGTTCTGACATTTCAGTTGTACGGTGAGGAGCGTTCTGACAGTTCAGGTGTATGGTGAAGCGTTCTGACGGTTCAGGTGTACGGTGAAGCATTCTGATGGTTCAGGTGTACGGTGAGGAGCGTTCTGACGGTTCAGGTGTACGGTGAGGTGTGTTCAGACGGTTCAGGTGTACGGTAAATTGTTCTGACGGTACAGGTGTACGGTGAGGAGCGTCCTGACAGTTCAGGTGTATGGTGAGGAGCGTTCTGACGGTTCAGGTGTACGGTGAGGAGCATTCTGACAGTTCAGGTGTACGGTGAAGCATTCTGACGGTTCAGGTGTATTGTGAGGTGCGTTCTGACTGTTCAGGTGTACGGTGAGGAGCGTTCTGACGGTTCAGGTGTACGGTTTAGCGTTCTGACATTTCAGTTGTACGGTGAGGAGCGTTCTGACGGTTCAGGTGTACGGTGAGGTACATTCTGACGGTTCAGGTGTATGGCGAGGAGTGTTCTGACGGTTCAAATGTACGGTGAAGCATTCTGACATTTCAGTTGTACGGTGAGGAGCGTTCTGACGGTTCAGGTGTATGGTGAAGCGTTCTGACGGTTCAGGTGAATGGTGAGGAGCGTTCTGACGGTTCAGGTGTACGGTGAGGTTCGTTCTGACGGTTCAGGTGTACGGTGAGGAGCATCCTGACGGTTCATGTGTACAGTGAGGAACGTTCTGATGGTTTAGGTGTACGGCAAGGAGACGTCTGACCGTTCAGGTGTACGGCGAGGAGCGTTCTGACGGTTCAGGTGTACGGTGAGGTACGTTCTGACAGTTCATGTGTACGGTGAAGCGTTCTGACATTTCAGTTGTACGGTGAGGAGCGTTCTGACGGTTCAGGTGCACGGTGAGGTACATTCTGACGGTTCAGGTGTACGGCGAGGAGCGTTCTGATGGTTCAAGTGTACGGTGAAGCGTTTTGATGGTTCAAATGTACGGTGAAGCGTTCTGACATTTCAGATGTACGGTGAGGAGCATTCTGACGGTTCAGGTGTACGGTGAGGAGCGTTCTGACGGTTCAGGTGTACGGTGAAGCGTTCTGACGGTTCAGGTGTACGGTGAGGAGCGTTCTGACGGTTCAGGTGTACAGTGAGGAACGTTCTGATGGTTTAGGTGTACGGCGAGGAGACTTCTGACGGTTCAGGTGTACGGCGAGGAGCGTTCTGACGGTTCAGGTGTACGGTGAGGTACGTTCTGACGGTTCAAGTGTACGGTGAAGCGTTCTGACATTTCAGTTGTATGGTGAGGAGTGTTCTGACGGTTCAGGTGTACGGTGAGGAGCGTTCTGATGGTTCAGGTGTACGGTGAAGCGTTCTGACGGTTCAGGTGAACGGTGAAGCATTCTGACGGTTCAAGTGTACGGTGAGGAGTGTTCTGACGGTTCAGGTGTACGGTGAGGAGCGTTCTGACGGTTCAGGTGTACGGTGAAGCGTTCTGACGGTTCAGGTGTACGGTGAGGAGCGTTCTGACGGTTCAGGTGTACAGTGAGGAACGTTCTGATGGTTTAGGTGTACGGCGAGGAGACTTCTGACGGTTCAGGTGTACGGCGAGGAGCGTTCTGACGGTTCAGGTGTACGGTGAGGTACGTTCTGACGGTTCAAGTGTACGGTGAAGCGTTCTGACATTTCAGTTGTACGGTGAGGAGTGTTCTGACGGTTCAGGTGAATGGTGAGGAGCGTTCTGACGGTTCAGGTGTACGGTGAAGCGTTCTGACGGTTCAGGTATACGGTGAAGCATTCTGACGGTTCAGGTGTACGGTGAGGAGCGTTCTCACGGTTCAGGTGTACGGCGAGGAGCGTTGTGATGGTTCAAGTGTACGGTGAAGCGTTTTGACGGTTCAAATGTACGGTGAAGCGTTCTGACATTTCAGTTGTACGGTGAGGAGCGTTCTGACAGTTCAGGTGTATGGTGAAGCGTTCTGACGGTTCAGGTGTACGGTGAAGCATTCTGATGGTTCAGGTGTACGGTGAGGAGCGTTCTGACGGTTCAGGTGTACGGTGAGGTGTGTTCAGACGGTTCAGGTGTACGGTAAATTGTTCTGACGGTACAGGTGTACGGTGAGGAGCGTCCTGACAGTTCAGGTGTATGGTGAGGAGCGTTCTGACGGTTCAGGTGTACGGTGAGGAGCATTCTGACAGTTCAGGTGTACGGTGAAGCATTCTGACGGTTCAGGTGTATTGTGAGGTGCGTTCTGACTGTTCAGGTGTACGGTGAGGAGCGTTCTGACGGTTCAGGTGTACGGTGAAGCGTTCTGACATTTCAGTTGTACGGTGAGGAGCGTTCTGACGGTTCAGGTGTACGGTGAGGTACATTCTGACGGTTCAGGTGTATGGCGAGGAGTGTTCTGACGGTTCAAATGTACGGTGAAGCATTCTGACATTTCAGTTGTACGGTGAGGAGCGTTCTGACGGTTCAGGTGTATGGTGAAGCGTTCTGACGGTTCAGGTGAATGGTGAGGAGCGTTCTGACGGTTCAGGTGTACGGTGAGCTTCGTTCTGACGGTTCAGGTGTACGGTGAGGAGCATCCTGACGGTTCATGTGTACAGTGAGGAACGTTCTGATGGTTTAGGTGTACGGCAAGGAGACGTCTGACCGTTCAGGTGTACGGCGAGGAGCGTTCTGACGGTTCAGGTGTACGGTGAGGTACGTTCTGACAGTTCATGTGTACGGTGAAGCGTTCTGACATTACAGTTGTACGGTGAGGAGCGTTCTGACGGTTCAGGTGCACGGTGAGGTACATTCTGACGGTTCAGGTGTACGGCGAGGAGCGTTCTGATGGTTCAAGTGTACGGTGAAGCGTTTTGATGGTTCAAATGTACGGTGAAGCGTTCTGACATTTCAGTTGTACGGTGAGGAGCATTCTGACGGTTCAGGTGTACGGTGAGGAGCGTTCTGACGGTTCAGGTGTACGGTGAAGCGTTCTGACGGTTCAGGTGTACGGTGAGGAGCGTTCTGACGGTTCAGGTGTACAGTGAGGAACGTTCTGATGGTTTAGGTGTACGGCGAGGAGACTTCTGACGGTTCAGGTGTACGGCGAGGAGCGTTCTGACGGTTCAGGTGTACGGTGAGGTACGTTCTGACGGTTCAAGTGTACGGTGAAGCGTTCTGACATTTCAGTTGTATGGTGAGGAGTGTTCTGACGGTTCAGGTGTACGGTGAAGCGTTCTGACGGTTCAGGTGAACGGTGAAGCATTCTGACGGTTCAAGTGTACGGTGAGGAGTGTTCTGACGGTTCAGGTGTACGGTGAAGCGTTCTGACGGTTCAGGTGTACGGTGAGGAGCGTTCTGACGGTTCAGGTGTACAGTGAGGAACGTTCTGATGGTTTAGGTGTACGGCGATTAGACTTCTGACGGTTCAGGTGTACGGCGAGGAGCGTTCTGACGGTTCAGGTGTACGGTGAGGTACGTTCTGACGGTTCAAGTGTACGGTGAAGCGTTCTGACATTTCAGTTGTACGGTGAGGAGTGTTCTGACGGTTCAGGTGTACGGTGAGGTACATTCTGACGGTTCAGGTGTACGGCGAGGAGCGTTCTGATGGTTCAAGTGTACGGTGAAGTGTTTTGAAGGTTCAAATGTACGGTGAAGCATTCTGACATTTCAGTTGTACGGTGAGGAGCGTTCTGACGGTTCAGGTGTATGGTGAAGCATTCTGACGGTTCAGGTGAATGGTGAGGAGCGTTCTGACGGTTCAGGTGTACGGTGAAGCGTTCTGACGGTTCAGGTGTACGGTGAAGCATTCTGACGGTTCAGGTGTACGGTGAGGAGCGTCCTGACAGTTCAGGTGTACGGTGAGGAGCGTTCTGACAGTTCAGGTGTATGGTGAGGAGCGTTCTGACAGTTCAGGTGTACAGTGAGGAGCATTCTGACAATTCAGGTGTACGGTGAAGCGTTCTGACGGTTCAGGTGTATGGTGAGGTACGTTCTGACGGTTCAGGTGTACGGTGAAGCGTTTTGATGGTTCAAATGTACGGTGAAGCGTTCTGACATTTCAGTTGTACGGTGAGGAGCATTCTGACGGTTCAGGTGTACGGTGAGGAGTGTTCTGACGGTTCAGGTGTACGGTGAAGCGTTCTGACGGTTCAGGTGAACGGTGAAGCATTCTGACGGTTCAGGTGTACGGTGAGGAGCGTTCTGACGGTTCAGGTGTACGGTGAGGAGCGTTCTGACGGTTCAGGTGTATGGTGAGGTGCGTTCTGACGGTTCAGGTGTACGGTGAAGCGTTTTGATGGTTCAAGTGTACGGTGAAGCGTTTTGATGGTTCAAATGTACGGTGAAGCGTTCTGACATTTCAGTTGTACAGTGAGGAGCGTTCTGACGGTTCAGGTGTACGGTGAGGAGTGTTCTGACGGTTCAGGTGAATGGTGAGGAGCGTTCTGACGGTTCAGGTGTACGGTGAGGAGTGTTCTGACGGTTCAGGTGAATGGTGAGGAGCGTTCTGACGGTTCATGTGAATGGTGAGGAGCGTTCTGACGGTTCAGGTGTACGGTGAAGCATTCTGACGGTTCAGGTGTACGGTGAGGAGCGTTCTGACGGTTCAGGTGTACAGTGAGGAACGTTCTGATGGTTTAGGTGTACGGCGAGGAGACTTCTGACGGTTCAGGTGTACGGCGAGGAGCGTTCTGACGGTTCAGGTGTACGGTGAGGTACGTTCTGACGGTTCAAGTGTACGGTGAAGCGTTCTGACATTTCAGTTGTATGGTGAGGAGTGTTCTGACGGTTCAGGTGTACGGTGAGGAGCGTTCTGATGGTTCAGGTGTACGGTGAGGAGTGTTCTGACGGTTCAGGTGTACGGTGAGGAGCGTTCTGACGGTTCAGGTGTACGGTGAAGCGTTCTGACGGTTCAGGTGTACGGTGAGGAGCGTTCTGACGGTTCAGGTGTACAGTGAGGAACGTTCTGATGGTTTAGGTGTACGGCGAGGAGACTTCTGACGGTTCAGGTGTACGGCGAGGAGCGTTCTGACGGTTCAGGTGTACGGTGAGGTACGTTCTGACGGTTCAAGTGTACGGTGAAGCGTTCTGACATTTCAGTTGTACGGTGAGGAGTGTTCTGACGGTTCAGGTGAATGGTGAGGAGCGTTCTGACGGTTCAGGTGTACGGTGAAGCGTTCTGACGGTTCAGGTATACGGTGAAGCATTCTGACGGTTCAGGTGTACGGCGAGGAGCGTTCTGATGGTTCAAGTGTACGGTGAAGCGTTTTGACGGTTCAAATGTACGGTGAAGCGTTCTGACATTTCAGTTGTACGGTGAGGAGCGTTCTGACAGTTCAGGTGTATGGTGAAGCGTTCTGACGGTTCAGGTGTACGGTGAAGCATTCTGATGGTTCAGGTGTACGGTGAGGAGCGTTCTGACGGTTCAGGTGTACGGTGAGGTGTGTTCAGACGGTTCAGGTGTACGGTAAATTGTTCTGACGGTACAGGTGTACGGTGAGGAGCGTCCTGACAGTTCAGGTGTATGGTGAGGAGCGTTCTGACGGTTCAGGTGTACGGTGAGGAGCATTCTGACAGTTCAGGTGTACGGTGAAGCATTCTGACGGTTCAGGTGTATTGTGAGGTGCGTTCTGACTGTTCAGGTGTACGGTGAGGAGCGTTCTGACGGTTCAGGTGTTCGGTGAAGCGTTCTGACATTTCAGTTGTACGGTGAGGAGCGTTCTGACGGTTCAGGTGTACGGTGAGGTACATTCTGACGGTTCAGGTGTATGGCGAGGAGTGTTCTGACGGTTCAAATGTACGGTGAAGCATTCTGACATTTCAGTTGTACGGTGAGGAGCGTTCTGACGGTTCAGGTGTATGGTGAAGCGTTCTGACGGTTCAGGTGAATGGTGAGGAGCGTTCTGACGGTTCAGGTGTACGGTGAGGTTCGTTCTGACGGTTCAGGTGTACGGTGAGGAGCATCCTGACGGTTCATGTCTACAGTGAGGAACGTTCTGATGGTTTAGGTGTACGGCAAGGAGACGTCTGACCGTTCAGGTGTACGGCGAGGAGCGTTCTGACGGTTCAGGTGTACGGTGAGGTACATTCTGACAGTTCATGTGTACGGTGAAGCGTTCTGACATTACAGTTGTACGGTGAGGAGCGTTCTGACGGTTCAGGTGCACGGTGAGGTACATTCTGACGGTTCAGGTGTACGGCGAGGAGCGTTCTGATGGTTCAAGTGTACGGTGAAGCGTTTTGATGGTTCAAATGTACGGTGAAGCGTTCTGACATTTCAGTTGTACGGTGAGGAGCATTCTGACGGTTCAGGTGTACGGTGAGGAGCGTTCTGACGGTTCAGGTGTACGGTGAAGCGTTCTGACGGTTCAGGTGTACGGTGAGGAGCGTTCTGACGGTTCAGGTGTACAGTGAGGAACGTTCTGATGGTTTAGGTGTACGGCGAGGAGACTTCTGACGGTTCAGGTGTACGGCGAGGAGCGTTCTGACGGTTCAGGTGTACGGTGAGGTACGTTCTGACGGTTCAAGTGTACGGTGAAGCGTTCTGACATTTCAGTTGTATGGTGAGGAGTGTTCTGACGGTTCAGGTGTACGGTGAGGAGCGTTCTGATGGTTCAGGTGTACGGTGAAGCGTTCTGACGGTTCAGGTGAACGGTGAAGCATTCTGACGGTTCAAGTGTACGGTGAGGAGTGTTCTGACGGTTCAGGTGTACGGTGAAGCGTTCTGACGGTTCAGGTGTACGGTGAGGAGCGTTCTGACGGTTCAGGTGTACAGTGAGGAACGTTCTGATGGTTTAGGTGTACGGCGAGGAGACTTCTGACGGTTCAGGTGTACGGCGAGGAGCGTTCTGACGGTTCAGGTGTACGGTGAGGTACGTTCTGACGGTTCAAGTGTACGGTGAAGCGTTCTGACATTTCAGTTGTACGGTGAGGAGTGTTCTGACGGTTCAGGTGTACGGTGAGGTACATTCTGACGGTTCAGGTGTACGGCGAGGAGCGTTCTGATGGTTCAAGTGTACGGTGAAGTGTTTTGAAGGTTCAAATGTACGGTGAAGCATTCTGACATTTCAGTTGTACGGTGAGGAGCGTTCTGACGGTTCAGGTGTATGGTGAAGCATTCTGACGGTTCAGGTGAATGGTGAGGAGCGTTCTGGCGGTTCAGGTGTACGGTGAAGCGTTCTGACGGTTCAGGTGTACGGTGAAGCATTCTGACGGTTCAGGTGTACGGTGAGGAGCGTCCTGACAGTTCAGGTGTACGGTGAGGAGCGTTCTGACAGTTCAGGTGTATGGTGAGGAGCGTTCTGACAGTTCAGGTGTACAGTGAGGAGCATTCTGACAATTCAGGTGTACGGTGAAGCGTTCTGACGGTTCAGGTGTATGGTGAGGTACGTTCTGACGGTTCAGGTGTACGGTGAAGCGTTTTGATGGTTCAAATGTACGGTGAAGCGTTCTGACATTTCAGTTGTACGGTGAGGAGCATTCTGACGGTTCAGGTGTACGGTGAGGAGTGTTCTGACGGTTCAGGTGTACGGTGAAGCGTTCTGACGGTTCAGGTGAACGGTGAAGCATTCTGACGGTTCAGGTGTACGGGGAGGAGCGTTCTGACGGTTCAGGTGTACGGTGAGGAGCGTTCTGACGGTTCAAGTGTACGGTGAAGCGTTCTGACGGTTCAGGTGTACGGTGAAGCGTTCTGACGGTTCAGGTGTACAGTGAGGAACGTTCTGATGGTTTAGGTGTACAGCGAGGAGACTTCTGACGGTTCAGGTGTACGGCGAGGAGCGTTCTGACGGTTCAGGTGTACGGTGAGGTACGTTCTGACGGTTCAAGTGTACGGTGAAGCGTTCTGACATTTCAGTTGTACGGTGAGGAGTGTTCTGACGGTTCAGGTGTACGGTGAGGTACATTCTGACGGTTCAGGTATACGGCGAGGAGCGTTCTGATGGTTCAAGTGTACGGTGAAGCGTTTTGACGGTTCAAATGTACGGTGAAGCGTTCTGACATTTCAGTTGTACGGTGAGGAGCGTTCTGACGGTTCAGGTGTATGGTGAAGTGTTCTGACGGTTCAGGTGAATGGTGAGGAGCGTTCTGATGGTTCAGGTGTACGGTGAAGCGTTCTGACGGTTCAGGTGTATGGTGAAGCATTCTGACGGTTCAGGTGTACGGTGAGGAGGGTTCTGACGGTTCAGGTGTACGGTGAGGAGTGTTCTGACGGTTCAGGTGTACGGTAAAGTGTTCTGACGGTACAGGTGTACGGTGAGGAGCGTCCTGACAGTTCAGGTGTATGGTGAGGTGCGTTCTGATGGTTCAGGTGTACGGTGAAGCGTTTTGATGGTTCAAGTGTACGGTGAAGCGTTTTGATGGTTCAAATGTACGGTGAAGCGTTCTGACATTTCAGTTGTACAGTGAGGAGCGTTCTGACGGTTCAGGTGTACGGTGAGGAGTGTTCTGACGGTTCAGGTGAATGGTGAGGAGCGTTCTGACGGTTCAGGTGTACGGTGAGGAGCGTTCTGACGGTTCAGGTGTACGGTGAAGCGTTCTGACGGTTCAGGTGTACGGTGAAGCGTTCTGACGGTTCAGGTGTACAGTGAGGAACGTTCTGATGGTTTAGGTGTACAGCGAGGAGACTTCTGACGGTTCAGGTGTACGGCGAGGAGCGTTCTGACGGTTCAGGTGTACGGTGAGGTACGTTCTGACGGTTCAAGTGTACGGTGAAGCGTTCTGACATTTCAGTTGTACGGTGAGGAGTGTTCTGACGGTTCAGGTGTACGGTGAGGTACATTCTGACGGTTCAGGTATACGGCGAGGAGCGTTCTGATGGTTCAAGTGTACGGTGAAGCGTTTTGACGGTTCAAATGTACGGTGAAGCGTTCTGACATTTCAGTTGTACGGTGAGGAGCGTTCTGACGGTTCAGGTGTATGGTGAAGTGTTCTGACGGTTCAGGTGAATGGTGAGGAGCGTTCTGATGGTTCAGGTGTACGGTGAAGCGTTCTGACGGTTCAGGTGTATGGTGAAGCATTCTGACGGTTCAGGTGTACGGTGAGGAGTGTTCTGACGGTTCAGGTGTACGGTGAGGAGTGTTCAGACGGTTCAGGTGTACGGTAAAGTGTTCTGACGGTACAGGTGTACGGTGAGGAGCGTCCTGACAGTTCAGGTGTATGGTGAGGAGCGTTCTGACGGTTCAGGTGTACAGTGAGGAGCATTCTGACAGTTCAGGTGTACGGTGAAGCGTTCTGACGGTTCAGGTGTATGGTGAGGTGCGTTCTGACGGTTCAGGTGTACGGTGAAGCGTTTTGATGGTTCAAGTGTACGGTGAAGCGTTTTGATGGTTCAAATGTACGGTGAAGCGTTCTGACATTTCAGTTGTACAGTGAGGAGCGTTCTGACGGTTCAGGTGTACGGTGAGGAGTGTTCTGACGGTTCAGGTGAATGGTGAGGAGCGTTCTGACGGTTCAGGTGTACGGTGAGGAGTGTTCTGACGGTTCAGGTGAACGGTGAGGAGCGTTCTGACGGTTCATGTGAATGGTGAGGAGCGTTCTGACGGTTCAGGTGTACGGTGAAGCATTCTGACGGTTCAGGTGTACGGTGAGGAGCGTTCTGACGGTTCAGGTGTACGGTGAGGAGTGTTCAGACGGTTCAGGTGTACGGTGAAGCGTTCTGACGGTTCAAGTGTACGGTGAAGCATTCTGACGGTTCAGGTGTACGGTGAGGAGCGTTCTGACGGTTCAGGTGTACAGTGAGGAATGTTCTGATGGTTTTGGTGTACGGCGAGGAGACTTCTGACGGTTCAGGTGTACGGCGAGGAGCGTTCTGACGGTTCAGGTGTACGGTGAGGTACGTTCTGACGGTTCAGGTGTACGGTGAGGAGCGTTCTGACGGTTCAGGTGTACGGTGAGGTGTGTTCAGACGGTTCAGGTGTACGGTGAGGTACATTCTGACGGTTCAGGTGTACGGCGAGGAGCGTTCTGATGGTTCAAGTGTACGGTGAAGCGTTTTGACGGTTCAAATGTACGGTGAAGCGTTCTGACATTTCAGTTGTACGGTGAGGAGCGTTCTGACAGTTCAGGTGTATGGTGAAGCGTTCTGACGGTTCAGGTGTACGGTGAAGCATTCTGATGGCTCACGTGTACGGTGAGGAGCGTTCTGACGGTTCAGGTGTACGGTGAGGTGTGTTCAAACGGTTCAGGTGTACGGTAAAGTGTTCTGACGGTACAGGTGTACGGTGAGGAGCGTCCTGACAGTTCAGGTGTATGGTGAGGAGCGTTCTGACGGTTCAGGTGTACGGTGAGGAGCATTCTGACAGTTCAGGTGTACGGTGAAGCATTCTGATGGTTCAGGTGTATGGTGAGGTGCGTTCTGACGGTTCAGGTGTACGGTGAGGAGCGTTCTGACGGTTCAAGTGTACGGTGAAGCGTTCTGACATTTCAGTTGTACGGTGAGGAGCGTTCTGACGGTTCAGGTGTACGGTGAGGTACATTCTGACGGTTCAGGTGTATGGCGAGGAGTGTTCTGATGGTTCAGGTGTACGGTGAAGCGTTTTGACGGTTCAAATGTACGGTGAAGCATTCTGACATTTCAGTTGTACGGTGAGGAGCGTTCTGACGGTTCAGGTGTATGGTGAAGCGTTCTGACGGTTGAGGTGAATGGTGAGGAGCGTTCTGACGGTACAGGTGTACGGTGAGGAGTGTCCTGACAGTTCAGGTGCACGGTGAGGTTCGTTCTGACGGTTCAGGTGTACGGTGAGGAGTGTTCTGATGGTTCAGGTGTACGGTGAAGCGTTCTGACGGTTCAGGTGTACGGTGAGGAGCATCCTGACGGTTCAGGTGTACAGTGAGGAACGTTCTGATGGTTTAGGTGTACGGCGAGGAGACGTCTGACCGTTCAGGTGTACGGCGAGGAGCGTTCTGACGGTTCAGGTGTACGGTGAGGTACGTTCTGACAGTTCAAGTGTACGGTGAAGCGTTCTGACATTTCAGTTGTACGGTGAGGAGCGTTCTGACGGTTCAGGTGTACGGTGAGGTACATTCTGACGGTTCAGGTGTACGGCGAGGTGCGTTCTGATGGTTCAAGTGTACGGTGAAGCGTTTTGATGGTTCAAATGTACGGTGAAGCGTTCTGACATTTCAGTTGTACGGTGAGGAGCATTCTGACGGTTCAGGTGTACGGTGAGGAGTGTTCTGACGGTTCAGGTGAATGGTGAGGAGCGTTCTGATGGTTCAGGTGTACGGTGAAGCGTTCTGACGGTTCAGGTGTACGGTGAAGCATTCTGACGGTTCAGGTGTACGGTGAGGAGCGTTCTGACGGTTCAGGTGTACGGTGAGGTACGTTCTGACGGTTCAAGTGTACGGTGAAGGGTTCTGACATTTCAGTTGTACGGTGAGGAGTGTTCTGACGGTTCAGGTGTACGGTGAGGTACATTCTGACGGTTCAGGTGTACGGCGAGGAGTGTTCTGATGGTTCAAGTGTACGGTGAAGTGTTTTGACGGTTCAAATGTACGGTGAAGCGTTCTGACATTTCAGTTGTACGGTGAGGAGCGTTCTGACGGTTCAGGTGTATGGTGAAGCATTCTGACGGTTCAGGTGAATGGTGAGGAGCGTTCTGACGGTTCAGGTGTACGGTGAAGCGTTCTGACGGTTCAGGTGTACGGTGAAGCATTCTGACGGTTCAGGTGTACGGTGAGGAGCGTTCTGACGGTTCAGGTGTACGGTGAGGAGTGTTCAGACGGTTCAGGTGTACGGTAAAGTGTTCTGACGGTACAGGTGTACGGTGAGGAGCGTCCTGACTGTTCAGTTGTATGGTGAGGAGCATTCTGACAGTTCAGGTGTACGGTGAGGAGCGTTCTGACGGTTCAGGTGTATGGTGAGGTGCGTTCTGACGGTTCAGGTGTACGGTGAGGAGCGTTCTGACAGTTCAGGTGTATGGTGAAGCGTTCTGACTGTTCAAGTGTGCGGTGAGGAGCGTCCTGACTGTTCAGTTGTATGGTGAGGAGCATTCTGACAGTTCAGGTGTACGGTGAGGAGCGTTCTGACGGTTCAGGTGTATGGTGAGGTGCGTTCTGACGGTTCAGGTGTACGGTGAGGAGCGTTCTGACAGTTCAGGTGTATGGTGAAGCGTTCTGACTGTTCAAGTGTACGGTGAGAAACGTTCTGACTGTTCAGGTGTACGGTGAGGAGCGTTCTGACGGTTCAGGTGTACGGCGAGGAGCGTTCTGATGGTTTAGGTGTACGGTGAAGCGTTCTGACTGTTCAGGTGTGCAGTGAGGAGCGTTCTGATGGTTCAGGTGTACGGTGAGGAGCATCCTGACTGTTCAGGCGTACGGCGAGGAGCGTTCTGATGGTTTAGGTGTACGGTGAAGTGTTCTGACTGTTCAGGTGTACAGTGAAGAGCGTTCTGATGGTTCAGGTGTACGGTGAGGAGCATCCGGACTGTTCAGATGTACGGTGAGAAGCGTTCTGACTGTTCAGGTGTACGGTGAGGAGACTTCTGACGGTTCAGGTGTACGGCGAGCAGCGTTCTGACGGTTCAGGTGTACGGTGAAGCGTTCTGACTGTTCAGGTGTACGGTGAGGAGCGTTCTGATGGTTCAGGTGTACGGTGAGGAGCGTTCTGATGGTTCAGGTGTACGGCGAGGAGCGTTGTGATGGTTTAGGTGTACGGTGAAGCGTTCTGACTGTTCAGGTGTACGGTGAGGAGCGTTCTGACTGTTCAGGTGTACGGTGAGGAGCGTTCTGATGGTTCAGGTTTACGGTGAGGAGCATTCTGACGGTTCAGGTGTACGGTGAGGAGCGTTCTGACGGTTCAGGTGTACGGTGAGGAGCGTTCTGATGGTTCAGGTGTACGGTGAGGAGCATTCTGACGGTTCAGGTGTACGGTGAAACGTTCTGACGGTTTAGGTGTACAGTGAAGCATCCTGACCGTCTGCATCACCAGTGTGCAGGGTCAAATGAGGCTGCAGAAGGTTGTAGACCTCGTGGGCACAAGCCTCCGCACCATCGAGGACATCTTCAAAGAACATTGCCTCAAGAAGGCAGTATCCATCATTAGGGATCGTCACCACCCAGGACTTGCCCTCTTCCCATTATTACCATCAGGGAGGGTTACGGCAGTTTGAAGACCCACAGTCTGACGTCTGAAGATGGAGGAGAAAAAGCTGTTGTAGTAACAGCTTCTTAATGGCCAGAAACACTACCTCATGATCCCTCTTTCGTATCGCTTATTTATTTACAGTAATTTAGAGTAAAGCTCGTGTCTTGTACTCTTATTTCATGTCATGTCAGTGATAATAAGCCTGATTCTGACAAACCATTTTAGTGGCATGCACGAGAAAAGCATAAATTATAAATAATTAGTGCAAGAAAATGCCACAATTAGAACAAAAAGTCACAAACTGTGTTTTCGTGCAAAGTGATCAAAATAGCCTCAGTGTTGCTAAACTCTGGTTTGTGTCAATTCGTTCGAGAACTCACTGTTTTTTTTTGAAGAGAAGGAGCTGTTCCTGATCTTGGTGATGAGGAGCTGATGATGGTTACATGTCAGTGGCTTGGCCCAGATGGTGGGGATTTTTGATGATGTATGTTGCCTTCTTTAGATGAGATTAGATTAGATTATGAGGACACGCAGTCCTCTTTTATTGTCATTTAGTGATGCATGCATTAAGAAATGATACAATTTTCCTCCAGTGTGATATCACAAAACACAGGACAGACCAAGACTGAAAAAACTAACAAGACCACATAATTATAACATATAGTTACAACAGTGCAACAATACCATAACTTGATGAAGAACAGGCCATGGCACAGTAAAGTTCAAAGTCTCTCGCAAGTCCCACATCTCACGCAGACGGGAGAAGGAAGAAAACTCTCCCTGCCATACCCGACCACAGTCCGACTCTGAGTCGTCCGAAAACTTCGAGCCTCCGGTCAGCCCTCCGACACCGAGCACCGAGCACCATCTCTATCTGAACAATTCGACCTCAGTCTCGGTCGCGAGCAGCAGGCAAAGCCGGGGATTTTGAGGTCTTCCCTCCGGAAGATTCAGCGTTTCAGAAATTTCTCCAGATGTTCCTCTGTGCTTTCACGTCTGTCTCCATCAAATCAGAATTGTCCATGGCCCCTATTTAACAGATACAATATCATTTTCACCGGAGAGCTGAACGCACGTGGCGCGCTGCTATCTTCTCCTCCTGCCAAGTTAAGGCTGGGCCTCCTGAAGATATCACGGATCGTGGGGAGGGATGGGCCCATGATGTTTTGTCATATGATGATGTTACCATACATACACTTTGTGGTGATAATAGATTCAAGTTTCTAGTTTATTTGTCATGTGTAATTTGAAACATACAGTGAAATGCGTCATTTGTGTTAGCAACCAATATGCCCGAGGGTGTGCTGGGGGCAGCCCACAAGTGTCACCAAATATTCCAGTGCCATCATCATCATATCCGCAATGTTCAGCAGAACACAGAACGAGCAACAACAACAACATCAAAAACAAGCCCCGTTCTTCCCTCCCGCCCATAAGTATGAACATGCACAGTCCGATAAGCCGAGGGCAGGCCTTCAGCTACACCCTCCAGCAGGCATGCACTCAGGCCTGCAGACACTGAGCTTCAACCTCCCCAGCAGATCCACAGACTTGGCTCCGGCCAATGGGCCTTGACTTCAGGACTTCCAAATACATCTTCGGGCTTCAATCCTCGGTATTGATCCCTGGGCATACTGATCACCGAGCACCTGGCCTCGAACTCTGGGCTTGCCGATGGCGTGACCCTGAACGCTAGGCCTCGAACTCCGATCTCACTGAGTCACAAACCCGGGAGTCCTCGGAACTCATTCTTCCTGCCTGCACGGAAGTCTGGCTCCAGAACCCTCTGACAACTGGCTGACCTGAGGGTGAATCCCTGTCCAATTTCTGCAAGTCCAACATCCGTCTGATATCTAACAAAGGGTGCCCCATGTCCATGTCTCTTGTTTTTGAATAGCAAAAGAAGACCATCAATTGGAGAAAAGATAATTAAGGAAGGCTCAAGACAAAATGGCCAATCTGCAATGTAGAATTATGGTGATAAATATTTAAAACTATTCAAGAGAGTGCAGGAAAAAAATTCTGCCAAAAGGAACAAACTTAACACTCAGTGCACTCCATAGAACAATGAGAACGTGAGGGAACAACAGCGGGCAAAGAGGGAGACATATTATGTATAGAAATACTGGAAGCACTCAGTAAGTCAGGCAACATCTGCGGGAGGAGAACGAGTTAATAATTTGGGTTACAGGCCCAGCTGCAAGGCACGTACACTGAGAGCAGGAGAGCCTGTCATAAGATTGAGCGTGAAAGAGTTCAGAGGAATGGAGTAAAAGAAAATCACCTCGAAAGGCAAATAGGGAACCAGTCAACAGCTATGAAACTCTAAAAGCAGTAAAAACAACAAAGTGAAATATCTTTCAGACGCAAGAATGAGAACTGGAAGGTTGAGATTGGCTGTTAGTGGAAAGCCAGGGCAAACCACAGAGAGAGAGAGAGAGAGAGAGAGAGATGGCAGAAATATTAATTTCAGTATTGATTAGTGAAAAGGATGGACCCAACACAGAGTGATTTAATGAATAATAAGCGTATTTAAAAGAGCAAAGGGGGCTCATTAAATAATCGGATTTAAAAGGTGCAAAACTCCTAATGGGTTCCATCTACACGTATCAAAATAATCTATGGTAGAGATTGCAAAGGCATTATCGCACATATTTAATGATTTATTAGAATAAGAGGTGCAGTACCAGAGAACTGACAGCCAGCTAAGCTAATAAGTATATTTAAGATGGGGGACGTTACCTGTTTGGGGGTGTTATAGACCAACCAACTTGTTATTAAACATCTCTTAATATAGAGTGGAAGAACATCGAGAGATAAAACATTTTGTATAAAGAGTTAATCCTGTCCCTAAGAATCTTCTGTAATAATTTCCAAATCACTAATGCAAGTCTCACCAGCCTATAATTTTCTGGTTTGTTCCTGTTGCCCTTCTTAAACAAAAGAGCAGCATTGGTTATTCTCCAGACTTTTGACATCTCACGTATGACTAAAGAGGATACAACAATCTCTATCAATCTTCTTTCTTGCTACTCTCAGTATCCCATCAGGCACTGGAGACTTGTGCAATTTAATGTTTTTCAAGGTGTCTAACACCTTTGCCTTCTTAATATCGATAAATCCTAGGATATCACCATACCTGTCCCTACTCTCACCTTCCTTTTTCTCCTTGATGAATACTGATATGAAGAACTCATTAAAGACTCACTAACTTCCTCCACGGCATGGATTCCCTCCTTTTTTCTTGAGAAGACCTACCCTTTCCCCAGTCACAGTCTTGCTCCTAACATATGTATAAAATACCTTGGGGTTCACCTTAATACTAATTGCCAAGGATATTTCACGGTTTTTTAAGTCTCTGCTAATTTCTTGTGTGAGTTCCTTTATATTCCTGAAGGATCTTGTCTAATTGCAGCCTCCTAAACCTTACATATGCTTTCTTGTCCCTTTTGACTAAACTTTGAAAAACACTTGTCATCTGAGGTTCTCATTTGTAACAGTGAGCTTACCATCCTTACCGTTTATCCTGTCGTTTTTACATCTTTTCATGGTCTGCCTGCGTATGGTTCCTCTTGTTCCCACTGACTATTGAGAGGCCTAGAGAATACTGTAACTCTGCCACAGTGACCCCACCTTCCTTAATCCAGAGATCTAGGCCATGGCCTCAACGGACAGCACGCAAGATGTCTTCCCTCACCGTTGCCATGACAAGCTTCCTAATCAGTGATTCAACTCCCCATCTCTTTGACATTCCCCTCTGTCACGCAAGAAATGTCAATACCTGCAGCCGCCAATCCAAAGAACGATGCAGCTGGTGATGTCTCACTGGGAGGAAGTGGAAATGAGAAAATATTTCAGAATATTGGCAGAAAATGTGAGGCTCTATAGAAACATAGAAAATAGGTGCAGGAGTAGGCCATTCGGCCCTTCGAGCCTGCACCGCCATTTATTATGATCATGGCTGATCATCCAACTCAGAACCCTGTACGTGCCTTCCCTCCATACCCCCTGACCCCTGTAGCCACAAGGGCCATATCTAACTCCCTCTTAAACATAGCCAATGAACTGGCCTCAACTGTTTCCTGTGGCAGAGAATTCCACAGATTCACCACTCTCTGTGTGAAGAAGTTTTTCCCAATCTCGGTCCTAAAAGGCTTCCCCTCTATCCTCAAACTGTGGCCCCTTGTTCTGGACTTCCCCAACATCGGGAACAATCTTCCTGCATCTAGCCTGTCCAATCCCTTTAGGATCTTATACGTTTCAATCAGATCCCCCCTCAATCTTCTAAATTCCAACGAGTACAAGCCCAGTTCATCCAGTCTTTCTTCATATGAAAGTCCTGCCATCCCAGGAATCAATCTGGTGAACCTTCTTTGTACTCCCTCTATGGCAAGGATGTCTTTCCTCAGATTAGGGGACCAAAACTGCACACAATACTCCAGGTGTGGTCTCACCAAGGCCTTGTACAACTGCAGTAGTACCTCCCTGCTCCTGTACTCGAATCCTCTTGCTATGAATGCCAGCATACCATTCGCCTTTTTCACCGCTTGCTGTACCTGCATGCCCACATTCAATGACTGGTGTATAATGACACCCAGGTATCGTTGCACCTCCCCTTTTCCTAATCGGCCACCATTCAGATAATAATCTGTTTTCCTATTTTTGCCACCAAAGTGGATAACCTCACATTTATCCACATTAAATTGCATCTGCCATGAATTTGCCCACTCACCCAACCTATCCAAGTCACCCTGCATCCTCTTAGCATCCTCCTCACAGCTAACACTGCCACCCAGCTTCGTGTCATCCGCAAACTTGGAGATGCTGTATTTAGTTCCCTCATCCAAGTCATTAATATATATTGTAAACAACTGGGGTCCCAGCACTGAGCCTTGCGGTACCCCACTAGTCACCGCCTGCCATTCTGAAAAGGTCCCGTTTATTCCCACTCTTTGCTTCCTGTCTGCTAACCAATTCTCCACCCACACCAATACCTTACCCCCAATACCGTGTGCTTTAAGTTTGCACACTAATCTCCTGTGTGGGACCTTGTCAAAAGCCTTTTGAAAATCCAAATATACCACATCCACTGGTTCTCCCCTATCCACTCTACTAGTTACATCCTCAAAAAATTCTATGAGATTCGTCAGACATGATTTTCCTTTCACAATCCATGCTGACTTTGTCCGATGATTTCACCGCTTTCCAAATGTGCTGTTATCACATCCTTGATAACTGACTCCAGCAGTTTCCCCACCACCGATGTTAGGCTAACCGGTCTATAATTCCCTGGTTTCTCTCTCCCTCCTTTTTTAAATAGTGGGGTTACATTAGCCACCCTCCAATCCTCAGGAACTAGTCCAGAATCTAACGAGTTTTGAAAAATTATCACTAATGCATCCACTATTTCTTGGGCTACTTCCTTAAGCACTCTAGGATGCAGACCATCTGGCCCTGGGGATTTATCTGCCTTCAATCCCTTCAATTTACCTAACACCACTTCCCTACTAACATGTATTTCGCTCAGTTCCTCCATCTCACTGGATCCTCTGTCCCCTACTATTTCTGGAAGATTATTTATGTCCTCCTTAGTGAAGACAGAACCAAAGTAATTATTCAATTGGTCTGCCATGTCCTTGCTCCCCATAATCAATTCACCTGTTTCTGTCTGCAGGGGACCTACATTTGTCTTTACCAGTCTTTTCCTTTTTACATATCTATAAAAGTTTTTACAGTCAGTTTTTATGTTCCCTGCCAGTTTTCTCTCATAATCTTTTTTCCCCTTCCTAATTAAGCCCTTTGTCCTCCTCTGCTGAACTCTGAATTTCTCCCAGTCCTCAGGTGAGCCACTTTCTCTGGCTAATTTGTATGCTACTTCTTTGGAATTGATACTATCCATAATTTCTCTTGTCAGCCACAGGTGCACTACCTTCCTTGATTTATTCTTTTGCCAAACTGGGATGAACAATTGTTGTAGTTCATCCATGCAACCTTTAAATGCTTGCCATTGCATATCCACCGTCAATCCTTTAAGTGTCATTTGCCAGTCTATCTTAGCTAATTCACGTCTCATACCTTCAAAGTTACCCCTCTTTAAGTTCAGAACCTTTGTTTCTGAATTAACTATGTCACTCTCCATCTTAATGAAGAATTCCACCATATTATGGTCACTCTTACCCAAGGGGCCTCTCACGACAAGATCGCTAATTAACCCTTCCTCATTGCTCAAAACCCAGTCCAGAATAGCCTGCTCTCTAGTTGGTTCCTCGACATGTTGGTTCAAAAAACCATCCCGCATACATTCCAAGAAATCCTCTTCCTCAGCACCTTTACCAATTTGGTTCACCCAATCTACATGTAGATTGAAGTCACCCATTATAACTGCTGTTCCTTTATTGCACACATTTCTAATTTCCTGTTTAATACCATCTCCGACCTCACTACTGCTGTTAGGTGGCCTGTACACAACTCCCACCAGCGTCTTCTGCCCCTTAGTGTTACGCACTCTACCCATATCGTTTCCACATCTTCCCGGCTTATGTCCTTCCTTTCTATTGTGTTAATCTCTTCTTTAACCAGCAACGCCACCCCACCTCCCCTTCCTTCATGTCTATCCCTCCTGAATATTGAATATCCCTGAACGTTGAGCTCCCATCCCTGGTCACCCTGGAGCCATGTCTCTGTGATCCCAACTATATCATAATCATTAATAACAATCTGCACTTTCAATTCATCCACCTTATTACGAATGCTCCTTGCATTGACACACAAAGCCTTCAGGCGCTCTTTTACAACTCTCTTAGCCCTTATACAATTATGTTGAAAAGTGGCCCTTTTTAATGCTTGCCCTGGATTTGTCGGCCTGCCACTTTTACTTTTCTCCTTAGTACTTTTTGCTTCTACCCTCACTTTACACCCCTCTGTCTCTCTGCACTCCCTCTTCAATGCCTCTGCCTTATTGACTGGTAATTTAGGTGAACAATTTTATGGGCAAAGTTTACCGCACTTCCCTGCCATCCCAGTCAGGAGCAGATTTGAGATCTAGAAGGTGGACAGGGTCTTCCTGAGTTACAGGTCTTGCACTGAAGTAACAAAGAATCTCTTGGAGGGTCTTGTTGGGTTGAGCACTATTTGTGGGAAGTATTTGTTGATATTTTGTGTCAAAATCTTGCTTCAGGACTGGGTCTTCCACTATTTAGTAACATAGTGGGGCCAGAGAAGATCAATGGAGCTAGGAGGCAAGGAAACTCAATCTCCCAGTGGCACAGCAGGTTACTGGCCTTGCTGAAGTAATATTTGTTTCCAGTCCAAAGGTTGACTGAGTGTGTGGATTACTGAATCATTTGCAGGGTGTCTGACTCAGGGAACCAAAGTTCAAAGTAAATTTATTATCAAAGCACGTGTATCTCACCAGACACTACCCTGAGATTCATTTTCTTGCAGGCTTTCAAAGTAGGACAAAGAAATATAATGGAATCAGTACAAAACTGATAGAGGTGTATAAGATGATGAGAGGCATTGATCGTGTGGATAGTCAGAGGCTTTTCCCCAGGGCTGAAATGGCTAGCGCAAGAGGGCATAGTTTTAAGGTGCTTGGATGTAGGTACAGAGGAGATGTCAGGGGTAAGTTTTTTACATAGAGAGTGGTGAGTGCGTGGAATGGGCTGCCGGCAACGGTGGTGGAGGCGGATATGATAGGGTCTTTTAAGAGACTGCTGGACGGGTACAAGGAGCTTAGAAAAATAGAGGGCTATGGGTGACCCTAGGTAATTTCTAAGGTAAGGACATGATCAGCATAGCTTTGTAGGCTGAAGGGCCTGTATAGTGCTGTAGCTTTTCTATGTTTCTATGTTTCTAAAACTACACACAAAGACAGACAAACAACCAATGTGCAAAAGAAGCCAAAGTGCGCGAATACAAACAAGCAAGTAATAGATAAGTACTGAGAACAGGAGTTGTAGTGCCTTGGACAGTGAGTCCACAGGTTGTGGACTTAATTCAGAGCTGAGGTGAGTGAATGATGATTCAGGAGCCTGACGGTTGAAGGGTAATAACTGGTCCTAAGCCTGGTGGTGTGGGCCTGTATCTGCTTCCCAATGGTAGCAGCGAGAAGTGAGCGTGGCCTGGATGGTAGGGGTCCTTGTTGATGGATGCTGCTTTCCTGCGACAGTGCTCCTGGTAAGTGTGCTCACTGGTGCGAAGGGCTGGGCTGTATCCGTCACTTTCTGTAGGCCTTCCCGTTGTTGTGACGCAACCGGTCAGGATACCCTGCACTGTACATCGATAGAAGTTTGTCAAAGTTTTAGATGACATGCTGATTCTTCACAAACTGCTAAGAAAGTAGATGTGCTGCTGTGCCTTCTTTGTAATGGCAGTTACATGTTGGACCCAGGACAGGTTCTCTGAAATAGTAATGCCGAGGAAGTTAAAGTTACTGACCCTCTCCACTTCTGATCCCCTAACGTAAACTCCCTCACGGACCTCCGATTTCTTCTTCCTGTAGTTAATAATCAGTTCTTTGTTTTTGCTGACTTTGGGTAAAAGGCTATTGTTGTGGAGCCATTCAACCAGATTTTTCATCTTCTTCCTATATGCTGATTTGTTACCAAATTTGATTTGGCCAATGACAGTGGTATCATCAGCAAATCTGAACACGGCATTGGAGCTGTACTTAGCCTGACAGTCATAAGTGTAAAGTGAGTGGAACAGTGGCCTAAGCACAAAGCCTGGTAGTTCACGTGTGCTAATGGTGATTGTGGAGGAGATGATGCTGCTAATCTGTACTGACTGGGGAAACCGAGGATGGTTGCACAAGGAGCCACCAAGGCCTAGGTTGATTACCACACTCTTGAACCTCCCTCTTGATTAATCCACCGCCCAGAAGCAAAGGTTACTTTAGTAGCCACAGGCCAAATACTGTTTAGTTATCCCTCTTATACGAGGTTGCCTAGAAAGAGTCCTGATCTGTGCTGACATTGGGCAAAAAGCAGATTCCTGCATCTGACCGGCCGAGATCTTCCAGCTTTTTTTGTGTGTTGCTCAAGACTCTGTAGCTGCTGCAAATCTGAGATAAAAATTAATGTTGCTGGAAATATTTAGTAGGCTAGGCAGAAAGGAGGGAGAGAGAAAACAGGGAATTATAGACTGATTAGCCTGACGTCAGTGGTGGGAAAGATGCTGGAGTCAATTATAAAAGATGAAATTACGATACATTTGGATAGCAGTAACAGGATAGGTCCGAGTCAGCATGGATTTACGAAGGGGAAATCGTGCTTGACTAATCTTCTGGAATTTTTTGAGGATGTAACTATGAAAATGGACAAGGGAGGGCCAGTGGATGTAGTGTACCTGGACTTTCAGAAAGCCTTTGATAAAATCCCACACAGGAGATTAGTGGGCAAAATTAGGGCACATGGTATTGGGGGCAAGCTTGCTTCTTTCAGGCGGGTGTGCTTTAGATTTTGCCTTGGGGTCTTGGGGCGGAGGGTGGTGGGAGGGGCTTCACGTTTTAGTTTGTTTCTCTTTGGGCTATATACATTATTGAAGTACTGGTTGCGTCCTTTTTCCCGGTATCTTTCGTATGTTCTGTTTCCTCTCCGGGTGTGTGGGTCGCGCCTATCGTCAATCCTCCTTGTTGTGGGTTGACTTTAGGATTTATGGAGTCTATTATTAATTTTGTCTCCTGGAATACTAACGGTCTTAATCATCCTATTAAAAGGAAAAAAGTTTTTAAAGTGTTCCGGAGACTTAAAGCACAAATTTTATTTTTACAAGAGACCCATGTACGGAGGGGGGACAGACTACGTTTTTTCAAATTCTGGAAGGAACAACAATTTCATTCGAACTCCAATGCTAAGATTCGAGGCGTCTCTATTTTTATTGATTCCTCAGTTACTTTTATACAACAGGATATTATTTCTGATCCGAATGGTAGATTTTTATTGGTTAGTGGTTTACTATTTAATAAAAAAGTAGTTTTGGTTAATGTTTATGCTCCTAATATGGATTGTCCGGAATTTTATAAATCATTGTTGAACCAGTTTCCGAATTTGAACGAGTTTTCATTGATCTGGGGTGGAGATCTTAATACCTGTTTGTCTCCAGCTTTGGACCGTTCGGCTCCTTTACGGACCTTACCTAATAAATCTGCAAATTTGATTAATTTTTTCCTTTCTGATTCTGGGTCGACGGACATTTGGCGTTTTCTGCATCCTCAGGAAAAAGATTTTTCCTTCTTTTCACATGTTCATCATTCCTATTCAAGAATTGATTATTTTTTTATTGATTCTCGTCTTATTCCTTCAGTGATTAAATGTGATTATGATTCTATAACCATTTCGGATCATGCTCCACTTAAGCTTTCTATTAAAATTATGGCCAATATACCAAATAATAGACAATGGCGTTTTAATTCGCTGTTGCTTCAGGACTCGGACTTTGTTACTTTTATGAATGAACAGATTGAGCTTTTTTTTACAATTAGCCATACAGAGGATATTTCGGTTAACACTCTTTGGGACACTTTTAAAGCCTATATTCGGGGTCAGATTATTTCGTATTCTGCTGCTTTGAGGAAGAAACAGAAGCAGGAGGAGATGGCAATTGTGGACAAGATTAAAGAAATTGATAAGAAATATGTTATGGCTCCTTCTGAGGAGTTATACAAACAAAGAACTGAACTTCAAATGGAACACAGTTTACTACTCTCGTCTTCGATTGTAAACCAATTAAAGAAAACAAGAAGTGACTTTTATGTTCACAGTGACAAAATTGGCAAGCTGCTGGCTAATCAATTGAAATCTAATTATGTTAAATCTCAAATCAATCAGATTTATAACCAAAATGATCGATTGATACTGGATCATGTGGGGATTAATCAAACCTTTTGTGATTTTTATTCTTCTTTATATCAATCAGAGTCTCCTCGAGATTCTAAATATATGAATGATTTTTTAGATAAGTTAGACTTCCCTCAGATTTCACAGGATATGTCTTCTTTATTAGATACTTCCATTACAATGGATGAGATTAAGAATGTTATTTTTTCTATGAATCTGGGGAAAGCTCCTGGCCCGGATGGATTTACCGTTGAATTTTATAAATGTTTTGCTTCTTTATTGATTCCTTGGCTCTGTAGGGTTTTTGAGGCTTCTCTGAAACTTGGTAAACTTCCTGAATCTTTTAATAGAGCATCAATTTCTCTAATACTAAAGAAGGATAAAGACCCTGCTCAATGTGCATCTTATAGACCAATATCTTTATTAAATGTTGATTCTAAAGTTTTTTCTAAGTTATTAGCAAATAGACTAGAAAAAGTACTTCCTTCTATTATTTCGGAAGACCAAACGGGTTTTATTAAAGGTCGTTACTCTTTTTATAATATTCGTATATTGTTAAATATCGTTTATACTCCCTTACAAAATGTTCCTGAGTGTGTTATTTCTTTAGATGCCGAGAAAGCTTTTGATAGAGTAGAATGGCCTTATTTATTTAAGGTGCTTGAAATGTTTAATTTTAGCTTGAAATTTATATCCTGGATTAAACTGTTATATCATTCCCCTATAGCCTCGGTTCGTACTAACTCTTTAAACTCACCTTTTTTTCCTCTCTTTCGTGGTACTCGACAAGGCTGTCCTCTTAGTCCCCTATTATTTGATATTGCATTAGAACCTCTTGCAATTGCTATTCGAGAATCTTCAAATATTACTGGGATAACTCGGGGATTAAAGTCCCATAAATTATCACTCTATGCTGATGATTTACTTTTATATATTTCTAATCCTGAGAAATCCATTCCTGCTGTTTTAGAGTTATTAGCACAATTTGTTTTTTTCTCAGGTTATAAATTAAATCTTAGTAAGAGTGAACTTTTTCCGATTAATAAACATCTTCCCTTATATTATAAATTTCCATTTAAATTGATTAATAATTATTTTTCATATCTTGGGATTAAAATTACTTGTAAATACAAAGATTTATTTAAGACTAACTTTTTACCATTAGTAGACCATATTACTCAACTTTCATCTAAATGGTTTCCCTTATATTTAACTTTGATTGGCCGTATTAATGCAGTTAAGATGTTTTTTTTGCCAAAATTTTTATATGTGTTTCAGGCATTACCAATTTTCATTCCAAAATCTTTCTTTGATAAAGTTGACTCTAAAATTTCTTCATTTATTTGGCAGAATAAGAATCCGAGACTGGGTAAAATACATTTACAGAAAGCTAAGAGAGATGGAGGTTTAGCATTACCTAACTTTAGATTCTATTATTGGGCTATTAATATTCGACATATGAAATTTTGGTTACTTGACCAGGACATACTATCTATTCCTAAATGGGTAGCATTGGAATTACAATCTGTTCAGGGTTATACACTTGGCTCTATTTTAGGCTCCTCTCTCCCTTTTGATTCAAAACGCCTTAAGCAGGTCTCTAACCTGATAGTTAAATATGCTTTGCGCATTTGGTTTCAATTCAGAAAATTTTTTGATCTTAATCAATTCGGGTTAGCGATTCCTATTTTAGGTAACATATTTTTTCCTCCCTCTTTTACGGATCGTGCTTTTCAAACTTGGAAGACTAAGGGTATTTTACGGTTTTTGGATTTATTTTTAGATGGTTCCCTTATGTCTTTTGAACAATTATCTAATAAATATAACTTATCAAGAATACATTTTTTTAGATATTTACAAGTTAGAAATTTCCTAAGTACTATACTTTCTTCCTTTCCAATACTTCCTCCTACATATATTTTAGATTCGATAATTAACCTCAATCCATGTCAGAAAGGTGCACCGGCTATGATTTATAATATTATTATGAAACTTAGGAAAGCTCCATTTGATAAGATTAGGGTAGATTGGGAACAGGAATTGGGGCTTACCATTTCTGTGGATGATTGGGGGCAGATTTTACAATTAGTTAATACTTCCTCTATTTGTGCTAAACATTCCCTAATTCAATTTAAAGTGGTTCATAGAGCACATATGTCCAAAGATAAGTTAGCGCGTTTTTACTCGCATATTAATCCTTTCTGTGATAGATGTTCGGGGCAGATAGCCTCTTTAACTCATATGTTTTGGTCTTGCCCTACTTTGGAAACTTTTTGGAGAGATATTTTTAATATTATTTCTAAGGTATTAAATATAGATATCTCTCCTCACCCTATTACTGCTATCTTTGGACTACCTAAAATTTCTAGTAATCTTTCCCCTTCAGCCCGTAGAATGATTGCATTTCTTACTTTAATGGCGAAAAGATGTATTTTACAACATTGGAAAGAGCTTAATGCTCCAACTACCTTTTTTTGGTTTTCTCAGACGATTTTATGTTTGAATTTGGAGAAAATTAGAAGTAACCTTTATGATTCTTCATTTAAATTTGAACAGATTTGGGGACCTTTTATTCGATATTTTCATTTAATGTAATATTTACCCTTCTTGTTTTTTTTTTCACTGTTTTTAATGGAGGTCGGGATTGAGGACGTGATTTTAAGTTTAACTCTGTTTGGTTTCAAGTTAGCCCATTGCTTTGCCTTGCTTTTAGTTAGTTGCACGGTGGTTTTTTTTTTCTTTTTTTCCATTGATATATATAAAATTTAGTATACTATTATGTTATCTTGGTTTCTTATGTTTAAATTACATTGTTTGTAGTTTTTTTTTGGTATTGATACCTTTTGGAATTTTATTATACTTTAACATTGTATTAATGTTTATATGGCTTACCTTTTTTGTATACTTACTCAATAAAAAGATTTAAAAAGAAAGAAAGAAGAAAAAGAAAAAAAAAAGAAAAAAAAACAAAAAAAAAAAGAAAATTGGCTGGCTGACAGAAAACAAAGAGTAGCGATTAACGGGTCCCTTTCAGAATGGCAGGCGGTGACCAGTGGGGTACCGTAGGGTTCAGTGCTGGGACTGCAGCTGTTTACAATATACATTAATGACTTAGATGAAGGGATTAAAAGTAACATTAGCAAATTTGCAGATGACGCAAAGCTGGGTGGCAGTATGAAATGTGAGGAGAATGTTATGAGAATGCAGGGTGACTTGGACAGGCTGGGTGAGTGGGCGGATGCATGGCAGATGCAGTTTAATGTGGATAAATGTGAGGTTATCCACTTTGGTGGTAAGAACAGGAAGGCAGATTATTATCTAAATGGAGTCAAGTTAGGAAAAGGGGAAGTACAATGAGATCTAGGTGTTCTTGTACATCAGTCACTGAAAGCAAGCATGCAGGTACAGCAGGCAGTGAAGAAAGCTAATGGTATGCTGGCCTTCATAACAAGGGGAATTAAGTATTAGAGCAAAGAGGTCCTTCTGCAGTTGTACAGGGCCCTGGTGAGACCACACCTGGAGTATTGTGTGCAGTTTTGGTCTCCAAATTTGAGGAAGGACATTCATGCTATTGAGGGAGTGCAGCGTAGTTTCACAAGGTTAATTCCCGGGATGGCAGGACTGTCATATGTTGAAAGATTGGAGCGACTGGGCTTGTATACACTGGAATTTAGAAGGATGAGAGGGGATCTGATTGAAACATATAAGATTATTAAGGGATTGGACATGCTGGGGGCGGGAAGCATGTTCCCGCTGATGGGTGAGTGCAGAACCAGAGACCACAGTTTAAGAATAAGGGGTAGGCCATTTAGAACAGAGTTGAGGAAAAACTTTTTCACCCAGAGAGTGGTGGATATATGGAATGCTCTGTCCCAGAAGGCAGTGGAGGCCAAGTCTCTGGATGTTTTCAAGAAAGAGATGGATAGAGTTCTTAAAGATAGTGGAATCAAAGGTTATGGGGATAAGGCAGGAACTGGATACTGATTGTGGATGATCAGCCATGATCACAGTGAATTGGGTGCTGGCTTGAATCACCTATTGTCTATTGTCTATTGAAACTATGGAGAGAAAAACAGTATAAACATTAATAGATATAGATGACACAAAATGGTGTCTGAGAGCAGGCCATTTATTTTCTCTTGGTCTCCACCCTATCACAGATATTTCTTTGTCCATTTCATCTTTCTCCTATCTCCATAACATAAACAGGCCTGTTTAGCACGTGCTCCGATTATAGGTCACTGATATGAATCATCTGTCTCTGCTGAACAATTCCAACACTTCCTGTTTTGTCTCAGCTCAGTGTGACTGGTTGGATGCTGGATCTGGCCTCAGCCACCTCTTGGAAAGGATGAGGACACAGGGGACTGCAGATGCTGGAATCTGGAGCAACAAATCATCTGGTGGTGAGGGGGCACCTCCCTGTCTGATCTTTCCTGTACGGTCACTCCTAAAGCATGCTGCCTTTGGGACAATGCTGTTGAAGAGGAAACAGTCACCAATCTCTTTCCAGATGTCCTAAGAGGTTATGGTGAAAGCTGCGAGGATCCTTGTCTAATTCATTCTGAGCGGCTGTGCAACACAAAGTTCTTTCATCAACAGGCTGCTTCCGTAGAGTGATGACAAGTGCAGCTTTAAGATCTCCAACTTAGTGAAAGACATCCTTTGGTATGCCTGGAACTTGTTGGTCTTCCAGCACAGCAAGATGTCCGTAGGGATATGCGACCAACTGGCACATTCCGGGCTGCAGAAGGACGTGCTGAAGGATGAACTGAGGCTCAGTACAGCCCTGTGAGGGAGGATCATATTCTGGGCTCCTTCTGCTACTGGATGGTTAAGGGACGAGTCTAGTGAGGTAACCCCTTGTATATATTGCCCCAGAGAGTCACATGACTGGCACTGAGGATCAAAGTTCCAATTTCAAAGAGATTCATTTTCTTGTGGGCATACTCAATAAATAAATCCATAATAGAATAATAACCATAATAGAATCGATGAACACCAACTTTGGCGTTCAACCAGAGCGCAAAATATAACAAACTGTGCAACTACAACAAAGGAGAAATAATAATAAATAAATAAGCAATAAATATTGAGAAAGTGAGTCCATAGTTTGGGGGAGCATTTCAGTGATGGAGTGAGTGAAGTTATCCCCTTCGGTTCAAGAGCCTGATGGCTGAGGGGTGATAACTGTTCCAGATCGTGGTGCTCTGAGTCCTGAGGTTCCTGTATTTTCTTCCAGATGGTAGCAGTGAGAAGAGAGCATGACCTCGGTTGTGGGTTCCCTCATGATGGCTGGTGCTTTCCTGTGACAACGCTCCGCGTAGGTGTGCTCAGTGGTGGGGAGAGCTTTACCTGTGATGGATATATAAAAAATAAAAGATGTTCTAACACTACTGAATGTATTCATCCAATTGCAATAAGCATGTAAAGAGATTTGCACTGTTTCTTCTTTTTGCATAGATATTTTATTATGAATAACATTTATTTTTGGAATAAAAATAACAAGAAAATCTGCTGGAGGAACTCACCAGGTTGGGCAGCATCAATGGGAGGAAAAGGACTTGTTAATGTTTTGTGTCAGAGCCCTACATCAGGACCGAGAGCCACTGCCCACAGACATCCCATCTGAGTATGGATAGTCTGCTTTCAGACCCCTCCTGGTGAACGTGTGAAGATTGACCATCTGGATGGGTTGGTGGAGTTGCTGAGTGGCATGGTGACGGAGCCATTAGTGTAACACTGTTACAGCGCCTGTGTAACGGAGCCATTAGTGTAACACTGTTACAGCGCCTGTGTAACAGAGCCATTAGTGTAACACTGTTACAGCGCCTGTGTAACGGAGCCATTAGTGTAACACTGTTACAGCGCCTGTGTAACGGAGCCATTAGAGTAACACTGTTACAGTGCTTGTGTAACGGAGCCATTAGAGTAACACTGTTATAGCGCTTGTGTAATACAGCAGTGGGCAGATCGAGAGGGAAAAAAGGGACAGGGACCAAGGGATGGGTGGATTGATGGTGGGACAAAGCAGAGAAGGGTGGTGAGGGAGGGGCCAGATAAACATGTATGTCCAAAGTCATGTAACTCTGTATGAAGCTAGAGTGCATGTATGTGCTTAGCGTAAATGTGTATATAAAGTCTGAACAACAGAGTGCATTATAAACATCCTGATGCTCCTTGTCATTGTACCAAGATATCATTTGTCAAGTCACTGCGATAGCTGGTGTACAACAGCGTCTCATATTTAAAGAATCCACCCACAAGCATCTTTTACTCCTCGGAACTGGCGTGGAGACAGATCATCCTTAACCAGCAGGGACAGTCCGAGAAGAGTATCTGAGTACACAGTGGAGATTGGCTAATGCTGGCACCTGCTAAAGGCTCTATGTATCCAATATGGGCGAAGACAGTAAAAAAAATCTTCAAAACAAAGGTCAGTGCAGCTAAGCAATATCCTAAGATTGTAAGAACTTATGTAAATGCAAACGTTTTATAATAGAGACAGGACTGTGGTGTAGTGGTTAGCAAAACGCCAGTGCCAGTGACGGGGGTTCAACTCCCGCCGTTGTCTGTAAAGAGTTTCTATGTTCTCCCTGTGATCGTGTGGCTCTTTTCCAAGTGCTCCGGTTTCTTCCCTCATTCCGAAGACGTACGGGTTTAACTGTACGGTGGGGCTGGAAGGGCCTGTTAACACACCCTATCTCCAAGTAAAATAAAGATCTGGAGAGTGAGGTTAGAATCATCGAATATGGAAGGGGTGGCGTTCAGACCATGGCTAAACCAGCAAGAAGCCAGTGAAACTCTGAGATAAATTATAGGCTGTTTGAAACACTAATTCCATCATTAGTAATGCATGGTCACCATTACCTTAGGAAATTCATACTGACAACAGAAAAATAATTAAGCTGAATATGCCTCCGGAGAATTTGTTGTATTAAAATGCAAATAAGGAAGCGCAGTCAACCATCACTGCTCCCAGTAATGGGTGGGGGAAAATACTAATATATATTTAACCTATTTTTTTATCCTGTTGCAGGCACAACAAAACAGCTCACCTTCCATCACACCATACATTAAGAAATCCCAAAATATCTGACATACAATGAAATACTTGAAAGCTCCTGATGGTGGAATGCGAAGGAGGCAGACGCCCTTGGCTCTTTCACGGACTCTACAACTCACATTCTCAGTATTACTTATTTACTTATTTATTTCTTTTATTTGCTCAATCTGTCTTGTTTTGCACATTGGTTGTTTGTCAGTCTTTGTGTGCAGTTTTTTCATTGATTCCATTGTATTTCTTTGTTTGACTGTGAATGCCTGCAAGAAAAGGAATCTAAGGCAGTATACAGCGTAACACAGTATAGGTACTTTGATAATAAATTTACTTTGAACTTTGAGTGTGAAACACCAATCAAAGAGTAACGCATACAAAATGCTGGAGAAACTCACCAGGTCTATGGACAGGAATGCAGGGACGATGTTTCAGGCCAAGACCTTCACAAGGACCGGATATAGAAACATAGAAACATAGAAAATAGGTGCAGCAGTAGGCCATTTGGCCCTTCAAGCCTGCACCGCTATTCAGTATGATCATGGCTGATCATCTAACTCAGAACCCTGTACCAGCCTTCTCTCCATACCCCGTGATCCCTTTAGCCACAAGGGCCATATCTAACTCCCTCTTAAATATAGCCAATGAACTGGCCTCAACTGTTTCCTGTGGCAGAGAATTCCACAGATTCACCACTCTCTGTGTGAAGAAGTTTTTCCTAATCTCGGTCCTAAAAGTCGTCCCCTTTATCCCCAAACTGTGACCCCTCGTTCTGGACTTCCCCAACATTGGGAACAATCTTCCTGCATCTAGCCTGTCCAATCCCTTTAGGATTTTATATGTTTCAATAAGATCCCCCCTCAATCTTCTAAATTCCAACGAGTACAAGCCTAGTCGATCCAGTCTTTCACCATATGAAAGTCCTGCCATCCCAGGAATCAATCTGGTGAACCTTCTTTGTACTCCCTCCATGGTAAGGATGTCATTCCTCAGATTAGGGGACCAAAACTGCACACAATACTCCAGGTGAGGTCTCACCAAGGCCTTATACAACTGCAGTAGTACCTCCCTGCTCCTGTGCTCGAATCCTCTTGCTATGAATGCCAGCATACCATTCGCCTTTTTCACCGCCTGCTGTACCTGCATGCCCACTTTCAATGACTGCTGTATAATGACACCCAGGTATCGTTGCACCTCCCCTTTTCCTAATCGGCCACCATTCAGATAATAATCTGTTTTCCTGTTTTTGCCACCAAAGTGGATAACCTCACATTTATCCACATTAAATTGCATCTGCCATGAATTTGCCCACTCACCTAACCTATCCAAGTCACCCTGCGTCCTCTTAACATCTTCCTCACAGTTAACACTGCCGCCCAGCTTCGTGTCATCCGCAAACTTGGAGATGCTGAATTTAATTCCCTCATCTAAGTCATTAATATATATTGTAAACAACTGGGGTCCCAGCACTGAGCCTTGCAGTACCCCACTAGTCACTGCCTGCCATTCTGAAAAGGTCCCGTTTATTCCCACTCTTTGCTTCCTGTCTGCCCACCAATTCTCTATCCACATCAATACCTTACCCCCAATACCGTGAGCTTTAAATTGGCACTCTAATCTCCTGTGTGGGACCTTGTCAAAAGCCTTTTGAAAATCCAAATATACCACATCCACTGGTTCTCCCCTATCCACTCTACTAATTAGATCCTCAAAAAATTCTATGAGATTCGTCAGACATGATTTTCCTTTCACAAATCCATGCTGACTTTGTCCGATGATTTCACTGCTTTCCAAATGTGCTGTTCTCACATCTTTGATAACTAACTCTAGCGTTTTCCCCACCACCGACGTTAGGCTAACCGGTCTATAGTTCCCCGGTTTCTCTCTCCATCCTTTTTTAAAAAGTGGGGTTACATTAGCCACCCTCCAATCCTCAGGAACTAGTCCAGAATCTAAAGAATTTTGAAAAATTATCACTAATGCAACCACTATTTCTTGGGCTACTTCCTTAAGCACTCTGGGATGCAGACCATCTGGCCCTGGGGATTTATCTGCCTTCAATCCCTTCAATATACCTAACACCACTTCCCTACTAACATGTATTTCCCTGAGTTCCTCCATCTCACTGGACCCTCTGTCCCCTAATATTTCCAGAAGATTATTTATGTCCTCCCTAGTGAAGACAGAACCAAAGTAATTATTCAATTGGTCTGCCATGTCCTTGCTCCCCATAATCAATTCACCTGTTTCTGTCTGTAGGGGACCTACATTTGTCTTAACCAATCTTTTTCTTTTCACATATCCATAAAAGTTTTTACAGTCAGTTTTTATGTTCCCTGCCAGTTTTCTCTCATAATCTTTTTTCCCCTTCCTAATTAAGCCCTTTGTCCTCCTCTGCTGGACTCTGACTTTCTCCCAGTCCTCAGGTGAGCCACTTTTTCTGGCTAATTTGTATGCTTCTTCTTTGGAATTGTTACTATCCCTAATTTCCCTTGTCAGCCACGGGTGCATGACCTTCCTTGATTTATTCTTTTGCCAAACTTGGATGAACAATTGTTGTAGTTCATCCATGCAACCTTTAAATGCTTGCCATTGCATATCCACCGTCAACCCTTTAAGTGTCATTTGCCAGTCTATCTTAGCTAATTCACGTCTCATACCTTCAAAGTTACCCTTCTTTAAGTTCAGAACCTTTGTTTTTGAATTAACTGTGTCACTGTACATCTTAATAAAGAATTCCACCATATTATGGTCACTCTTACCCAAGGGGCCTCTCATGACAAGATTGCTAATTAACCCTTCCTCATTGCTCAATACTCAGTCTAGAATAGCCTGCTCTCTAGTTGGTTCCTCGACATATTGGTTCAAAAAACCATCCCGCATACATTCCAAGAAATCCTCTTCCTCAGCACCCTTACCAATTTGGTTCACCCAATCTATATGTAGATTGAAGTCACCCATTATAACTGCTGTTCCTTTATTGCACACATTTCTAATTTCCTGTTTAATACCATCCCCAACCTCACTACTACTGTTAGGTGGCCTGTACACAACTCCCACCAGCGTTTTCTGCCCCTTAGTGTTATGCAGCTCTACCCATATCGATTCCACATCCTCCCGGCTAATGTCCTTCCTTTCTATTGCGTTAATCTCCTCTCTAACCAGCAATGCTACCCCACCTCCCTGTCTTTCATGTCTATCCCTCCTGAATATTGAATATCCCTGAATGTTGAGCTCCCATCCCTGGTCACCCTAGAGCCATGTCTCTGTGATTCCAACTATATCATATTCATTAATAACAATCTGCACTTTCAATTCATCCACCTTGTTACGAATGCTCCTTGCATTGACACACAAAGCCTTCAAGCTTGCTTTTACAACTCTCTTAGCCCTTATACAATTATGTTGAAAAGTAGCCCTTTTTGATTTTTGCCCTGGATTTGCCGGCCTGCCACTTTTACTTTTCACCTTACTACTTTTTGCTTCTACCGTCATTTTACACCCCTCTGTCTCTCTGCACTTATGATCAGGACCAGAGTCCTGATGATGGGTCTTGACCGAACACTTCAGCTCTTTATTCCTCTGAGTTCCTCTAGCATTTTGTATGCGTTTTGAACACAGCTGACGCTATTTAAAAACTGTTTGCCCCAGAGCACGAAGCATCCTGACTGGTCACATCGTGGCCTGATATAGCTATTCCATTGCACTGCAAAGAGGCTGCAGACAGTAGTGGACACGGGCTGGTCCGTCACAGGCACAGCCCTCCTCACCACTGACATTATCTCAGGGAGTTACTGCTTGTCGAAGGCAGCATCCATCATCAAGCTCGGTATAAACGTGAGCTTGCTCCGTGTTATTGACAGTTACCCTGACCCAACATCTGCAGTGAATGAGAACAACCAGCCTTCCTCCCACGTATTTCCAACCAAATTCCTTCCTGTTGAGCTAGCCTCATTCTTCTGAGCGGTGATTGGTGACTTGGGTGAGATCACCAATACAAGCTTACATTCTGCAGCTGTGCCGAGTACAGAATTCCAGGAAAAAAAATTCCAGGCTTTAGGATATGATCCGAATAAATTCAGATTTTTAGTTTGTCTGTTTTGGGTTGGAGTCATAATATCTGACAGAGGCAATTTTTTTTCCAAGTGCCGTCATGGGAAAAGATATCCAGGTGGAAGAGATTCGAGGATATTATCAAAGTCTCCTGGAAGATAAAGTGCAACATCTTCACCCGTGTTAAAGTCTACAGAAAGTGGTGGATATAGCCGTGTTCATCAGAGGCAAACCCTTCCCCAACGTTGAACACAGTCACAACAAGTGTTACCACGAGGAACCAGTATTAATCGTCGAGGCCTCCACAATCCAGGCTGTGCAGTTTTCTCACTCTGGCTGGAGGTACAGAAGCTCTAGATCACACACCAGCAGGTTCAGGAACAGTTATTACCCTTCAACCAGCAGCCTCCTGATCTGGCGTACTTAACTTCTCCCACCTCAACACTGACCTGGTTCCATAACCTATGGATTCACCTTCAAGGACTTGACGACTCATGTTTTCAGGATTATTTATTTATTTTTATTTACACAGTTTGTCTCCTTTTGCACATTGGTTGTCAGTCTCAGATTATGTATGGTTTTCATAAATTCTCTTGGATTTCTTTATTTTCCTGTGAATGCCTGCAAGAAAATGAATCTCAAGGTAGTGGACAGTGGCTTATACCTGGACAAAGACAATAAATTTCATAAAGTAATAAAATTCATAATGTAGGTTATAAAACAGCTGCTAATTCATGAAACCAAGTTTTTACTGGAACTACAGTGAACTATATGGGGCAAGGATTATATCCCATGTTTATATGGCAAAAGTGTTGACATGACTGCCAACACCCACGTCCATAGTTTTATACTTTCCAGTGACTATGATACCTGCTCTAATGACAGTAGCACCAGTCTATTAACAAGTGTAGCATTAGGAGCTTTTAGAACATAGAACGTAACATTACAGCACAGTACAGGCCATTCAACCCATGATGCTGTGCTGACTTTTTAACTTCTCCACGATCAACCTAACCTTCCCTCCGACATGGCCCTCCAGTTTCAATCATCCCTGTGCCTATCTAAGAGTTAGTTAAATGTCCCTAATGAATCTGCCTCCAGCATCACCCCTGGCAGGATGTTCCACGCACCCACCACTCTGCATAGAAAAACTTACCTCTGACATCCCCTCTATACTTTCTTCCAATCACCTTAAAATTATCCCCCCTCATATTAGCTATTCCCACCCTAGGAAAAAAGTATCTGGCTATTCACTCGATCTACACTTCTTAACATCTTGTAAACCTCTAACAAGTTACCTTTCAACCTTCTCTCCGAGGAGAAAAAGCCTTAGCTTACTCAGCCTGTCTTCATAAGACATGCTCTCTAAACCAGACAGTATCCTGATGAACCTCCTCTGCACCTTCACTAAAGCTTCCACGTCCTTCCTATAACGAGATGACCGGAACTGAACACAATACTTCAAGTGCAGTCTAACCAGAGTTTTACAGAACTGCAACATTCCCTCCCGGCTTTTGAACTCAAACTCCCCTTTTGGTAAGAATTACTCTGAGTGGACATTGCAAAAAAACATCCAAAGTCAGGAGCGACAAATATAAAAGCCCTCTGTCAGTGACATGAGCACTGATTTTTGTGTTGAGAAGGACAATTGTGCACTAAGTAGTTGAAACTCAGGGCTTTGTCGTCTCCTTAATACCAGCAAAAAGGCAACCTTGAGGAGCAACTGCCAGTGATTAATTCCAATTTCCTCACTCTGCATGGGGTTAAATCCAATCATTGTGCAATCATCTGCAATCTGTGCAGTGTCATTAAATCCAATCATTCTGCAGTTGTAGTATTAAAATTCAAGAGTCCAGTTGGAGAAACCAGAGAGTTACAGGGACATGGACCTATTGACCCACCCAAAACCCTGCCCACAGAAAGGTAAGGTAATCTCCGACAGCCAGTATTGTGGCGACCCACTTTCTGGCACGCACGAACCGGCTCACAACAGCGCGCGCAGGCAGGGGGCCGGCAGCAAAAAGGGCGCCAAGCCATCTTCACCAGCAGGGGGAGAATCCCGCGCGCAGAAAGGGTCTGGGAATAGACATTCCCCACAGTAGTCCCGCCCAGGGAGGGCGGGAACGGGAAGGCTTTAAAGCGGGCCGTGAAGTTTGAATAAATGGCTTTCATCGCAACTCTAACTCACCGACTCTGTGTGGTTATTCTAGCGCTGTGTGTAGCACACCGCTACAATTGGTGACCCCGACGGCCCAAACGATATTTGGACCAGAGATGACCGACGCTGCATCTGTTCACGCAGTTTCGTTGGAACTGCCAGGCTTCTGGATGCTGCGACCCCAATTATGGTTCGAACAAGCAGAAGCTCAATTCCACATTCGGCAGATAACCTCGGAGTCCACTCGCTACTACTACGTGCTGAGCTCCCTCAACCAGGAGACTGCTGCACAAGTTGAGGAGTTTATACAGTCGCCCCCGGAGGACGGCAAATACACAGCATTCAAAGCCCTGCTCATAAGGACTTTCGGACTCTCACGGCGCGAACGAGCACGCCGCTTAATGCACCTGGATGGTTTGGGAGACAGGCCGCCGTCAGCATTAATGAACGAAATGCTGGCCCTGGCTGAAGGACACAAACCCTGCCTCATGTTTGAGCAGGCGTTCCTGGAGCAACTGCCCGAGGACATGTGCCTGCTGCTGTCCGACGCAGATTTCAGCAACCCCCGGGAGGTGGCGGCCCGAGCAGATGTGCTGTGGAATGCCAGGAAAGAGAGAGGGGCATCCGTCGCACAGATCACCAAGCCGCATGCCCAACAACAGACCAGACCAGGCCCGGCAGCAGAGCCTACAAAACCCGGCGACGGGAGTGAGGAGCCCAACGAACAATGGTGTTTCTACCACCAGCGGTGGGGCACAGAGGCCCGCCGCTGCAGACCGCCCTGCAAATTCCCGGGAAACGCCAAGGCCCAGCCGCTGCCGATCGCTACGGCGGCTGGCCATCAGGACAGCCTCCTGTATGTCTGGGACAAGCAGTCGGGACGTCACTTTTTGGTCGACACCGGAGCGGAGATCAGCGTCTTACCTCCAACGAGTCACGACACCCGCAACAGAGAGCCGGGACCCACCCTGAGGGCCGCTAATGGCAGCACAATACGAACCTACGGCACCCGCATGGTGCGGCTACAGTTCAGCTCCAGCCGGTTCACGTGGGACTTCACACTGGCCGCCGTGGCCCAACCACTGCTGGGGGCAGATTTTCTACGAGCCCACAGCCTGCTGGTCGACTTGCAAGGGAAGCGATTAGTCCACGCCAAGACTTTTCAAACGTTCTCCCTGGGTGAAGCACAGTTGCCAGCCCCACACCTGGACTCCATCGCGCTGTCCGACGATGAATTCACCAGGGTCCTGGCGGATTTCCCATCAGTACTGACACCGCAGTTCACGGCAGCCATGCCCAGACACGGAGTACAGCACCACATCCCGACCCAGGGACCACCCCTCCACGCCCGTGCTCGAAGGCTTCCCCCGGACAAGCTCCAACTGGCGAAGGAGGAGTTCAAGAAGATGGAGGAATTAGGGATCATACGACTGTCTGACAGCCCATGGGCCTCCCCCCTTCACATGGTGCCCAAGGCAACGGGGGGCTGGAGACCATGCGGTGATTACCGCAGACTGAACGAGACTACAACGCCAGACCGCTACCCTGTGCCGCACATTCAAGACTTCGCAGCAAACCTACACGGCGCAAGGATCTTTTCCAAGATAGACCTCGTCCGGGGATACCACAAAATCCCTGTACATCTGGACGACATCCCCAAAACAGCACTTATCACCCCGTTCGGACTTTTCGAATTCCTCCGAATGCCGTTTGGTCTAAAGAATGCCGCACAGACTTTCCAGCGGCTAATGGACGCGGTGGGACGTGACCTGGACTTTGCATTCATCTATTTGGACGACATCCTCATAGCCAGCAGTAGTCGGCAGCAGCATCTGTCCCACCTCCGCCAGCTCTACTCCCGCCTGAGTGAATTCAGCCTTACAATCAATCCAGCCAAATGCCAGTTCGGACTCGACACCATCGACTTCCTGGGCCACAGGATTACTAAAGACGGGGCAACCCCGCTGCCCGCCAAGGTAGACGCGGTCCGTCACTTCCCCCGACCCAACACAATCAAAGGCTTGCAGGAATTCGTGGGTATGGTGAACTTTTACCACCGTTTCCTCCCCTCAGCAGCCCGAACCATGCGCCCCCTGTTCACCCTGATGTCGGGTAAGGGCAAGGACATTACCTGGGACGAAGAGGCCGCAACCGCTTTCGTTAAAACCAAAGAAGCCTTGGCAAACGCCGCGATGCTAGTGCACCCCAGAACGGACGTTCCTACTGCCCTCACGGTGGACGCATCCAACACAGCAGTCGGTGGAGTGCTGGAACAACTCATCGAGGGTCGCTGGCAACCCCCGGCGTTCTTCAGCAAGCACCTACGACCACCCGAACTCAAATACAGTGCTTTCGACTGGGAGCTATTGGCACTATACCTGGCAATCCGGCATTTCAGGTACTTCTTAGAAGGTAGGCCCTTCACCGCATTCACAGACCACAAACTGCTTACCTTTGCGTTCACTAAGGTGTCCGACCCCTGGTCGTCCTGCCAGCAGCGATATCTGTCCTACATCTCCGAGTACACGACGGACATCTGGCATGGCTCTGGAAAGGACAACGTCGTGGCGGACGCACTTTCCAGACCTACCATACAGGCCCTGTCCCAGGGGGTGGACTATGCAGCGCTGGCAGAGGCACAGCAGGCAGACGCTGAGATCCCCAGTTACAGGACTGCAGTCTCCGGTTTGCAGCTCCAAGACCTCCCCGTAGGCCCAGGTGAGAGGACCCGACTGTGTGACGTAGCTACCGGCCAAGCCCGCCCCGTCATCCCAGCAGCCTGGCGCCGGCGGGTGTTCGAAACCATTCACAACTTAGCGCACCCCTCCATCAGGACAACCGTCCAGCTGGTCTCCAACAGGTTCGTGTGGCACGGACTGCATAAACAGGTCAATGAGTGGGCCAAAACGTGTATGCAGTGCCAAACGGCCAAGGTGCAGCGGCACACCAAGGCTCCACCGCAGCGGTTCGAACCCACCCGCCGGAGGTTCGACCACATCCATGTGGATATCGTGGGGCCCCTGCCAGTGTCACGAGGAGCGCGGTACCTCCTAACTATGATAGACCGGTTCACCAGATGGCCAGAGGCAGTCCCGCTCACCAACACCACCACCGAATCCTGCGCCCGAGCACTGATCGCAACCTGGGTAGCCCGCTTCGGGGTACCGGCCCACATTACCTCCGACAGGGGCGCCCAGTTCACCTCCAGCCTGTGGTCAGCTATGGCCAACCTTTTAGGATCGCAGCTACACCACACAACTGCCTACCACCCACAGTCGAACGGACTAGTGGAGCGCTTCCACCGTCACCTGAAATCGGCTCTCATGGCCCGCCTGGAGGGGCCTAACTGGGTGGACGAACTTCCCTGGGTCCTGCTCGGAATTCGCACGGCGCCCAAAGAGGATCTGCACACCTCGTCGGCCGAGTTGGTGTACGGCGCGCCCCTAGTCATCCCAGGAGAGTTCATACCAGCCCCAAGGGGGCAAGAGGAAGAACCCACAGCATTCCTGGACAGACTACGGGAGAGGCTCGGTAACCTGGCCCCCATACCCACTTCACAGCACGGACAGAGCCCGACCTGCGTACCCAAAGACCTGCAGAACTGTAAGTTTCTTTTTGTACGACGGGGCGGACATCAGGCACCGCTACAGCGGCCCTACGAGGGGCCGTTTAAGGTGATCAGGAACAACGGGTCCACGTTCGTGCTGGACATTGGGGGGAGAGAGGAGGTATTCACGGTGGACCGACTCAAACTGGCCCATGTGGACTTGGCGCAACCGGTCCAGGCTCAGGCACCGTGGTGCAGGGGCGGACCTCCTAAACAGAGGCCGATCCAGACTGTGGACATTGGGGGAGGTATCGCCGGTTCTGGGGGGGGGGGGTTTATGTGGCGACCCACTTTCTGGCACACACGAACCGGCTCACAACAGCGCGTGCAGGCAGAGGGCTGGCCCCAAAAAGGGCGCCAGGCCATCTTCACCAGCAGGGGGAAAATCCCGCGCGCAGAAAGGGTCTGGGAATAGACATTCCCCACAGTAGTCCTGCCCAGGGAGGGCGGGAACAGGAAGGCTTTAAAGCGGGCCGCGAAGTTTGAATAAATGGCTTTCATCGCAACTCTAACTCACCGACTCCGTGTGGTTATTCTAGCGCTGTGTGTAGCACATCGCTACAGTATTATCATTTCCCAGCACCTGCCTCTACCAAGTTGCCAATCTGCTCTGAGCGGATACTATGTGGACATTCAAACAGCAATCCCCATATTGCAGGTTGGCACTGTGTATTCCATCCTTCTTGGGTGGATGTGTTTAGAGATTTCATTCATACCTGGAATGACTGGCTTACCTCAGACCTGCTGTCCACTCTGCAGCAAAAGTGGGGGCGGAGCTGAAGATGGCGCCAGAGGGCGACTTGTCCTGGCCTGTCAGTGGAACAGTTTAAATTCTTCATCTTGTAATGCCTCTTTTTTTCCTTTTCAAGGTTGCTGAGTCCTATCAAAGTCCGTGATCTACAGCTGCACTCAAACTACAGTTCTTCATGGTGGTGTGTTCCCATTCTTGGAGTTCACCGATCGGCTGAGTTTTCAATATCTCAAAGGTACGTTTAATGTCAGAGAAATGAATACAATATACATCCTGAAATGCTTTTTCTTTGCAACCATCCACAAGAACAGAGGAGTGCCTCCAAAGAATGAATGACAGCTAAATGTTAAACCCCAAAGTCCCCCCACCCAAGCTCCCCTCCCTCACATGTGTAAGTGGCAGCAAACAATGATCTACCCTCCCCCACCAGCAAAAAAAACATCGGCGCCCACCACTGAGCACTCAAGCCTGCAGCAAAGCAACAACAAAGACACAGACTTGCAGTACTCCAAAGACTACTCGTTCACCCAGTATTCGACATACCACAGGCTCTCTCTCTCTCTCTAATAAGGGAGAAAGAGAAGTCTCCATTTCACAGCGAGAGGGGAGACATAACAAACAACTCCTGGTTTACGATGTTAAAAGTCCCTTGTGTTGCTTTTTCTGAGCTCTGTGCCCGAAAATCTCAGGTCTCTGGGGAAAAAAGCCAAAGATCTTCCGACTCCCCCGACGACATACTGATCTCCTGCCGTGACACCAACCTTTGATCCGCCCATCTCCAGAGCCACGAGATCTTGGACCTCCATAGGCGAGCGAAGCTCTTAGGCCGCACCCTTGGCATGTCAAAATATAACCAGTCATGAAACCCAGAGAGTGGGTCCCATTCCCACAAAGAACCGAGGTCAGAGAGTAACTCCAGGTCAGGGTCTTCAAAAGAACCGTGAAGGGGAAAAGTAGAGATATTAAAGATAGAAATAGAGCTCCAGGAGCGGCTTGGAATGCGGCATCTTCGGAGTGCAGCCTTGCGTGGCCCTGTGGACCTGCTTTCTCACCGGTGTCGCAAATTGAAGCATCGTGGGGGATCGAGACAGCGGGTGCGGCTGTTGGAGGCCTCTGCACTCATGCGATAGCTCTCTCCCTCTCTCTCGATGGTGTGAGAGCTTGCTGCTGATTTTCGAGTTGGGGGAAATTCGAAATAAAAAGTGATGCTGTAGGCTGTAACATCGAAATAGCAAGCTCTCCCTCTCTGTGTCCCCCTCTCACTGTGGAAGGAGTGATATATATATATATATATATCTCTCTCTCTCTCTCTCTCTATCTATATATATATCTATATATATCTATCTATATATATCTATATATATATATATATCTATATCTCTCTCTATATATATATCTCCCTCTCCCTCTCCCTCCCTCCCTCTCTCCCTCCCTCTCTCCCCCCCCCCTTGTGGGTGACAGAGAGAGCCTGCGGGATGTCGAACTGTTGGGATGCACACTAGTTTTTGAAGGACTGTAGACCACGGTCTCTGTTTGGGGATTTGCATGGTGGGATTGCTGATGCTCTCTGCTGGAATGAAGAGGGAGGGCTGCTGCTGCTTGTGCCTGGGAAGGGGAAGAAGGGCTTTGGGGTTCTGATGTTTTTTCTGTCATTCATTCCTTGGGGTTTTTCTTCCATTTCGAGGAAGTCTGCAGTGAGTAAGAGTTTCAGGCTGTACACTGTATACAGTCTCTGATATTAAATGGAAGCATTGAATTACCAGCTAATTTCCTCGACTGGAGGTGCAACTGATGAAAATTACCAGATGTAGAAAAAAGAACAGTACAGGCCCACCGGCCCATGAACTTGTGCCAAACTTTTGATTTACTCTAAGTTCAATCTAACCCTTCCCTTCCACATAGCCCTCCATTTTTCTATCATCCACGTGCCTATCTAAGAGTCTGTAAAGTGTCCCTAATTCATCTGCCTCCACCACCACCTGCTGAAGTGTGTTCCACACACCCTGCACGCTCTATGTAAAATCTTATCTCTGACATCCCTCCCGTACTATCCTCCAATCACCTTCAAATGATGCCTCCTCATTCCGTGAGCTTCTTACGCAGCTGAAATATTAGGTCCTGGCTCCTGGACTCAATCTCCCAACTAATGTAAGCCAACACATTTCCAAAAAAATATAGTTTTAACCTTTTATTTTTTCATCTTATTATTGATATATTGTTTAGCTTTGTTAATCAGTTATTTGATAACTTAATTCTTATTGTACATATTGACATGTTGACTTGATTAATGTAATTTTGTTGATTTTCAATAATAATTAATAAAAAAGACTTAAAAAATGAAAATAATGTAAGTCAACACATCACAGTGCTTTTTAACAACCCCATCAACTTGTACAGCAACTTTGTGGGATCTATGGATGTGGACCCCAAGGTCCTTCTGTCCCTCCACACTGATAAGAGTCCTACCATTAGCCCTGAATTCTGCCTTCAAATTCAGCCTTTCCAAGTGAATCACTTCACACTTCTTGGGATTGAACTTCATCTGCTATTTCTCAATTATGCTCTGCATCCTATCAATGTCCTGTTGTAACTTTTGACAACCTTCTACACTCTGGGATCTTTCAGGGAGACTTCACGTTTGAAATGGTTATTTTTTCCCCTCAGATCACTTAAACCTCTCTCTGGCAGGCATCGAGATCCCCACTAGCTATCGTTAGTGGCCGTAAGCTTCTTACCAGCCCTCTCTCACCGAGGAAGCGGGAAAAGTAGTGATCTTCCATGTGGTGGGACAGGTAGGAAAATGGCAGATGGAATTTAATCCTTTAGAATTTCTGAGGAGTGAAAGGATATTGGTATAACTGTCTAATAATCCTTGCAAACAGCAACACAAGTTCAGGGTTCAAGGCCTGGAGTTCAGAGTCGTGATCAGCAGGTCCTGGGGTCAATAGCGAAGATCGAAGCCTGAAAGTCGAAGACGGAAGTCAAGCTCCGATGTTCAAAGCCCCTGGGTCAGCATGTCTGGAAATTGGAGGCCTGATGTCTGCAGATCCACTGGAGGCCCGGAGACGGCCTGTCCTCCGGTTGAAGGCCTGACTGTGTTTGCAAATGGGTGGGAGGAAAGCACTTGTTTTGCTGTTGGTGTTCTTTGTTGCTGCTGTTCTGTTGGCATTGTCGTTCTGCTGAAAATGACAGGCATGTTATGTTGGCACCAGAATGTGTGGTGACACTTGTGGGCTGCCCCCTGCACAGCCTTCAGTTGTGTTGGTTGTTAACCCAAATGACGCATTTCACAGTGTCTTTTGATGTACTATACGTGTGACAGGTAAATGAACTTGAATCTAAATCTAAGGTGGTTAAGATAGGAGACTGAGCGGTGATCTTACAGAAGTGAGTTATAGATAAGGTGAGTGCACACAGTCTACGTCCCAATTCAAGAACTGGAGCACATAGAGGAGAGAGATTTAACAATCAACTTTCTTTATGTTGAGAGCAGTATGTACAGTATATGGAATGAGTTGCCAGAGCAAGTGTTGAGGCAAGTACAATAACAAGCTTTAAAGTAAAATTGGACAGGTACATAGACAGGAAAGGTTTAGAAGGATATGGCTCAAATATGACTCTAGATGGGATGGGCTTTGTGGTCAGCATGGACTAGTTGGGCCAAAGGATCTTTTTTCCACACTGTATGATTCTATGTGGTTTTGCTTACATGATGTCATTGTAGTAGAGGGGACGCAGATATTCACCAGATTGTATCTCTGAGATACCTATGTCCAATTGGGCGCTCATGGCTGAAATGAAAATGCATGATGCGTGCCGTGCTTGTCAGCGTGAATACTGTCCGCAGCTAACTCAGTATTGCAGGACACCAGTAACATGCTTGGAAATCCACATTCACAATAATACAGTGACAATGTTGAGCTTATTGTCATGGGCAATGGAAACCCCTACTTACAGCAGCGTCACATCAAAGAAGCTGCAGTATGAACTGGTTCTCAAGTAATCACAAGTGAACACTGCTGCTGAGGACAATGTGGAGGGTGCATGTCAGGGATTGCCACCCTCTCTGATCTCTGCTCTTCTGGTTACCAGTGCGAAATCCTAGAAAGTATAATTAGAAAGAGAATGCTTGAGGTGCATCAGCAACTTCATGACATGTGGACAGATGCCACACAGACAGAGAGACAAGAGAGTGTGACACAACATCCTCCAAGTCAAATGAGTCGATGCAAGTGACGACCATGACAGATACCTGTGGCCTACTGCCCCACTGTCAAAGCAAAATGCTTAATGATACCTCTGTAAACCTTTCTCATGACAAGCAGTGACATTTCCAATAATCAAAGACATTTCATTGATCAGATGGCCTGAAGTGTAGATTAAATTATGAGGACACTCAGTCCTCGTTTATTGTCATTTAGAAATGCATGCATGCATTAAGAAATGATACAATGTTCCTCCAGAGTGATATCACAGAAAAGCAGGACAAACCGAAGACTAACACTGACAGAACCACATAATTATAACATATAGTTACAGCAGTGCAAAGCAATACCATAATTTGATAAAGAGCAAACCATGGGCACGGTAAATAAAGTCTCAAAAGTCCCCGAGTCGATCGACTCCTGGGTCCCCGATAGCAGGTGGCAAAAGGGAGAAACTCCCTGCCAATGCTTTGGAAGCAGCCGACCACAGCCGACACTGAGTCTGTCCGTCCGAAAACTTCGAGCCTCCGACCAGCCCCTCCGATACGGCCTCCCGAGCACCTTTGACCTCGCCCGGCTGCCAAAACAAGCAAAGCCGAGGATTCGGGGCCTTCTCCTCCGGAGATTCTGGACCACACAGTAGCAGCGGCAGCGAAGCGGGCAGTTCAGAAGTTTCTCCAGATGTTCCTCAGTACTCTCACATCTCAGTGTACCAACTGTTGTTGAGCGAATGATATCGGTAGCTGTAGAGAGGAAAACAAATCTAGATAGAAATAAATGGAAGGTCCAAATGCATGAAGGGTGCTGTTACCTTTGCCCAGTTACAGCGCCCTAGAGGATAGTGCACAGGCTTCTCGCTTGCGGATGTGCGAGGGGTTTTCTGATCTGGTCTCTCAGTGGGTGGGTCGTGAATTAATCAATCCTTATAATTACTTCTCTCCTATCACTGGATAAACGTTCGAAGATTTCAGAGTATCTGATGTCTTGTAAACCACTGTAACTCAAAGTCTGAACACACAAGGACATCCTGCAAAAGACTATATTGGCATATTAACATTCTGACCAATAGTCAACGTAACCACTGCTGAGATGGAAGAGTTTCAGGGGTAGAGGTGTCATACGGAGACCCAGGGGCAGAGAACTGGCTTGCCTACAGAAGGCAAAGAGTGGTTGTAGATGGGTCATATTCTGCATGGAGGTTGGTGACCAGTGGTGTGCCTCAGAGATCTGTTCTGGGAGCCCTTGGTGATTTTTATAAATGACCTGGATGAGGAAGTGGAGGGATGGGTTCATCAATTTGCTGATGACACAAAGGTTGGGAGTGTTGTGGATAGTGTGGAGGGCTGTCAGAGGTTACAGCAGGACATTGATAGGATGCAAAACTGAGCTGAGAAGTGGCAGATGGCGTTCAACCCAGAAAAGTGTGAAATGGTTCATTTTGGTAGGTCAAGTATGACGGCAGAATATAGTATTAATGGTAAGACTCTTGACAGTGTGGAGGATCAGATGGATCTTGGGGTCTGAGTCCATAGGACGCTCAAAGCAGCTGCGCAGGTTGACTCTGTGGTTAAGAAAGCATACGGTGCATTGGCCTTCATCAACAGTGGGATTGAGTTTAAGAGCCGAGAGGTAATGTTACAGCTTTATAGGACCCTGGTCAGACCTGACTTGGAGTACTGTGATCAGTTCCGGTCACCTCACTACAGGAAGGATGTGGAAATTATACAAAGGGTGCAGAGGAGATTTACAAGAATGTTGCCTGGATTGGGGAGCATGCCTTATGAGAATAGGTTGAGTGAACTTGGCCTTTTCTCCTTGGAGCAACGAAGGATGAGAGGTGACCTGAGAGAGGCGTATAAGATGATGAGAGGCATTGATCGTGTGGATAGTCAGAGGCTTTTCCCCAGGACTGAAATAGCTAGCACGAGAGGGCACAGTTTTAAGGTGCTTGGAAGTAGGTACAGAGGAGATGTCAGGGGTAAGTTTTTTACGCAGAGAGTGGTGAGGGCATGGAATGGCCTCAGGCAATGGTGGTGGAGGCAGGTACGATAGGGTCTTATAAGAGACTCCTGGATAGGTACATAGAGCTTAGGAAAATAGAGGGCTATGGGTAACCCTAGGTAATTTCTAAAATAAGTACATGTTTGGCACAGCATTGTGGGCCGAAGGGCCTGTATTGTGCTGTAGGTTTTCTGTGTTTCTATGTCGTACAGAGACCCAGGAGCAAGTTGCAAAGTTCAGGCATACCCTTGCATATCCCTAGTGGCCTAATGGGTAAAACACTACACTCTGAAATCAAAGATTATGAGTTCAAGTCCTTTCTGAGTTGAAGTAAATTTTGCCCAGATAACCAAGACTAAAATACTCCCTTTAAACAAAGCTAAAATAAGTGTTAGGCAGGGGCATTTCTTGCAGTTTACCTAGTCAACTCTTGCTTGGCCCTTACTCACTCTGTGACTTATTTTCCAATGTAGTGTGTTGAGAAGACGGGGTCCAACACTGGTTCTGCCATTTTCCACAGGATCCTACCACCAAGCACACTTTTACCTCCCCACCTCTCTCCGCTTTCAACAGGTACCACTCCCTCTGTTATTCCCTTGTCCACTCATCCCTCGCCACTCATCTCCCTCCTGGCACATACCCCTGCAAGCGACAGAACCACTACAGCTGCCCACTCACCTCTTCCCTCACCTCCATTCAGCACCCCAAATAGGCCTTCCAAGTGAGGCAGCACTTCACCCGTGAATCTGTTGGGGTAGTCTGGTTCTCCCTACGCGGCCCCTTCTATACCGGTGACACCCGATGTTATTTAGGGGACTGCTTTGTTGAGCATCTCTGCTCCATCTACCAGAAGTGGAATTTCCCTGTGACCAACCATTTTAATTCCTATCCCTGTTCCCGTTCAAACATATCAGTCCATGGGCTCCTCTTTTGCCATGATGAGGCTGTTCTCAGGGTGGAGGAGCAACACTTCATATTCTAAACAGCCTCCCACATGATGACACAATCTTCGATTTCTCCTTCCGGTAAAATTACTGTTTCCTTCTCCACCCCCCCCCCCCCGCCCCTCTCTTTTCTTCTATTTCCCACTCTGGCCTCTGATCTCTGCTCCTGACCTGGCTTATCACCTTCTCCCATGGTCCACTCCACTCTCCTATCGGATTTCGTCTTCTCCAGCCCTTCACCTTTCCTACCCACCTGGCTTCACTCATAACTTTCTAGCAATCCTCATTCCTTTAACCCAACCTTTTTATTCTGCTGTCTTCCCACCTCCTTTTCAATCTTGACGGAGGGTCTTGGCCCAAAACGTTGACTGTTTGTTCATTTCTACAGGTGCTGTCTGACCTGCTGAGTTCCTCCAGTATTTTCTACGTGTTGCACTGGTAGTTCATTGTGTTTCTGCTTACTGAGCTTCATGGTGTCCAGCCTTCACCCTCCCCCCCCTATACCCTGCTCCATCTGCTCTTCTCCTCTTTCCACTCTTTCCCTCTCGGTCTGCCTCTATTATTCACTTGCTGCTGATCCCCAACTCCAAAGCTCCTGGACACCACTCCCACCCCTCCAGTATCACCACCCCTCTTCTCCTCTCTGTGCTGGCCATCTCAGCTCGTCACTCGCAGCCCTTGCGCAGGATTTCGAACCAGAGCGTTGACCTAAAATGCTGACAACTGCTTGACCTGCTGCATTCCTCCAGCCATTTTTGTCACCCGGGGACCTCTAATTCTGGCTTCTGTTCACCCAACAGCACAGACAGTATCAGAAATTTCAAAAACTTGATCGATTTGTGTTATCAAGGGTATTAAAATGTGTGAAAGTGCCTGCTGAATAGAGATAAGAAGCACATCAGTTGTAATCTAAGATGAATTATTATACTTCCTTGAGAGGTGGGCTGACTGCCTCAGTTCCTATCTATATTAATGCAGTATGAATAAATAAATACAACATCAGTGTAGGATAAATTTGATCCTATATGAAATGTATTGTTCTCAGTGACATGATAACCTTGAATGAACTCAACACACCTCTTCAGATCACCCCATATACCTCTATCAATGCCCCACATAATTTTAAAAAAAAGGTCACCCCTTCAGCCTCCTGTGCTTGAGAACAGTCCCAGCCTATCCAATCGCTCCTTGTAACCAAAGGCCTCCATTCCAGGCAACGTCCTGGAGAGTCTCTTCTGCACTCTTTCTAACGCTACCCCATCCTTGCTATAGTGTGATAACCAAAACTGTACACCATATTCTAAGTGTGCATGAGAAATGCTTTAGAATCATATGGTCATACAGCATGTGAACAGGTTCTTCGGCACGACTGGCCCACGGTGAAGGTGTTGCCCAGCGAGCTGGTCCCAACTGCCATCTGGCCCATAGCTCTCTAAACCCTTTCTGTCCATGTGCCATCTGTGTTTTGTTGCTTGTTGTGTTCTGTGGTATTCTGCCGAGCATTGTGGACATTGTTGGTGTCAGAATGTGTGGTGACACTTACCACACATTACAGTTGAGATGGTTGTTGATACAAATGATGGCGGAGCTTAGTCACAATGGCGCTAAGCAGTGACTCCTTTGCTCTATTGCCATCTTTAATATCTGTATTTTTCCCTTTCAGGGTTCTTTTGAAGACCTGACCTGGATTGCATGCTGACTTTGGTTCTTGCGGGAATGACACCCGCTCTTGGGTTTCACAACTGACCGTTTTTCAACACGCCAAGGACGCGGTCTAAGAGCTTAGCCACTTAGAGCTCAACCACTCTTTCCAACAGCTCATTCCAAATACGTACCATCCTTCACATCAAGAAGCTGCCCCTAAAGGCTCTTTTAAATCTCTTGTTATGTAAAGTTGCAACTTGATGCCCCAACCTAAGAGCCCTGTGTAGGAAGGAAAGCAAACTAAATGTCTTCATTACTACCCTACCCAGCACTTTCAGGGAGTGATGCATTTGCACCCCAGTATATCAACACTTCTGTGGTCTTTGCCTTCTGATGTATTTGTTCAGCCAGCAATAGATGTCCCAAAATACATTACCTTATCCTTTTCTGGATGAAATCGCATCTGCCACCACCCCACCCTGAGAATCAAAGGAAGTCTGCTTTAAGCTGTCAGACTCCATCTAAATGAAAATTAAACAAAAAACGTAGACATTAGAAATCTGAAAATTAAAAAGAACAGAAAATTCTGGAAGCACTCAGCATATCAGGCAGCATCTAAATAATTCAAGATTAGCTTTTTTGGTCACATGTACACCGAGATACACAGTGAAGTGAGTCATTTTGTATCACAGATCAACAGGTATCACCACATTTTCAGCGCACACGGTTCACGAGCCCTAACCCGTACATGTTTGGAATGTGCGAGGAGACTGGATCATCCGGAAGAAACCTGCAGGGTCAGGGGGAGAACGTACAAACTCCTTAGGGGCAGGGATAAGACTCCTGTCGATGATCATGGGTGCTGTAAAGTGATTGGGCTAACCACTACCGTGCCACCCGAAGTGTAGAGAGCAAATGTCAGCACTTGAGAATGGGAAGTTTCCATGTGGAGTTCATCAGCTCAATGGAGAGGCAGCAATTAGCATAGGTGGCCGAACTTCAACTTGTACCCAGGTCCATGGTACCACTCTGTTAGCTGTTTAATAGCAGGTGGGTTGGATTGTGTCTGCTGACTTCCTGCTCAACCTTTCATCAAAACGGTGGCACAGTCTGTGATTGTAAACTCCATTTTATCATTGGCTGTTCTCCCAAACCATTGTACAGTGTGACTTTTGTGAAAGTTAGATCATGTTTATATTCAGATGGAGTATTGTGTTCAATCCTGATCACCTCATTAGAGGAAGGATGTGGAAACTTTAGAGAGGGTTCCGAGGAGACTTACCAGGCTGCTGCCTGGATTCGAGAGCGTGTCTTATGAGGAAAGGTTGAGTGAGCTTGGGCTTTTCTCTTTGGGGAAAAGGAGCATGAGAGGTGTCTTGATAGAGGTGCACAAGATGATAAGAGCCATAGACTGAGTGGATAGACAAGAGACATCTTCCCAGATAGGAAATGGCTCATACAGGGAGAATAATTTTAAGGTGATTTAAGGAAAGTATAGGAGGGCATGTCAGAGTTAAGTTTTTTACACAGAAGGTGGTGGGTGTGTGGAGTGCCCTGCAAGCGGTGGTGGGTAGAGGCAGATACATCTAAGAAACTCTCAGGCACATGGAAGATAGAAAAATGGGGGGTTATATAGGAGGGAAGGGTTAGATTGATGTTTTGTTTCACTGCCTACAATTCTGTTCTCACCCACTCTCTGTCCTCCTAGAGCAACTGTGGGGTTCCCTTTCTCTTACTTCCCACCCCACTGTTGTCCAATCAGAACACAAGAAAGGAGATTGTGATAATGTTGGGTTTGGGGCCTGATGCCTGGCAAGTGGTGAGTCTCTTGTAGCTCCAGGCAGAGGCTGCGGTCACCGTTTGGATGCGTCTGCTAGATGTGACCCCAGGAACGAACTTACCACAATATCCACGTACAGAATCAGTAGCAACTTCCAGAGCTGAAATCGGAGAGGCTGTGGGCAAAGTGATCAAGGGAACATGGTGGGGTGGATAATTTAACTTTGGACATGTAACTGGTCAGAAATTAACTGGGCGATTGAATGCTAAAGCACCTGGATTGCATATTTTATCTTGTTGGGTTGGGAAGCTATGTTAATTTGCTTCTGATTTAAATTTCTCTTTTATCATCCTCTCTTTCATGTCTCCCCATTAAGAAAACATAAGAATATTCCGGTAAAGGGAGATTATTGAGTATGCTCAGCATGTTAGTCAGCAGTGTGATCACTCGAGTCGAGTCTGATGGCTCTCTGGAGGGTTGTCTATTAGTGAGTCCTCAGGTGGCTGTAGAGATTGATCCAGGAACCACATATTCTGGTGAGGGGCTGCTAGACCTCACAATTCTGCCCCCTTTGCCACTTGCCGATCACCATGGACTTATTCCAGGATGTTCGGGTGGATTCCCTTAATGGAGACTGCCTGTGCGTGACTTTGTTTAACGTGGGGAGGCTGATGCACGGGCAGCCAACACACGGTCATTCACAGATCGGGGTCAGGGTCCAGTGGCCAGGCCCTAGTAATTCCTTTGAACCTCTATCTTCGATCTTTGTCTTTGTCCTCCGGAGTGTGCCGATTTTGACCTTCTGGATTCACACGACCCCAGTGCCCTAGTTAGTACAAGGGGAAGCTCCAATTCCCCTGGCATCTCCTAATATTCACCAAGTGCTGGAGGAACTCAGCAGGCCAGGCAGCATCTAAGGGAAAGAGTAAACAGTCGGCATTTCAGGCTGAGACCTTTCATCAGGACTGGAGAAAAAGGATGAGAGGTCAGGGTAAGAAGGTGGGGGGAGGGGAGGTCATAGGTGAAGGGTGAAACTGGGAGAGGGGGGAGGGGTGAAGTAAAGAGCTGGGAAGTCGATTGGTGAAAGAGATAAAAGGACTGGAGAAGGGGGACTCTGATAGGAGAGGACAGAAGGCCATGGAAGAAAGAGAAGGGGGAGGAGCACCTGAGGGAAGTGTCGTGCAGGTAAGGAGATAGGTGAGGGAGGGAAATAGGGAATGGGAATGGGGAGTAGTGAAGGAGAAGTGGGGGTGCCATTACGGGAAGTTTGAGAAATTGATGTTAATGCTATCAGGTTGGAGGCTACCCAGACCATATATGAGGCATTGCTCCTCCAGCCAGAGTGGTGGCCTCATCATGGCAGTAGAGGAGTCCATGGATTGACTTGTCGGAATGGGAATTGGAAGTAGAATTAAAATGGATGGCCACTGGGAGATTCCGCTTTTTCTGGCAGATGGAGCATAGATGATCAGCGAAGCAGTTTCCCAGTCTATGTCTGGTGTCACCTGATATACAGGCAGCTACATCAGGAGCACCAGATGCAGTAAAGATCGAAGATAGAGGTTCAAAGGAATTACTAGGGCCTGGCCACTGGACCCTGACCCCGATCTGTGAAGTGTCGCCTCACCTGGAAGGACAATTTGGGACCCTAAATGGTAGTGAGTGAGGGAGGAGGTGTAGGGGCAGGTGTAGCACTTGTTCCGCTTGCAAGGATAAGTGCCGAGAGGGAGATCAGTGGGGAGGGATGAATGGACAAGGGAGTCATGTAGGGAGAAATCCCTGTGGAAAGCAGAAAGTGGGGGAGAGGGAAAGATGTGCTTGGTGCTGGGATCCCATTGGAGAAGGCAGAAGTTCCATTGAATTATGTGCTGGATGCGCAGGTTCATTGAGTGGTAGTTGAAGACAAGGCAAACCCTATACCTGGTGGGGTGGCAGGAGGATAGGGTGCTCGAAATGGAAGAGATGTGGTTGAGGGCAGCGTTAATGGTGGAGAAAGGGAAACTCCTTTCTTTGAAGAAGGAGGACATCTCCTTAATTCTGGAGTGAAAAGCCTCATCCTGAGAGCAGATGCAGCAGAGACGGAGGAATTAAGGGATGGGAATGGCATTTTTACAAGTAACAGGGTGGGAAGAGGTATAGTCCAGGTAGCTGTGAGAACTGTGTACTCTTTTCTATAGATGCTGCCTGGCCTGCTGAGTTCCTCCAGCAATTTGTGTGTGTTGCTTCAATTTCCAGCTTCTGCAGATTTCCTCTTGTCTGCGATCTCTTAGTATTGATGGTTTGTTTGTTATTTCCCAATTCTTATCTTTCTGTCTGAATGAGTTGGTATTTGAACCAGTGACGCCAGCATCATCTGTGAGCCGACTGGCCACTCAGCTAAGCCGAGTGTTACTCCGTTTCCAGTTGCCCACCTTAGCTCCAATCTGGTTAATATGTTTACCTTCAAGCTTACCTGGTCAACTAACCCAGTATCAAGACCTTCTGAGGATCTCAAGATCTTCGCCACCCTTTATATTCAAAGTACTTCCTCCTATCACTCCAAAAGACCTTCATCCCAATTTTCAAACAGACCACATTTGGAAGGTGTGTGAGGCTGCTCCTTAGCTATCCTCTTCATACCTGTCTCCTAAACTGGAAGCCGTGTCCTGACAATTCAAGAGACACCAAGTGCTTTGCGAGTTACAGAAGCCTGAAGACACGCCCTCAGTGTTTTAGGAACAGCTGCTTCCACTCTGCCGTCAGATTTTGGAATGGTCCCTGAACTCATGATGACTGTTTTTCCATTGTTTTGCACTACTTTTTTATTTTTAAATATATTTATTGTGATTTATAGTATATTTTATGTATTACACTGTTCTGCTGCAGCAAAATGACAAATTTCACAACATACATCAGTGATAATAAACCTGATTCTGATTCTGAGAAATTCAGCCTTTTTTTTTGGTAGGTTTTCATAGAAACGGCCTTTTGGCCCATCAGGTCTGTACTGGCTATCAAACACTCATAAACACAAGAAATTCTGCAGATGCTGGAAATCCAAAGTAACACACATGAAATGCTGGAGGATCTCAGCAGGTCAGGCAGCATCCATGGATATGATCAAACAGTCGACGTTTCAGGCCGAGACTCTTCCTCAGCACTAGAAAGGATGGAGAAGACACCAGAATAAAAAGGTGGGGGAAGGGAGAGGAAGATCGCTAGAAGGTGATCGGTGAAACCAGTTGGGTAGGAAAGGTAAGGGGCTGGAGAAGAAGGAATCTGACAGAAGAGGAGAGTAGATGGTAGGAGAAAGGGAGGGAGGAGGGGACCCAGGGAGAGGTGAGAAGAGCTAAGAGTGGGGAATAGAAGTGGGTGGGGAGGGAGGTGGGAGGAAATTTTTGTTTTACTGAAAGGAGAAATCGTTATTCATACTATCAGGTTGGGGGCTACCCAAACAGAATATAGAGTGTTGCTCATCCACCCTACGAGTCTCCTCATCATGGCACAAGAGGAGGCCATGGACTGACATGTCGGAACAGGAATGGGAATTGGAATTAGAATGTTTGGCCACCAGGATGTTCTGCTTTTGGCAGATGGAGCGGAGGTGACTGACGGAGCAGTCCCCCAGTTTACGACAGGTCTCACCAGTGTAGAGGAGGCCACATCGGGAGAACTGTGTGCAACAAATGACCCCAGAAGATGTTGCAGGTGGAGTTATGATTTCCACTCATAAATATTTTCAATCTCATTGACTATGTTAAAGGTGCAAACAACAGGAATTCTGCAGATGCTGGAAATTCAAGCAACACACATAAAAGTTGCTGGTGAACGCAGCAGGCCAGGCAGCATCTATAGGAAGAGGCGCAGTCGACGTCTCAGGCCGAGACCCTTCGTCAGGACTAACTGAAGGAAGAGTGAGTAAGGGATTTGAAAGTTGGAGGGGGAGGGGGAGATCCAAAATGATAGGAGATGACAGGAGGGGGAGGGATAGAGCCGAGAGCTGGACAGGTGATAGGCAAAAGGGGATACGAGAGGATCATGGGACAGGAGGTCCGGGAAGAAAGATAAGGGGGGGGGGGACCCAGAGGATGGGAACTTTCAAATCCCTTACTCACTCTTCCTTCAGTTAGTCCTGACGAAGGGTCTCGGCCTGAAACGTCGACTGCACCTCTTCCTACAGATGCTGCTTGGCCTGCTGCGTTCACCAGCAACTTTTATGTGTGTTGCTTAAGTTAAAGGTGCAATGGTTTCTATAAATGTAAATAAGTAGAATAAGTAATTAAAATATAATTGTTAGAATTTATATAGTTCCTCCATCTTACCTGCTTCCAACTTCTTTCACTAGTGAAGTTGACTACTTGGGTACAGTTCCAATCGCTTTGCTAAGACTTGTGCAGGCGGATATGCAAATATGTCATTGGTGACTGAAATAACATTGGCATGTCACTAATTAGAATGTCCATTGGATTAACAATGTGAGTTTTTACCAAGTCATTATAATCATTGATCCAGATCATTATAAGTACACCATTATAAATCACCGACAGCTTACAATTCATCATCAAAAGCAAAACAAAGTGCAGATGCAGGAAACCTGAAATAAATTCCATATTTCATTATAACAAACTCATAACCGTAGCATTTCATTATATACAAAACGTTGTAAGTCATTCATAACAAGTAATTATAACTGTGATTATAAATCACTATAGCTTAGAGCCTAGATTTGTTACAGAACTTAAAGAAGCAGTTTGTCCTTTAAGTCTGTGTCAGCTATTTGTAAAGCAGAATGTTGCCTGGATTATGAAGGTGGGTTGAGCTAGCTAGGACTTCTCTCTTTGGACAAGAGGATGAGGGGTGACTTGATAGTGGGTACAAGATGATAAGAGGTATAGTTGGAGTCAGATATAGTCAGAGACTTTTTCCCAAGGCAGAAATAAGGGGGCATAATTTTAAGGTGATTGGTGATTTTAAGGTATAGGGGGATGTCAGAGGTAATTTATTTATTTTATTTTTTCTTAGAGAGTGGCGGATGCGTGGAACGCCCTGCCAGGGGTGGTGGTAGAGGCAGATACGTTAGGGGCATTTAAAAAACTCTTAGATGGGCACATGGATGATAGAACAATGGAGGGCTATGTAGGAGGGAAGGGTCAGATTGATCTTGGAGTAGGTTAACAGGACCAGTACTGTGCTGAACTGTTCTATGTTCTGTAACACAAAGTCCTCAGTTATGAAACCATCCCGGTAATTTAGTTCTATTCTCTCTCTGTAGCCATCAGCTCCCTCCTGAAGTTCTTTGACCAGAATTGGATTCAATATTCTGGTTGATGCCTAATCAATATTTTATAAATTTGCAGTCTATTCTCTATGTAACCCAGCATTTCAGGTACTTTTCTAACCACCTTGTGTCACAAAACGTCCTAATTTGAAAGAATTATGTCTATAACCATCCAGGTTCCTTTGTTTCCACAGACTCTATATGATGTGCTATATCGTACTTGTTCATCGTTTTACAAGTTTGTTTTCCTTTGCTCCCCATCGGCATTGGAATAGTTGAAGTCACCAACCATCACTACTTTAAAATGATTGCATTATGCTTTATAATTAGATTTTTTATATAATTTCTCTGCAGGAAAGCACTGGACTCCATTGTTGGGGAAGTCATAACAGAATTGTTAAAAGAAGCACACATGATTAAGCAGTCAACCTGCTTTTAAGAAAGGATGATTGCAACTAACAAATCCATTAGAGGAAGTAACTATCAGAGTAAATAGTTATATGTACCGAGGGATAGATGAGAAATTGATAGATGCAGTCATAGAATCATGGCAGGGAAATGGATCCCAATGAGCTCAGACTGTCTCCCTGTGGAGCAATGTTTCCATTCCTATGGTATGCAAACTGGAAAATACAGCATTACAGCACAGTGCAGGCTCTTTGGTCCACGATGTTGTGCTGAGCTTTTAACCTACTCTAACCCTTCCCTCCTACATAGCTCCCCACTTTCCTATCATCCATGTGCCTATCTAAGAGTTTCTTAAATGTCCCTGATATATCTGCCTCTACAAACACCTCTGGCACTCATTACTCCCCGTGTAAAAAAACTTGCCTCTCTCATCCCCCCTATACTTTCCACTTACCAACTTAAAATTATGCCCTCTTGTATTAGCCATTTCTGCCCAGGAAAAAAGTCTGCCTATCCACTCAATCTATGCCTCTTATCATCTTGTGCACCCCTACAAGTCACCTCTCGTCCTTCTTCACTACAGAGAGAAACCCCTAGCTTGCTCATTCTATTCTCACAAGACATGCTCTCTAATTCTGGTAAATCTCCTCTGCACCTTCTCTAAACCTTCTGCATCCTTCCTATAATGAAGTGATCAGAACTGAACAGACTTCTCCAACACTTAACAGGCAGTGTGTTCCAGATATAATCACCCTCTGCATTTGTCCTATGTCCCTTCCTGTACTCCAACCACGTACTTGGAATCCTCCCTGCACTATTTCTCCAATATCTTCCTTTGCTTTTACTTTTTTGAAAGAATACAACTTCAATGTCCTACTTTCTAACTTCCTCACTAAGCCCAGAATGTCTTTCTGTGATACCTCCTTTGTCTCTATATCAAGCAGTAGTAAATGAAGGCAACTGGACTTGCTGTGTTGTCTAGAAGATGTTTCGTCACTCATCCGAGAGGCTCCTTCAGTTCTGATCCATGGTGGGTAGTTTCTGGCTTATAAACCCTGAGAGTTGTTTAAAGGTATAGCAATCACATGAGGGTCGTTAAGAGTCATAGAGGTATTGAGAGGGACATTAGTCTTACCTTTGCATGAACGGAGGTGTGAACTGTAGTGGAGGTGCAGGGGTAGAGATGTTAGGACCGCATTGTAAGTAGCTGATAGGTGGTGTCGTACCCCACTCTCTCTGTTCAGGGATGGGTTTTCCATTTTGACAAAGATGGCTACTTTAACCCCTCTTTCAAACCACCAGTTCTCCTGTCCAAAATGCGCACATTGTGTCAAAGGAGTGTCCCTTATACTTTAGGTGTCGATAGACAGCCGAGTCTTGACCTGAGATGTTGGCCCTCCTATGTTGGGCCATCTGCTTGTGAAGCAATTGTTTTGGCCTCTCTGATATACAGATCTGTGCAGTTCGCGTTGCACTAGATAGCATATACAATATTGCTCTGTTTATGTTTGGGTTTAGAGTCCTAGGGGTAGACAAGTTTCTGTCTGATTGTGTTTGTAGGTTTGGAATAACTCAGTGATTTGTTGTTTGTTGAAAATCCTTCTGAGTTTCTCTGAAACTCCAGCTACATATAGGATGACTATGTTTTTCCCAACCCTGGATTAAAGACTAGATAACAGACTGCTATCTTCCTTACCTATGACCCTCGTGATTTTGTAAACCTCTACTGGGTCTTCCTCATTCTCCTACACTCCAAGGGATAATGATCTAGTTTGGTCAACCTCTCTCTATACTCAGGACATCTATTTCTGGTAACATCCTCAGTTCCTTTCTGCACTCTTTCCAGTTTAACTACATCTTTTTTAGAGTGGGTGACCAAAACTGTAGGCAGTACTCCAAGTGCAACCTCACCAAGGATTTTTACCACTGCAGCATAGTGCCCCAACTCCTATATGTTCCTCTGAATACAGGCCAGCGTGCTAAGTGCCTTTTTCACCACCATGTCTACCTGTGAGGCTCTTTCAATGAACTATGAACCCATACTCCAAGGTCCCTTTGTTCCATTACACACCTTAGAGCCTTACCACTCATTGCACAAGTCCTACGCAGGTCTGACTTTCCAAAATGCTTCCCTATATTGCAATCTATTTGCCACTCATCAACCCACTTCCCTAACTGTTCAAGAACCCCCTACAGTAATCTTCTTCACTATTAACAACACCTCCTAGTTGAGTCCTGACGAAGGGTCCCGGCCCGAAACGTTGACTGTACTTCTTCCTATAGGTGCTGCCTGGCCTGCTGTGTTCACCAGCATTTTGTCTGTGTGTGTTGCTCCTAGTTTTATATCAACCACAAACTTACCAATCACTTGCAGCCAAATCATTTACAGAATATAAACAGCAAATAACAAGGGTCCCAACACTGATCCCTGCACACCATTAGTAACTGGCCTCCATTTTGAGAAACAATCTTCAACAGCCACCCTCTGCTTCCTAACTCTGGGCCAATTTGGAATCCACCGAACTATCTCGCCCTGGATTCCATGGGACCTGACCTTCCAGACCAGCCTACCACGTGGGTCAGCTTTAAGACTCCAAATTGACAACATACACTGCTCTACCTCATTGACCCTTTTGGGTAGTTTTAAGTGGTTGTGCGTTTTTAGTTAAGTGAATTAAGGTGAACTTAGGTTACAAAAGTTTACAATATGCTTACAAATAACAAGATATAAAAGCAGAAATAGGTCACCAGCTCCACCATTCAATAAAACCATGACAGAACCAACCCACACAACCCTAATCACTACCTCAGAATAGAAAATTATGATGACTATGAAGGATCTCAGTCCAAAATGTTGACTGTTTATTCCTCTCCATTGAGGCTACCTGGCCTGCTAACCACTACACCTCCTCCCTCACTACTATTCAGGGTCCTAAACAATCCTTCCAGGTGAGGTGATACTTCACCTGTGAGTCTGTTGGGGTCATATACTTTGTTTGGTGCTCCTGGTGTGGCCTCCTGTATATTGGCAAGACCTGATGTACGATTGGGAGACTGTTTTTCCAAGCACCTATGCTCTATCCACCAGAAGAGGTGGGATCTCCCAGTGGCCACCCATTTTAATTCCACTTCCCATTCCCATTCTGACATGTCAGTCCATGGCCTCCTCTACTGTCGTGATGAGGCCAAACTCAGATTGGAGGAATAACACCTTATATTCTGTCTGGGTAGCCCCCAACCTGATGGCATGAACATCGATTTCTTGAACTTCCAGTAATGCCCCTCACCCTCTCCCTTCACTATTTTCCATCCCCTTTTCCCTCTCTCACCTTATCTCCTTGCCTGCCCAATGCTCTTCCTCCCTTTTTTGTCTTCCATGGCCTTCTGTTTCTTTGACCAATCAACTTCCCAGCTCTTTACTTCATCCCTCCCCTTCAGGTTTCACCTGTCACCTTGTGTTTCTCTCTCTCTCTCTCTCTCTCTCTCTCTCTCTCTCCCCCTCCCCTCCCCCCCCCCACCTTTTAAATCTACTCTTCACCTTTTTTCTCCAGGCCTGCTGAAGGGTTTTGGCGCGAAACGTCAACTGTACTCTTCCACAGATGCTGCCTGGCCTGCTGAGTTCCTCCAGTATTTTGTTTGTATTGCTCTGGATTTCCAGCAACTGCAGAACCTTTTGTGTTTGTGACTCTGACAACTTTGCACTACAATGGACTTGGTCATTTTTTGCTGACTGTGTTCTTTTATGTAGAATTTATGTTTTTCTTGTGAATGTTGCTTATACTGTATGATGCTATGTTCCTGCTGCTGAAAGTAAGTTTTTCATTACTCCTGTGATATGTGCTTGTGCACTTGACAATAAACTCAACTTTGACCTTGACATTTTGAGTTAGAAGGATCTTTTACCTCAGCCCCACTTCCTTGCAATAATCACACATCCCTTAATATCCCTTAATATTGGGGTGTATGGGGTGTCAGGGAGGGGTAGCACCTCTGGTGGGGGAGCATGTCGCATCCTTTTCAAGGCGGTTTGTCCACCTTTGGTCCCCACCTGGCACTCAGCTCTCACCTGTGGCTCCCTGTAGCTGTTTGCATGCGACAGCGGCCACACCCCGGGCAGTGGCTTTGACAAGCCGGCTAAACCAGGTGAGGGTAGCTGACGGGTCTCAAACCCTCGGTGAGATAGGGAGTTGTCTATCCCAGCATGTGAAGACAGACGCTGGCGGACTGAGCGGACAAGACCAATGGAAGGTCCAACGGTCAAGATGGCGGTCTCTGTAAGCGTCGTGGAACGTGTAGAGCAGAACAAGACACAGAAGACGTCCTGGTCATCCACTGCGCCTAGTCCCACCTCGACTCTTGTCTTGCTGCTGGATCCAGATGGGAATTGGGAAGAGAGAGTGAGGCTGACGCTGCGCAACTCTCCCTCACTTAAATCCAAATCAAGCGCTGGTCTCGACACCATCATAATGGTGTCGAGGTCCTCATCGACGTCGGTGATGGACAAACAACAACAAATATCCAAAAAAAAAAATTCTAACCTTGAGTGTATTGTGAGGTTCAATTTGGAGTTTTGTGAGTAGTTCTGGCCACCCACGTATAGAAAGATAATAATAAGATTAAAAAAGTATAGAGCAAGTTTACAAGAATGTTGCCAGGTCTTGAGGTCCTAGGTTACAGGGAATGGTTGAATAGGTTAGGATTTTATTCCCTGGAACATTGAGGAATGAGGCAGGGTTTCTTTGAGGTATACAGATTGAGGGATATGGATTGGGTAAATGCAATCAGGCTTCTTCCACTGAGGTTGGCTGAGACCACAACCAAAGCTCATAACTTAAGGGTGAAAGGCGAAATATTTAAGGGGAACCTGAGGAGATCTTCTTCAATCAGAGGGTGCTGTGAATGTGGAGTGAGCTGGATGTGAGTTCGATTTCAACATTGGATGCTTGGATGGGTAGATTGGAGGGATATGGAGGACTATGGTCCAGGTGCAGGCCAATGGGACTTGGCAGAATAATAGTTCAGCATGGACCAGATGGGATGAAGGGCCTGTTTTTGTGCTTTAATGCTCTATGATGCTATATTCAGGGGGTTGAAACACTTGGGCTGAGAATTCCAAAGATTCATTTCTTCTGTAGGTAAAAAAGTTTGTTTCACATCCAACCTGAATGTCTGACTGACTCTTCAGAGATTCTGACACCTGTTTTTATACACCTCAGCCAGGGAAATATCTTAAAACAAATTACTGGAGGAACTCAGTTGGTCGGGCAGCAATTATGGAGACAGTTGCTTTTTGCTCCAGATTCCAGCATCTGCACGGTCTGATGTTTCTGGGAATGTACCAACCCCGAATCCAAACAATCAAGTCTTAACAAGAATTTGTACATTTCAATAAAATTTGCAGTACGTTAGAATTTAACAACTTTATATAACAAAATAATTACTTTATAATTTTATTTTTATTTAATATTCTATTTCCTCATTCAGATTGATTTTGCAATCTACAGAGAGAAGATAATGAGGTGGGCTCAACATTTCATTTTCAAGTCTGCAGGGGGTAGTGTGAGGTGTTCTGGAGGCTGAAGCTATTTACAATCTACTAATTATTGAGGGGTTTGAGTGTAACTGAGTGTATAAAGGTAGAAGGGAAAATACATTGTGAGAAAGATGCAAAGAGATTGCAAAGGGATCTCTTTCAAAGACAGAAGAGGTGAAGTATGCTTTATAATTAACTCATTGTGGTGCACAGACATAGCGGCTCCACCTCAGTCCTGCACACCTGACCTGGAACATCTAGTGGTCAAATGTCATTCTTTTTATCTGCTGAAAGAGCTTTCTGCCGTCATCCTGGTAGCAGTGTACGTTGCACCTGAGGCCAACTTCAGGTAGGCATGAAACAGCGCACCCTGATGCCTGCCCTATCATTGTGGGAGATTTCAGCCAGGCTTGCTTGAAGAGGTCTCTGAACAACCAGCATCAACATATCACCTGTGGAACCGGAGGTGCCAACTGTTATACCACCATCAAGAGCACTTAGTTATGCCCACAGTTTGGAAAGTCTGATCACCTGGCTGTGCTTCTACTCCCAGCAGATAGGCAGAGACTAAAGATCAGAGCCTCAGGGGTGAGGACCAAGGTATGGTCAAGGAAGGCAGAGAGTGCTTACAGAACTGCTTTGAGCTGGTGGACTAGACAATATTCAGGGATTCATCTTCAAGTCTGAATGAATACACCTCAGTTGTCAGCAATTGCCCTAAGACCTATGTGGATGAGTGTGTGCCTTCGAGAATTCACTGGACATACCCAAACCAAAAGCCATGGATGAACCAGTAGATTCGCAGTCTGCTGAGGCATTCAAGATCGGTGATCCAGAACTATCCAAGAAGTCCAGATTACAACTTACAGGCGGCTGTTTTAAGAGCAAAAAAAACCCAAAACTGATTGAGGCTAAAGTTGGAATTGGATGCACATCAGCTCCGACAGTGTTTGCAGACCTAACAGAATCAGAATTTTTTATTTCTTACATCCATCTCACAACAAAGGAATAAAAATCTTTATGTTGCATCTCCGTTGAAATGTACAAGCAATAAGGAAGGGAAGTGTGGGAGGATATTGCCCAGACACTAAGATCGTATACATCATTGTTTTGTATACATGTGTGTACAATCAGATATGCAACTAGATCAATGTGTATTGATAAATCTGATGGGCTGGTGAAAGAAGCTATCTTGTCGGTCCTGGCCTTATTGGTGTGCTACCATTTGCCAGAAGGAAGCAGCTGAAACAGTTTATGTTGAGGCAGCTGGAGTCCCTGACGATCCTCTGTGCCTTTTTTACACACCTGCTGCTGTAAATATCCAGAATAGAGTAAAGTTCACATCCAGAGATTCGCTGGGCTGTCCGTACCACTCTCTGCAGTCAGTGCCCTGTCTATTCAGGGTAGTACAGTTCCCGTACCAGGCGCTGACACCACCAGCCAGGATGCTCTTGATGGTGCCCCTGTAGAAAGTCCTGAGGATCTGGGGACTCATGCCAAACTTCTTCCGCCATCTGAGGTGAAAGAGGCGTTGCTGAGCTGTTTTACACCAAACAACTGTTATGAGCAGAGCAGGTAAGATCCTTGGTGATAAGTACACCAAGGAACTTGACACTACCCACCCTCTCAACTACAGTTCCATTGATGTCAATAGGGGCTAGCCTGTCTCATCATGAATAGCAGGGATGCTGCTTCACTCCCAGATGAGCTCAACGCCTTTTATGCACGCTTTGAAAGGGAGAATAAAACTGCATCTATGCAGATCCCTGCAGCATCTGGTGACCCTGTGATCTCTGTCTTGGACCCTGACTTCAGAACGTCTTTCAAGGAGCAAACCCTCACAAGGTGTTAGGCCCAAATGGTGTACCTGGTAGGGTGGGAGTGTACAAGGACATCTTCAATCTCTCACTGCTGCAGTCAGACGCTCCCACCTGCTTCAAAAGGATGAAGTCATCCTGGTGTCGAAGAATAGCAGGGTGAGCTGCCTCAACATCTATTGTGATGAAGTGCTTTGAGAGGTTGGCCATAACTAGAATCAGCTCCTTCCTAATGTGGATAAATGTGAAGTTATCCACTTTGGTGGCAAAAATAGGAAAACAGATTATTATCTGAATAGTGGCCGATTAGGAAAAGGGGAGGTGCAACGAGACCTGGGTGTCATTATACACCAGTCATTGAAAGTGGGCATGCAGGTACAGCAGGCGGTGAAAAAGGCGAACGGTATGCTGGCATTTATAGCGAGAGGATTCGAGTACAGGAGCAGGGAGGTACTACTGCAGTTGTACAAGGCCTTGGTGAGACCACACCTGGAGTATTGTGTGCAGTTTTGGTCCCCTAATCTGAGGAAAGACATCTTTGCCATAGAGGGAGTACAAAGAAGGTTCACCAGATTGATTCCTGGGATGGCAGGTCTTTCATATGAAGAAAGACTGGATGAACTGGGCTTGTACTCGTTGGAATTTAGAAGATTGAGGGGGGATCTGATTGAAACGTATAAGATCCTAAAGGGATTGGACAGGCTAGATGCGGGAAGATTGTTCCCGATGTTGGGGAGGTCTAGAACGAGGGGTCACAGTTTGAGGATAGAGGGGAAGCCTTTTAGGACCGAGGTTAGGAAAAACTTCTTCACACAGAGAGTGGTGAATCTGTGGAATTCTCTGCCACAGCAAACTGTTGAGGCCAGTTCATTAGCTATGTTTAAAAGGAAGTTAGATATGGCCCTTGTGGCTACAGGGGTCAGGGGGTATGGAGGGAAGGCTGGGTTCTGAGTTGGATGATCAGCCATGATCATAATAAATGGCGGTGCAGGCTCGAAGGGTCGAATGGCCTACTCCTGCACCTATTTTCTATGTTTCTATGTTTCTATGTTTCTAAGCAAGGAGCTGGACCCACTGCAATTTGCCACTCGCCACAATAGATCTATAGCAGACGCAATCTCACTGGCTCTCCATTTGGCCATAGACCACCTGGACAATAATCCCTAGGTCAGGCTGCTGTGTATTGACTACAGCTCAGCATTCAACACATTCATACCCTCAGTATTAATCAAAAAGTTCCAAATCCTTGTCAACTAACATGCAGAGATGCATGGTGAATTTTAGGTACACTTGTACATCTGCTTGTTAATGTAAATATCTAATCAGTCAATCATGTGGCAGCAATTCAATGGATAAAAGCATGCAGACATGGCCAAGAGGTTCAGTTGTTGTTCAGATCAAACATCACAATGGGGAAGAAATGTGAACTGTGTGATTTTGACTGTCGGTGATTGTCGGTGCCTAAGTTTGGGTATCTCAGAAACTGTTGATCTCCTGGGGTTTTCACGCACAACATTCTCTGGAGTTTACAGAGAAAGGTGCAAAAACAAAAACAGAACATCCAGGAGCAGCAGTTCTTGTTAGTGAGAGAGGTCGGAGGAGAATGGACAGACTGGCTCAAGCTGACGGGAAGACAACAGTAACTCAAATAACCACCCACTACAACAGTGGGTGCAGAAGAGCAGCTCTGAATGCACGGTACGTTGAACCTCAAAATGGATGGGCTACAGCAGCAGAAAGCCACAAACACACACTCAATGACCAATTCATTTGATGCAGAAGGTGCCTAATAAAATGGTCACTGGTTGTATATTATTTAGGGAGGTTACATTGACACAGAGTGCATTGAATAGAGGTGGCAGAGGTACAGGTAGTATCTATTAAATTGGCCACTGAGTGCATTCCTTATTGCAATTACTAGTACTTATGTATTACTCTGCACTGCTGTCACAAAACAAGGAATTTCACAACATAGGTCAGTGATAATAATCCTGATTCTGATGCAAGCTGTTTTATTATTGTCACAATGTGACAAGTTGCAGTGGAAAACTGTTTTGCATGCCATCTATACAGATCATTTCATTACATCGGTACATTGAGGTAGAGCAAGGGTTAATTCAAAAAACCAATGTAGTACTAGAGTTACAGAGAAAGTGCAGTGCAGGTAGACAATGAGGCCGGTTGAGAGTTCACCATCATTTAACTTGGGGACTCTTCAATAGTTTTCTACCGGCAGGGTAGAAGCTGCCCTTCAGCCTGGTGATGTGTGCTTTCAGGGTTTCGTATCTTCTGCCCGATGGGACCTGAGAGAAGAGAGAACACACAGTGTAGGTAGGATCTTTGATTAGGAGAAATGAAAGGTGACATCATTAGGACAGAAGATTCCGAAGGTAGTGATGGGTCGAGATCAGGAGGCATACTTTTGGGATAAAACTTTGCTCACGTAAGAGTGAGATGATGAAATGTTTCTTCTCTGATGGTTGCAACTTTGGAATTCTTTACCCTAAAGAGCTATTGATGCTGAGTAATTAAATACATAGATTGTACAGTAGCTATTAGAATGATCTCGCAAGGTTGCTATCATCATTGGAAGCCTGTGACCAGTGATGCACTACAGGTTAATGACTTGATGTTAATGTAGGAGGTATGTTAGTGTCATACATTTGTAGGTGACACAAAAGTTGGTATTGTGGATAGTGAGGAGGATGGTTTTGAGCAGCAGAAAGATCATTCGTTAGTTGGGTGGAGCAATGGCATAGGAATTCTAGTCCTGATGTACGAAATGATGCAATTTAAGGATCAAATAAAAGTAGAACATATTTCATGAACTGGAATCTTCTAGAGAGTTGAGGAACAAATATCCTTAGTTTACAGGTCAAAGATCTCTGAAGGCACAAGTGGTGAAGGTGGGATTTTGCCTTCATTATCCAGGGCATAAAATATAAGTGCAGGGAGGTCTTGGTCCAACTTCACAAAATGTTAGGCCACTGCTGGAATATTCTACTTTCCACACTGTGGGGAAGATGTGGTTGCAGTGGAGAAGGTTCAAAGTTCAAAGTAAGTGTGACCATATACAATCCTGAGATTTGTTTTCTTTGAGCATACTTGGTAAATCCAAGAAGTGTTTTAGAATCAATGAAAGGCTAGGGGCGAACAAATAACCAACAGCGAAGATTTGCCCCATGTTGGGGCAGAATGTTTCACTTACGAAGGGATTTGATAGGCTTGTTTTGTTTTCCTCAGAGCAGCAGGGCAGCTGGGGTACCCGACACACAAAATTATGAGATCATCAGAAACTTTGTCCCCATGGCAGTGTGTCTTGGTTGAAGATGATGATGATGAGTTTTTGAGGGCACTGAGGAAGTATTTTTCATTTGGGGTGGACTGCCTGAAAAGGTGATAGATGCAGTGCTTTCAACATTAAAAAAAATGTCCAGATAAAGGTCTGGATTGCCAGCAAAGCAGATGGTGGGTTGGGTTGAATGGCATAAATCTTTAGGGCTTACATTCTTAAATCAGAATAATGTGGGGGCGGGGGGGGGGAGAGAGAGGATGCTCAAAGCGTTGGACGAGCATTTGGGATGACACTGGGAATGTCCAGGTCATGGACCCAGATCATACCGAAACCCTGCGGAAGCAGTAGATCACCTCACAAACGACTGAGCCAGCAACTCTGTCAGGAACCTCCTACCACATATGGGATCTGTGTAGTTCCCACATTGCCCTCATCCGTCAAAGAAAGGAAAAAATCATCCCTGATCTGAAAAGGCTGTCTCAGAAGCAGCAACGGTTCCGACAGTGAGGGAAGGTGACACATGCACGCAGAACAGTACAGTCCCTTTGGCCCATGATGTCGTGCCAACTTTTTAAACCTACTCCAAAATCATTCCAACCCTTCCCTCCTACATAGCCCTCCATTTTTCTTTCAACCATGTGCCTATCTAAGTCTCCTCAATGTATTTGCCTCTACAACCACCCCTACCAGAGCATTCCACACACCCACTATTCTCTGTGTGGGGGGGAAAAGCTACCTCTGACATCCCCACTATGCTTTCCATCAAATACTTTAATGTTATGTCCCCTCATATTATACTTTATACTTTATTGTCGCCAGACAATTGGTAATAAAAAGTACAATCATCACAACGATATTTGATTCTACGCTTCACACTCCCTGGATTACAAATATTAAATATTAAAAATATTTAAAATAGTTAAAATTAGTAAATACTAAGAATTGAAATTATAAATCATAAATAAAAAATAGAAAAATGGAAAGTAAGATAGTGCAAAAAAACCGAGAGGCAGGTCTGGATATTTGGAGGGTACGGCCCAGATCCAGTTCAGGATCCGTTCAGCAGTCTTATCACAGTTGGAAAGAAGCTGTTCCCAAATCTGACCGTACGAGTCTTCAAGCTCCTGAACCTTCTCCCGGAGGAAAGAGGGACGAAAAGTCTGTTGGCTGGGTGGGTTGTGTCCTTGATTATCCTGGCAGCACTGCTCCGACAGCATGCGGTGTAAAGTGAGTCCACGGACGGAAAATTGGTTTCTGTGATGTGCTGCGCCGTGTTCACGATCTTCTGCAGCTTCTTTCGGTCATGGGCAGGACAACTTCCATACCAGGTTGTGATGTACCTTAGAAGAATGATTTCTAGGGTGCATCTATAAAAATTAGTGAGGGTTTTAGGGGACAGGACAAATTTCTTTAGTTTTCTCAGGAAGTAAAGGCGCTGGTGGGCCTTTTTGGCAGTGGACTCTGCTTGGTTGGACCAAGTCAGGTCATTTGTGATATTGACCCCGAGGAACTTAAAGCTTTTGACCTGTTCCACTTGTGCACCACCGATGTAAATTGGGTTGTGCGGTCCGCTACTCCTTCTGAAGTCAACTACCAATTCCTTCGTCTTGCTGACATTGAGGGATAGGTTATTGCCTTCACACCATGCCACCAGGTTCTTAATTTCCTCTCTGTACTCAAACTCATCATTACCCAAGATACGGCCTACAATTGTCATGTCATCAGCAAACATATATATTGAGTTTGATGGAAACTTGGCTACACAATCATGGGTGTACAGAGTACTGCAGGGGGCTGAGTACACAGCCATTTCTGTCCTGGGAAAAGCTCTGTCTATGCACTTGATCGATGCTTCGAATTTGAATTGGAACTTTTGAACATATAGGTTGGTACTCTGAGTTTAATTGGTTCATGTAATAAAAATATTTCTTGAAAGAGCAATCCTCCAAAACTAAAAGTTGCTAAACAATATTTTTATGAGAATGTGTTCTACATGTTCCTAAATATATTCTCTATCAGTTCCTATGTATGAAATTGATACAAAGACTTGCAGATCAAATCCATGAAAGAACACCTCTAAGGATAGTAGCCTGGCCATCCCACTCGAAAAGACACAAGACATTATGGCTAATTTATTATCCCTCAACCCCATTTTCCTGCCTTCATCCCGTAACCTCTGAATGTACTCAGGTTCTTTGCCTTCACAACCATTGTGGCAATGGATCCCACAGATTAAACATCCTCTGGCTAAAGAAATTCCTCCTCATCTCCGTTCTAAAGAGACGTAGTTGTATGCTAAGGCTGTGCCCTTTGGTCCTAGACTTTTCCACTATAGGAAATATTCTCTCCATGTCCACACTATCTAAGCCATTCAATATCTGATAGGTTTCGGTGAGATCCCTCTTCATTCTTCTAAACTCCAGAAAGTACAGGCCCAGAGCCATCAAGTGCTCCTCGTGTGTTAACCCTTTCATTCCCCAAATCATTCTCATGAACCTCCTCTGCACCTTCTCCAACACATCTTCACTTAGATGAGGGGCCCAAAACTGCTCACAATACTCCAAGTGCAGACTGACTAAAGCCTCACCAATACATCCTTGTTCTTGTATTCTAGTTCTCTCGAAATGAATGCTAACATTGCATTTGCTTTCCTTACACCAACTCAACCTGCAAGTTAACCTTTAGTGACTCCTGCACAAGGACTCCCAAGTTCCTTGCACTTCTGATTTTTGGATTTTCTCCCCGTTTAGAAAATAGTCTTTGTCTTTATTCCTTCTACCAAAGTGCATAACCATACACTTCCGGACAGTATATTCCACCTACCACTTCTTTGCCCATTCCCCCAATCAGTCCAAGTGCTTCTGCAGACTCCCTGCTTCCTCAACACTACCTGCCCTTCCATTTATCTTCATAATGTCTGTAAACTTGGCCACAAAACCACCAATTTCATCATCTAAATCACTGACATAACATGAAAAGCAGTCCCAATACAGACCTCTGCAGAATTCCACTTGTCACCATTAGCCAACCAAAATAGACCCCCTTTATTCCCACTCTGCCCCCTTCCTGTCTTCCAATTTTCCACCCCTTTTATTCCCACTCTCCCTCCTTCCTGTCTTCCAATCTTATATCCATGCTAGTATCTTTCCTGTGATACCATGGGCTCTCATCATGTAAAGCAGCCTCATGTGTGGTACCTTGTCAAAGGCCTTCTGAAAATCCAAGTAAACAACATCCATTCACTCTCTTTTGTCTATCCTACCTGTTATTTCCTCAAATAATTCCAACAGATTTGTCAGGTACTATTTCCTTTTAAGGAAACCATGCTGCATTTGGCTTACTTTGTCGTGAGCCTCCAAGCACCTAAAACCTCATCCTTCATAATGGGCTCCAACATCTTCCCAACCACTAAACTGGCTAACTGGCCTATAATTTCCTTTCTTCTGCCTCCCTCCCTACTTGAAGAGTAGAGTGACATTTGCAATTTTCCAGTCCTCTGGAAAATCTATTGATTTTTGAAAGATCATTACCGATGCCTCTGCAATATCTTTGCTACCTCTTTCAGAACACATTTTGTGTAGTTCATCTGGTCCAGGTGACTTATTGACCTTCAGAATTTGCAGCTTCTCAAGCAACTTCTTCTGACTTCTGCTCCCTGACAATTCCAATTTCTGGCATGCTACTGTTGCCTCCCACAGAGAAGACTGATGCAAAGTACTTATAAAGTTCGTCCATGATTTCTTTGTCCCTCATTACTCTCTTATCAATGTCTTTTTTCAGTAGTCCAATATCCACTCAGCTCTCTTTTACTATTTATATACTGCATCTGAAAAAGATGTTTTGGTATCCTCTTTTATATTACGAGCGAGCTTACCTTTGTATTTCACCTTACTTTCCTTATGGTTCCTTTAGTTGCCTTTTGTTGGTTTTTAAAATCTTCCCAACCATTTAACTACTCATGAATCATTGGTATGTTATATGCCCTCTTTTTTTCCTTTTATACTGTCTTTGACTTCCCTTCTCACCCACTGGTGCATCATCCTTCCTTTAGAATACTTCATTTTTGGGATGCACCTTCTGAATTGCCCCCAGATGCTCCAGCCATTGCTGTTCTTCTGTCATCCTCCTAGTATCCCCTTCTAATCAACTCCTCTCTCATGCCCCTGTAACTCTCTTTATTCCAGTGTAATTTTGCCACATCTGACTTTATCTTATCTCTGTCAAACTACAGGGTGAATTTTATGATACTACGAGGGGTGATTGATAAGTTCGTGGCCTCGGGTAGAAGGAGTCAATTTTAGAATCAATTTTAGAAAACCTAGCACATTTATTTTTCCTACACTTACACACGTACTCCAGTGGTTGTGGAGTATATGGATCCCTTCTTTGTAGAAGTCGGCATCTTGGACCTCCAGAAAGTGGTCCACAGCAAGGGTGATTGATAAGTTTGTGGCCTAAGGTAGAAGGAGATGAGTTATTAACTTCAAACTTTCTGCATTTTCACTCAAAGAGTTGAACTGCACATGCATGAAATGAGAGCTGTATAACTCATCTCCTTCTACCTTAGGCCACAAACTTATCAGTCAGCCCCGCAGGGGTCCACTTCTACAAAGAAGGGATCCGTATGCTCCACGACCGCTGGACTAAGTGTGTACATGTAGGAGGGGACTATGTTGAAAAACAAATGTGCTAGGTTTTCTAAAATTGACTCCTTCTACCTTAGGCCGCGAACCTATCAATCACCCCTCGTATGATCACTGCCTCCCAAGGGTTCCTTTACCTTAAGCTCCCTAATCAAATCTGGCTCATTACACAACACACAATCTAGAACTGCCTTTCTCCTAAGTGGGGTCAACCACAAGATGCTCTAAAAAGTCATTTCATAGGCATTTTACAAATTCCATCTCTTACCACCACCAGCCTGATTTTCCCGCATATTGACATCCCCCTTGACCATCATAATATTGCCCTTATTATATGTCTATTCTTTTTCCTCTTGCAATTAAATCCCACAATCTGGCTAGTGTTTGGGGCCTTAGCAGGGGATTATCTATTATTAGGTGAGATAATTTACATGTTGGATATACGTATTGATAGTGATTAGGAATCCCATTATATGGCAGAGTTTGAACTGGATTACAGAAGTTAATGGGATCACATAAATTTACATATTTCACATCGCACAGTTATTAAGAGTGGTATTCCAACCTTGAAGACATTTTGAAGGATTTTGTTATAAATCGTGCTATAAAAGGGGTTAATATCCCCAAGGCAAATATAATAGCTCTAGAGCATTTAACTGTATTAGACCGTGGTAGGTTGGCTTACACATGTATCAATATTAGCAATCAACTCTCTTTCACGGGAAACAGTGGGAAATGAACAGTTTCAACGAATGAATCAAAATGAAGTTTATTATCACTGACATTTATCATGAAATACATTGTTTTAAGTCAGCAGAACAGGGAATGACATAAAAATTACTATAAGTAATAGCAGATTATCTGATGGAGACCATCCATAACCATTGCCAAAAGATTTTAAAATTTAGATAACATTATTCAAATTGCATTTTATAAAAACACAACTCTTTGTGTTAGGCAGCTTAGCTTTTACCTAGTTCTTGACAGAGAAATTCTTATAATGAATAAATATAATAATGTCCAAAATAATTCAATTTACCTAATTATAGAAGGATAATTTTCCTACGACAGAGAAAGGCAAGCTATTAACTCACGGCTCTTAAGCAGAGCCAGTGCATGTTAAATTGTTTCTATCGTTTTAAACAAATACCTTCTGTAGCTGCATAGTATAGTACAGCACAGCACAGTACAGGCCCTTCGGCCCACAATGTTGTGCCGACCCTTAAAACCTGCCTCCCATATAACCCCCCCCACCTTGAATTCCTCCATATATCTGTCTAGTAGTCTCTTAAATTTCACTAGTGTATCTGCCTCCACCACTAACTCAGGCAGTGCATTCCACGCACCAACCACTCTCTGAGTAAAAAACCTTCCTCTGATATCCCCCTTGAACTTTCCACCCCTTACCTTAAAGCCATGTCCTCTTGTAGTTAGATATGGCCCTTGTGGCTACAGGGGATCAGGGGGTATGGAGGGAAGGCTGGGGCAGGGTTCTGAGTTGGATGATCAGCTATGATCATAATAAATGGCGGTGCAGGCTCAAAGGGCCGAATGGCCTACTCCTGCACCTATTTTCTATGTTTCTATGTTTCTATGTATTGAGCAGTGGTTCCCCAGGCTGGCTATCCACTCTATCTATTCCTCTTATTATCTTGTACACCTCTATCATGTCTCCTCTCATCCTCCTTCTCTCCAAAGAGTAAAGCCCTAGCTCCCGTAATCTCTGATCATAATCCATACTCTCTAAACCAGGCAGCATCCTGGTAAATCTCCTCTGTACCCTTTCCAATGCTTCCACATCCTTCCTATAGTGAGGCGACAGAACTGGACACAGTACTCCAAGTGTGACCTGCATGAACATGATTGTGATACGACAAGAGATTCTGCAGCTTCAGGAATATAAGAATCAAAGTTAAGATCTGAATGCTTGTTTATGATCCTTTATGATCATATTTATGAGTTTACGAGTCGATATTTTAGAACAACTGGTGTAAGTTGTGAGGTGAATCAAACTAACTGCAGAAACAACAATACACAAAGCGCTGGAGGAAAATAGATGGTCAATATTTCAGGCCAAGATGCTTCATCAGGACTGAAAAGGAAGGCGGCAGAAGCCAGAATAAAAGAGTAGGGGGAAGGGGGAGCAGCAGGAGATCGATCTGAATTTGGGTGAGCAGATGGGGAGGAGGGAGTAAAAGGGGAATAATTTTGTAAGATGGGAGATGATAGGCCCTGAAGGTTAAAGACAGAATCTGATAGGAGAGCTCGGTACACCAAGGAATAAGGGAAGGAAGCGGGGAACAAGAGGGAGGAAGGTGAAGGTGATGGGCTGGGAAGAGAAGGAGAAGCAGGACTACAAGAATAAGGGAAAACAGAGGGGAGTGGATCCCCTCTCACCCAGATTCACCTACCATTTGTGAGCTACCTCCACGAGTTCTGTTTTCTAACTTCAACATCCCCAGTGCCCGCCCCCCACCAATTCTTTCCAGTCCTGATGAGGGTCTCGGCTGGAAATGTATGAGGGGTGATTGATAAGTTTGTGGCCTAAGGTAGAAGGAGTCAATTTTAGAAAACCTAGCACATTTATTTTTCAACATAGTCCCCTCCTACATTCACACACTTAGTCCAGTGGTCATGGAGCATACAGATCTTGGACCTCCAGAAAGTGTCCATAGATGGATGATTGATAAGTTCGTGGCCGAAAGTAGAAGGAGATGAGTTAGCAAACACGAGGAAATCTGCAGATGCTGGAAATTCAAGCAACACACACAAAATGCTGGTGGAACGCAGCAGGCCAGGCAGCATCTATAGGAAGAGGTACAGTTGACGTTTCGGGCCGAGACCCTTCGTCAGGACTAACTGAAAGAAGAGCTAGTAAGAGATTTGAAAGTGGGAGGGGGAGGGGGAGATCCAAAATGATAGGAGAAGACAGGAGGGGGAGGGATGGAGCCAAGAGCTGGACAGGTGATTGGCAAAAGGGATACGAGGCTAGAGAAGGGAGAGGATCATGGGATGGGAGGCCTAGGGAGAAAGAACGGGGGAGGGGAGCCCGGAGGATGGGCAGGGAGTTGTAGTGAGAGAGACAGAGGGAGAAAAAAAAAGAGAAAGAGAGAAATAAACAAATAAATAAATAAATAAATCAGTAAGGGATGGGGTACGAAGGGGAGGTGGGGCATTAACAGAAGTTAGAGAAGTCAATGTTCATGCCATCAGGTTGGAGGCTATCCAGACGGAATATAAGGTGTTGTTCCTCCAACCTGATAGTGGCTTCGTCTTGACAGTAGAGGAGGCCATGGATAGACATATCAGAATGGGAATGAGACGTGGAATTAAAATGTGTGGCCACTGGGAGATCCTGCTTTCTCTGGCAGACAGAGCGTAGGTGTTCAGCAAAACGGTCTCCCAGCCTGTGTCGGGTCTCGCCAATATATAGAAGGCCGCACTGGGAGCACTGGACACAGTGTATCACCCCAGCTGACTCACAGGTGAAGTGTCGCCTCACCTGGAAGGACTGTCTGGGGCCCTGAATGGTGGTAAAGGAGGAAGTGTAAGGGCATGTGTAGCACTTGTTCCGCTTACACGGATAAGTGCCGGGAGGGAGATCAGTGAGAAGGGATGGGGGGAGGACGAATGGACAAGGGAGTCGTGTAGGGAGTGATCCCTGTGGAAAGCAAAAAGAAGGGGTGAGAGAAAGAGGTGCTTAGTGGTGGGATCCCGTTGGAGGTGGCGGAAGTTACGGAGAATTATATGTTGGACTCGGAGGCTGATGGGGTGGTAGGTGAGGACAAGGGGAACCCTATTCCTAGTGGGGTGGCGGGAGGATGGGGTGAGAGCAGATGTGTGTGAAATGGGAGAGATGAATTTGAGAGCAGAGTTGATGGTGGAGGAAGGGAAGCCCCTTTCTTTAAAAAAGGAGGACATCTCCTTCATCCTGGAATGAAAAGCCTCATCCTGAGAGCAGATGTGGCAGAGACAGAGGAACTGTGAGAAGGGGATGGCAATTTTTCAAGAGACCGTTGGGAAGAGGAATAGTCCAGGGAGCTGTGAGAGTCAGTAGGCTTATAGTAGACATCAGTAGATAAGCTGTCTCCAGAGACAGAGACAGAAAGATCTAGATAGGGGAGGGAGGTGTCGGAAATGGACCAGGTAAATTTGAGGGCAGGGTGAAACTTGGAGCCAAAGTTAATGAAGTCAACGAGCTCAGCATGTGTGCAGGAAGCAGCGCCAATGCAGTCATCAATGTAGTGAAGGAAAAGTGGGGGACAGATACCAGTATAGGCTTGGAACATGGATTGTTTCACAAAGCCAAGAAAAAGGCAGGCATAGCTCGGACCCATACGGGTGCCCATGGCTACACTTTTAGTTTGGAGGAAGTGGGAGGAGCCGAAGGAGAAATTATTAAGAGTAAGGACTAATTCCGCTAGACAGAGGGTGGTAGAGAGGAACTGGTTAGGTCTGGAATCTAAAAAGAAGTGGAGAGCTTTGAGACCTTCCTGATGGGGGATGGAAGTATATAGGGACTGGACATCCATGGTGAAAATAAAGCGGTGGGGACCAGGGAACTTAAAATCATTGAAAAAATTCAGAGCGTGAGAAGTATCATGAACATAGGTGGGAAGGAATTGAACAAAGGGGGATAAAACAGTGTCGAGGTATGTGGGGCAGGAGCAAGCTGAGACTATGGGTCTACCTGGACAGGCATGTTTGTGGATCTTGGGTAGGAGGTAGAAATGGGAAGTGCAGGGTGTGGGAACTATAAGGATGGTAGTGGTGGATGGGAGATCCCCTGAGCTGATAAAGTTGGTGATAGTGTGGGAGACAATGGCCTGGTGCTCCTTAGTGGGGTCATGATCAAGGGGTAAATAAGGGATCTCATCTCCTTCTACTTTAGGCCACGATCTTATTAATCACTCCTGATGAGTTATTAACTTCAAACTTTATGCATAATCACTCAAAGAGTTGAACTGCACGTGCATGTAATGAGAGCTGTATAACGCATCTCCTTCTACCCCAGTCCACGAACTTATCAATCACCCCAGCTGTGGACACTTTCTGGAGGTCCAAGATCCGTATGCTCCACGCCTGCTGGACTAAGTGTGTAAATGTAGGAGGGGACTATGTTGAAAAATAAATGTGCTAGGTTTTTAAAAATTGACTCCTTCTACCTTAGGCCACAAACTTATCAATCACCCCTTGTAGATCGTTCATTTGCTTTCATAGAAGCTGCCTGACCTGCTGAGCTCCTCTAGCATTTTGTGTGTTATCCAGATTTCCAGCATCTGCAGAACTTCGTGTCTTAAATTAACTGCAAGGAAATGCAGTTTGCTTTCTGCTGCCGATCACAAAAGGATATATTAATTAGGAAAGCAAGTTTGAATGCTGCTTTGGACAGAATCAGTGGACTCAGCATGGACACAGGCACAATATATCGGTTTATTTCTTGGAACTGATAGGTCCTCAAAAATAAATAAGAACAGAATTAAAGGCTAAATTAAGTAGTGGAATCCCTTACTCACTCTTCCTTCAGTTAGTCCTGACGAAGGGTCTCGGCCTGAAACGTCGTCTGCACCTCTTCCTAGAGATGCTGCCTGGCCTGCTGCATTCACCAGCAACTTTGATGTGTGTTGCTTGAATTTCCAGCATCTGCAGAATTCCTGTTGTTTTTGTTTTTAGTAAAATTCAACTTCTTACTCTTTAAGAGTTTATTGAAAGGTTACTGAGCTCCAGGGCTTCCAATTTGTCAGACAGTCATAGAGCACTACAGCACAGAAACAGGCCCTTTGGCCCATCTATTCCGTGTTGAACTGTTATTCTGCCTCGTCCCACCTACCCACACATACTCCTCTCATTCATGTACTTAACCAAGTTTCTCTTAAATGTTGAAATTAAGCCCGCCTTCACCATTTCCACTGGCAGCTCATTCCATACTGTCACCACCTCGGAGTGAAGTTCCCTTTCACCCTTAACCTATGACCTCTAATTCTAGTCTCACCCAATCGCAGTGGAAAAAGCCTGCTTGCATTTACCCTATCTGTTCTGTATACCTCTGTCAAACCTCGCCTCATTCTCATATGCTTCAGGACTGGGTCACTAGTTATGGCCCCCAAATATGCTCCAGCAGTTGTGGGCATAGATTGGTTTGAGTTCCTTAGACTGAGTGATGATGTGCTTAGAAAGAAAGGTAAGGAGATCTTGAAGCCACTAAAGTCGTGGGATTCATTGGCCTCATCCAAACAGATGACTTGGCGAGTGAGTCTAAGGGTCACCATGCATAGATCACATGAGAACACAAAGAGGTACGGGAGAAGGCTCTCTGAAGCCTGCCCCAGAGTTTAATAAGGTCACAACTGACTCTTGCTGGTCTCAACTCCTCTTCTCTGCCAGTTGGAGGCGATTGTTAAGGATGAGGTTTCAGAGTACTTGGAAGCACAGGGTAAAATAGGCTAAGGTCAGCATGGTTTCCTAAGGGGAAATCTTGCCTGACAAATCTGTTGAAATTCTTTGAGGAAGTAACAAGCAGGATAGACAAAAGAGTCTGTGGATGTTGTGAACTTGGATTTTCAGAAGGCCTTTGACAAGGTGCTGAACATGAGGCTGCTTAACAAGAGCCCATGGTATTGCAAGAAGGATACTAGCTGGATAGAAGATTGGTTGATAGCAGGAGGGAATAAAGGGTGCCTATTCTGGCTGGCTGCCAGTGTTTCACAGGGGCTGGTACTAGGACAACTTCTTTTTACATTATATGTCAACAATTTAGATGATGGAATTGATGGCTTTGTGGCCAAATTTGCAGATGATACAAAGATAGGTAGAGTGGCAGGTAGTGTTGAAGAAGCAGGGAGTCATCAGAAACACAGAGTGGGAGAATGGGCAAAGAACTGGCAGATGGAATATAGTGTAGGGAAGTGTATGGCCATGCACTTTGCTAGAAGGAATAAAGGTGTAGACTATTTTTTTTTTAAACAGAGAAAATTCAGAAATCAGAGGTGCAAAGGAACTTGGGAGTTCTTGTGCAGGATTTCCTAAAGGTTAACTTGCAGGTTGAGTCAACCATAAAGAAGGCAATTGCAATGTTAGTATTCATTTGAAGAGGACCAGAACACAAGAGCAAGGTTGTAATGTGAAGGCTTTAGAAGGCATTGGTCAGATCACATGTGGAGCATTGTGAGCAGTTTTGATCCCCCTTGACTAAGAGAGAATGTGCTGGCATTGGAGGCAGTCCAAATGTAGTTCTCGAGAATGATTCCGGGAATGAAAGGGTTAATTTATGAGGAGTGTTTGATGGTTCTGGGCCTGTACAAGGGGGGAGACTCATTGAAACCTATGGTATAATGAAAGGCCTGGATGAAGTGGATGTAAAGAGGTTGTTTCTTATAGTGGGTGAGCCTAGAACTAGAGAGCACAGCCTCAGAACAGAGATGAGGAAGAATTTCTTTAGGCAGAGGGTATGAATCTGTGAAATTCATTGCCACAGGTGGCTGTGGAGTCCAAGTCTTTGTGTATGTTTAAAACAGAGATCGATAGGTTGTTGATTAGTCAGGGTGTCAAAGGTTACAGGGAGACAGCAAGAGAATAGGATTGAGAGGGCGAATAAATCAGCCATGATCGAATATTGGAGCAGGCATGATGGGCTGGGCCTAATTCTGCTCCCATCTCTTGTGGTCTTATAGCCTCTTATGGATACAACAATGTTGTGCAGGAACATCTCTGAATCAACAGCACATTGAATCTTGAAGTGGATGGGTTACAGCAGCAGAAGCCAATGGAAATACTCCCAGTGGCCACTTCATTAGGTGCAGGAGGCACCCATTAAAATGGCCACAGAGTGCATACACAGAAAGAGAGCTATCCGAATAGTTAAGGAACCAACATAAATCCCACAGAGGAAATTGCTACAAAACCACTAAGGCAAGGTTAAACACTTGTTACCCTTCAGAGGGACTGAACCTTCAAGAGGAATATGTGAGAAAGAGTGGAACTGGAACAACTGGCATAAAGCTCGGCAAGACAAGAACATGTCAATCAATCACAGGAAGAAGCGAGCCCTTTCACTGGCATGAGACACTGAAGCCCTTGAAGATCCCATCCATACCTCCCATTTAGATAATCAGTAAGAGAGTAACCAAGGATGCTTGGGCCAAAGAGCTGTGAGAACTGAACAGGCCAAATGAGGAGGTGTGTGATGAAAGTATATCCGCAAAATATAAATCGCTTCTCATGTCCTGCTTACCTATCCCTGCACATTTCTATCGGCATTTGGGGAGACACCTGAAGCTGGCTGCACAAGGGGGAGGAAGCACCGCTCTTCAAGCTCCTGGGAGTGACCATCACCAAGTACAACCGCATCCAAGAAAGCATACAAGCACCTCGACTTCCACAGGAGGCTAAAGAAATTTGACCTATTCCCTTTTGGCACTCACCAACCTTTATGGGTGTACCACAGAAAACATCCTTTCCAGATTCATCTGTCTGTTCTGCCCAGACTGCTAGAAGCTGCACCGTTGTGGACACAGCTGATCACATCACAGAAACAAGCTCCCCCCCACCCCCACCGTGGATTCTGTCTACATATCTTGCTACCTCAGCAAGGCAACTAACATAATCAAAGACCCCTCCCCCTCCCATCCTGGGCATTCTCTTCTACCCCCTCCCATTGGGCAGAAGCTTCAAAGTGCATACCACCAGGCCCAAGGAAAGCTTCTGCCCTGCTGTTATAAGACCATTGAATGCTCCTTTAGCACAAATAAGATGCACCTTTGACCTCACAATCCACCTTAAGACCATACACCTCTGCTTCCTTCACTGCACTTTCCCTGCAACTGCAATGCTCTATTCTGCATTCTCTTCCTGCTGTTTCTTTGTATTTTCTCCATGTACTGATGTGGTGAAATGATTTGTATGAATGGTAAGCAAAACAATTCTTCACTGTACCTCTGTACGTGTGATGACAAAACAATTTACCAACTTATTCAAAAGGGATTTGGGTTGTAAGTACAATACTTCAAGTGAGCAAGCACAGATATTAGACAGAATGTTCTTACCTTTCATAGAACAGTACATCACAGTACAGACCCTTCGGCCCTCAATATTGTGCTGACCTCACCTACTCCAAGATCAATCTCAACCCTTCCCTCCATTTTCCTATCATCCATGTGCCCAAGAGTTTCTCAAATGCCTCAAATGTATCTGCCTCTACCAACCGCCCCCCCCCTCCCGGCGGGGTGTTCCACTCACCCATCACCCTGTGTAAAAACTTTCCTTCAACGTCCTCCCAAAACTTTATTCCAATTACCTTAAAATTATGCTCCCTCGTATTAGTTATTTCGGCCCTGGGAAAGTCTCTGGATATCCACTACCTATACTGCTTATCACCTTGTTCACCTCTATTAAGTCACCTCTCATCCTTCTGTGCCCCAAAGAGAAAAAGCCCTAGCTCACTGAAACTATTCACATTAGACAATCCAGACAGCATTGTGGTAAATCTCCTCTGCACCCTCTCTAAGGCTTCCACACTCTTGCTGTGAGGCGACTAGAGCAGAAGACAATATCCCAAGTTTTATAGAGCGGCAATATTACCTCTGGGTTTTTGAACTCACCCCCAACCAATGAAAGCCTTTCTGACAACCAAAATGGAGTTGATGCAGGAAAGAGGCGCTGATGTGATGTATCTGCCGTGAATTTATTGGATGGCCTATTCCTGCTTTGGTTATGCTCTTACACGCTAAATAACCTCTGACATAGTTCCGATATTGGAGGATTAAATGGGATGTTTCATCTGGGACGATGGTGAGTTGATAGCCTTGACTTTAGACTGGCTCCTGTATTCGGCATTTCATCAAAAACTTTGACAAACTTCTAGACAGTATTCTGACTGGTTGTGTCACAGCCTGGAATGGGACATCAGTTCCCTTGAACAGAAAAGCCTACAAAAAGTAGTGGATACAGACCAGTCCATCATAGGAAAAGCCCTCTCCACCATTGAGTACATTTACAAGGAGTGTTTTCACTGAAAAGCAGTAATCCTCAAGGGCCCTCACCGTCCTGGCCAGGTCTTCTACTCGCTGTTGTCATCAGGAAGGAGATGTGGGAGCCTCAAATCCCACACCACCAGGTTCAGGAGCAGCTATTAACCCTCAGACAGGCTCTTGAAGCGGAGGGGATAACTTCACTCACCCCAAACACTGAACTGATTCACTCACTTTTAAGGACTCTGTAACTTGTGCTCTCGATATTTATTGCTTATATGTTTAAAATCAAAGGTGAGAGATTTAAAAGGGCCAAAGTCAGATTCTTCATGTAAACAGCAACATCTAGTTGGATTGGGGTGTCAGCAGAAATAGTGCTTAAGGCAGGCACATTTAAGTACATGGATAGGAGAGGTTTCCAGGGCTATGGGTCAAGTGCGGGTCATTAAGACTAGATTGGTCAGCGTGATTGAGACAGGCTGAGGAGCTCATTTCCATGCTGTATGGCTCTCAATCAACCTCGACGTTATTGAATAACAGTAACCAAATATCCTACTACTTGTAATTTGACATTCCGCTTGATCGGGAAAAGCTGCAGAGGCCAGCTCCATTATGGACATTAGCCACCCCACTGCCGACGAAATCTTCAAAAGGTGACGTCTCGAGGTGGCAGCATCCATCATGAAGTAGCCCACCACCCAGGCCATGCCCTCTCCTCATTGCTATCATCTGAGAGGTGAAGACAGACACTCAGTGTTTCAGGATCAGCTTCTTGCACTCCGCCATCAGATTTCTGAATGGACCATAAATCCATGAACACTACCTCAATAGCACACTAATATTTTTTTTACATATTTCTTACTGTAACTTGTAGTACATGTTGTTTATTGTACTGGGGCCACAAAACCACGTTTCACAACATGTCAGTGATAATAAATTTGGTTCTGAATTTGACGAGCCTCAGTGCAGGGGAAATCAAGATAGCAAACCCATCTTTGGGTTCATTCGGGATTGGCAGTAAAATCTGGCCTGCCATGTCATTTAACCAAAAAGAGCATGCAGTGGACAAAGGCAGGAACAGACCTGCAGTCCTGACACATCATGGACTGTGATGTACAATTACACTGCTGGTACACAGTGGTTTCAGGAACTCTCCCTTCCTCCAGTGGCCATGGGGTACAGTGTGTTATGCAGGAAGCCTGAACAAATGACCCACCTCGGCTCCCTCACGGGACTCCGGCTGTCACAGAGCCCGCTCTGTGATTTACTCCTGATGTCTTAGGAGGATAGATTGAGTTTTTCCTCATTGGAGGAAAGGAGGGTGAGAGATGACGTGATACGTGAAAGGAGGCGTACGAGATGATGAGGCATGAATCAAGTGGATAGCCAGACATGTTTCAAGGTTGGAAATGGCTAATATGAGGGGGCATAATTTTTTAGGCAATTGGGTGCATGGAACATCCAGCCAGGGGTGGTGGTTGAGGTGAATACATTAGGGGCATTTAAGAAACTCAATGTTCTGTCGTCCACGAAAAATATGAAAGATGGGAAACTGTAGGCTATGTGGGAGGAAAGGGTTAAATTGATCTTAGAGTAAAACATTGGGGCTGAAGGGCCTGTACTGTTGTATGTTCTATGAAAAGAAACATCTGAGAGAACTGGTTACAGCAAAGGCTTGTAATAAGACAACCTCCAGGCTGAAGTAGTGAAAACCCATGATTCAGAACCAGTGATGCCTCTAGCCAGTTGTAACACTACCATGAAAATGGAAACCACCCCATAGTACAACAAATCTGTACTGGACGGTAACTGTCAATCACCAGCAAAATGACGAAATGTCTATCTACCAGCACCTACTGGCCTATACCATGTGATCCCAAATGCTCAGTTTGGATTTTGCCACACTTCAGCAGAGCCTTCGTTATGTGGTCCTGACCCGTGGACCAAAGAACAGAATGCTAGAGGTGGGAGTAACTGCCCTTAATACTCATTTGCTGTAAATAGCCTCCATGAGGATGTACTTTATGAGTGTGATCCACCGCACCTCTCCTCTGACAACCCTTTTCCTATTCATACATCCTGATAAAATATTTTGGATGCCTTTTCTATACTTGCTATCTTATCTCACATTGTTTTTCTTACTTCTAACTTTCAATTTTCCCTCTGATCTTCCTGCAACTAGTTTACTTCCCATGTGTTAAACTGGTGTCTGTCTTATGCTTTCTGGTTTACTTTGTATTTTTGGTCACCCAAAGGGCTTTGATTTCATTGTTCCCATCCTTCTCCATCACGTGAATGCACCTACATCTCAGCTGAAGCGTATTCACTTTAAAGACTTCCCAATGCTCTATTATAGCTTTGCTATCCAAGATGCAACTCTGGTTTATCCAGAGCAGCTCTGTTCTCATCCCATTGTAATCAGCCCTTCTCTAACCAAATATTTTTGCCTTGGTGTAATCTATCTACTTTTCCATCGTAATTCTAAACAATTTTGTTTAGACAGCACCAAGATTTGCAGGGGAGAAGTCTAAATGAGAATGCAGAAACTGAATCTTTAATAACATGCTGCACTTCACGGTTTTGCATGCTTGAAGCATGTTGTCAACCAGCTGCATGTAGTTGTCAAGAAATTTTTCAACAACATTCTTGACTGCCTGCCATGTGATTTTCTCTGGTCCCACTAGCAGTTCTTTGAATTGTCTGTCATTGATGTCCTGTTTGATGTGTGGAGCAACAGAAATGATTACTTTAATTTTGACATGAGTTATTCTGGGAAATATCTGTCATAAATATTGCAGTCCTTCACAGAAATAGTTGAGCCTGGTGACAGCAGATTCCACCCTTGAGTCTTAAACCCAGAAATTCTACTCTTGCCTTTGACAAATCCAAGTCTTCGACCAGGTCATTTAACACAAACTCAGTTATCAAATGAGGCTCACTCGACATAAAAGGTTTACAATCTGTATCAGTGCCATTTTTCCATTACTGGCTTGTGCATCATGTCATCTTTGTTTGCCTCCTCTACACTGGCGGCTTTTGTGCCGGAAGACTATCATCATGTGGCACAGGTCTCACGGCTGAAGGGAGATTGGGGTATTAGTGGATTTCTTGTTTTTAGTAGAGAAAACAGACACACTAGTCAGACAGAAGCAGCAGTCTGTCACATAATCGTTCTGCTCTCGCCATATCATTGGGACAGTGAATGGCATTCATTTCCCAGTACCTCTGAGCCAAGCTCTAAGATCGACAGCACATGTTGTGCAACAAATGTGAGGAGCCAGTTTTATACCTAAAGTAGAGCTCATTGGCCATCTTAATAAGAGGAGTTATGCTCTGGCCATTATATTTGTGACCAGTATGCACCACAATCACCAAGTATTGTAGCTGTTGCAACTTTGGCAAAATATTTTTATCATAAATACTCCTGAAAACACAATTATTTTAAGGAGTACACACAGTATGCTATATGCGCAGACATGCACATCAACATGATCACAAACTGATATGCATGCAAATACAACACAGAGCACAGCATGTGAGATGCTTTTCTAGCCTTTCTAAAACCAGTCCTGCTATGCAGCATCCGCCTGCCTAAGCTCGCCTAGACAAGGTAGTAAACTTTTCAGGTTACCATTTTGGGCAGAATTTTAATTGATTTGAAGTATGAATTGAAATAATAATTAGCGGCAATTATTTTTTTTTAAATGGTGTGTGATAGGGAAACTTCATGATCAGCGGCCCAGAATCCATAAGATACACCCACAAGTATTCAGGAAGCAAAATCTTTGTCGTCCAGTGCCAGGGAAAGATCATAGGATATAGGAGCAGAATGAAGCTATTCAGCAGAGTCTGCTCTACCATTTTATCACGGCTGATTTATTATCCCTCTCAACCCAATTCTCCTGCCTTTTCCCTGTAATCTTTGGTGCCCTAATCAATCAAGAATCTATCAACTTCTGCTTTAAGTATACCCAATAACTTGGCTTCCACAGCCATCTGCGTGGAATGAATGTGAAAAATATAAATGGGAAATATAAAGCCAAGTAATAATTGGAAGCTTTAAGGAAGGGCTCCTATAAATGGGAAATTGAGATTGTAGGAGGGAATAAATTGAAGATACTGGGAAACACAAATGGGGGGGGGGGAGGAGGACATTGAGAAATGGGAGATTTAGGAAGACTGTCAGTGAGCAGGGAATGCAGTGTGACTACCAGGAACTGGCTGAAAGCCTCACAATAATGGTGTGCTGCAAAGATTGGTGCTTGGTCCATTCCTATTTGTCATCTATATCAATGATCTAGATGATAATGTGGTACACTGGATAATCAGATTTGCTGATGACCCCAAAATTGAGGGCTAGAAGACTATCAAAGTTTGCAGAGTGACCTGGAGCAGCTGGAGAATTAGGCTGAAAAACGACAGATGGAATTTAATGCAGGCAAGTACCAGGTGCAGCACTTTGGGAGTACAATCCAGAGTTGGACTTGCAAAGTGAACAGCAGGGCACAGAGGAGTGTGGTAAAGCAGAAGGATCTGGGAATACAGATCTACAATTCGCTGAAAGTAGCATCACAGGCGGAGATTGTAAAAAGGGCTTTCGGTATATTGGCCATCAAAAATCTAAGTATTGCGGTCAGGAGTTGGGACATTATGTTAAAGTTGTACAAAACATTGGCGAGGCCTAATTTGGAGTACTGTGTGCAGTTCTTGTTATCTACCTATAGGTTGAAAGAGTACCCATCAGATTGAGAGTGCAGATATAATTTACAAGGATGCCGCCGAGTCTTGAGGACCTCAGTTATTGGGAAAGGTTGAATAGTTCCGGACTTCATTCCCTGGAGCGTAGGAGAATAAGGGGAGACTTGATAGAGCTACACACCATTATAGGTGCATAGAGTATATCCAAACAGGCTTTTACAGGTTGGGTGAGACCAGAATTAGAGGTCGTAGATTAAGGGTGAAAGATGAAATATTTACGGGGACCTAAGGGAGAATTTCTTCACTCAGAGGATACTGAGAGTGTAGAATGAGCTGCCAGGAGAAGTGACGGATGTGGTTTTATTTCAACATTTAATAGAAGTTTGGAAAAGTACATGGATGAGAGGTGTATGGAGAGCTACGGTCCAGGTGCAGCTTGGCACAGATTAGATGGGCCAAAGGGCCTGTTTTGGTGCTGTAGTGCTCTGAATTGACTTCTTGCTTTGCTCATCCCCTCTGACTCAATATTCTTCATTACCTTAGTGATGCCCTGGAGGCAACCAACTACTCAAATGTCATGCAAGTGCTTGCAAATTGCCTAGCACTATGCAGTGGTAGTCCTTTGGATTTGAAGAAGACATGCTGTTGTGCAGTTCATCTGTGGACATGGACGTGGCTCTGTAGGGTTTCCTTCACAGTGTCTTTGTAGTGCTTGCGTGGGCGACCTTGAGGTCTCTTTCCGGTCTCCAGTTCACCATACAGCAGCTGGTGAGGCAGACGGTGGTCGTCCATTCTGATGGCGTGTCCCACCCATCGCATCTGGGCTCCGATGATTAGGGACTCAATGCTGGTGGACTCCGTGCGATCCAAGACCTCCAGGTTGGAGACACGGTCTTGCCAATGAATGCCAAGGATGGAGCGGAGGGCACGCATGTGAAATTCCTCCAGCTGTTTGATGTGTCGTCGTACAGAGTCCAGGAGTCACATCCACATAGGAGAGAAGGGATGACCACAGCTCTGTAGACTTTCAGCTTTGTGGAGATACGGATGTTGTGTTGATTCAGCACTCTGGTATGCAGCCTCCCCAGAGCCTGGCTGGCCTTGCTGATCCTGGAGTCAATTTCTTTGTCCAAAGCCCCATCACTCGAGATGGTGCTTCCCAAGTATTCGAAGCTGTTTACATTTGTCAGCTGGGTGTCATCAACAGTGATTTTTGGTTCTATGGGGTTGGTGTTTGGCATGGGCTGGTGAAGTACTTCAGTCTTGTTCAGGCTGATAGTCAGGCCAAAACGGCGAAGCAGCGTCTGAGAACTTGTTCAGAATCAACTGTAAATCACTGCCTTTGTGTGCCAGGAGCACAGTCATCAGCAAAGAGGGTTTCTTGAATGACTTTATGGAGCCACTTTGCGTTCAAGTGGCAAAGGTCAAAGAGGGAGCCGTTCAATTAGTACCTGATGTACACTCCCTCCCTCAGACCTTGGACAGCATGTGACAACATGCAAGTGAAGAACAGATTGAACGGGACTGGGGCTAGTACACAGCCCTGCTTCACCCCGATGGAAATGGCAAATGCAGCTGACGTATCACCACAGCAAAGGACCTGTCCTGTCATTCCGTCGTGGAGCAGCTGAATCATCATCACGAATTTCCTCGAGCATCCGTAACGTCTCAGGATGGTCCAGAGCGCCTCCCTGTTTACAGTGTCAGATGCCTTTGCCAGGTCAATGAAGACAGAGTAAAGAGGCTTGTTCTGCTCGACGCACTTCTCCAGGACTTGCCTCACGGCAAATATATGTCTACTGTACTCCGTTCTGGCTGAAAGCCACACTGCGCCTCCGGCAGGTTCCTTTCCGAGTTAGTGACAAGTCTGTCCAGGAGAGTGCGGGCAAAAGTCTTGCCTGCGATGGACAGCAGAGAGATACCCCTGTAGTTTCTGCAGTCTGATTTGCTTCCCTTGTTTTTGTAGAGAGCCACAACAAGGGCATCGCGGAAGTCGTCAGGCATCTCCTCTGTGATCCAGATATCTTCCAGGATGTCTTGGAACGTCTGTAAGGCGTTTGGCCCTAATGCTTTGTACATCTCCGCAGGAATGCCATCCTGCCCTGTTGCTTTATTTGAGTTCATCTGTGAGATCGCTTTCTTGATCTCATCAGTACAGGGCGGCAGATCTAGGTCATCCAGAACTGGCTGCTGAAGGATCTGCTGTAAGACATCAGGATCAACTGTGACAGCCTACTGAGTAGGTTGGAAAAGTGTTCAGCCCAGCGGTTTTTCAGTCCTTCCTGGTCTTTGAACAGGCTCGACCTGTCAGATGACAGCAAGGGGGAGCATCCTGATTTAGAAGGACCATAAACTGACTTTATGGCTCTGAAGAACTCCCTGGTGCCATGCATGTCTGCATAGCGTTCCACCTGCTCAGTCTTTCTCTGCCACCACTCGCCCTGCATTTCTCGCAGTTCTGCCTGTACTTTGGACTGCAGGTGTTTAAACTTGTCTTTCTTTGAGACAGATGATGGATCATTCTGCCAGTCTGCATAGTCCTTGTTCTTAGCCCGAAGGGCTGCTGAAATGGTCTCGTGGTTTTCATCAAACCAGTCTTGATGCACTCGGGTTTTCAGTCCGAGTACAGTTGTTGCAGTCTGTGTGATGACATCTTTGAACTGCGTCCACCTTTCAGAACAGGTTCCCACAAGCGGTGAATTGCCAGAGTGTTTTTCATTAAGTACATCGTTGGACTTGACCTGGGTCTTGCAGTCTGCTGATGTTGAATGACACTCTGACAGTCTTTGGTTGCTTACGATGCAAAGGGACTACGTGCAGGTTGAGGACTGACCGAACCAACCTGTGATCTGTCCAACACTCAGCACCTCGCATGGCCCGGGTGATGGTGACGTCTTGAAGTTCATGGTGGCGTACTAAGACACAGTCGAGTAGGTGCCAGTGTTTGGACCTGGGATGCATCCAGGTTGTTTTGTACTTGTTTGCAAGTCTGAACATCGTGTTAGTGATGCACAGGCTGTGCTCGGCACACTTGATCAGAAACAGCAGGCTGTTACTGTTTAGTTTTCCCACCCCATGTCTCCCAAGGACTCTGTCCCAGTTGTCACTGTCTGTCCCCACCCTAGCGTTGAAGTCGCCCAAGGTGATGAGTTTGTCACTGGCAGGGGTTGTCCGAATAGTCTGGTCCAAGTCCTCATAGAAACTTCCCTCGTCTTCGTCTGGACTCACGAGAGTTGGTGCATAGACACTGACAGTGGTGATATACCAGGACTAGCTGAGAGGAAAGCGGAGCTTCATGATACGTTCATTTATTCCAGTGGGAAGAGTAGGGATGTTCTTCAGCAGAGCAGTTTTGATTGCAAAACCTACTCTGTGGTTTCCCTTTCCCAAATAACTCACTGCTTCCTGTAATGACCCCTCGTCTACAAGCCTGGTCTCACTGAGTGCAGCGATATCAGTGCGATATCGGCGAAGTTCGGCCGCTATGAGTGCTGTTCGTCTTTCAGGCCTTGCCACCTTGTCTCTGTCCAGCAGGGTGCGGACGTTCCAGGCTCCAAAGACGAGTTTTCTTTGATTTGTTTTTCTTGATGCATGTCGACTGCTAAGGAGATGATCCGCCAGCCATGGTTAGCTAGCCAGATGTTGTGGGGCAGGCAATGTTTAGGGTACCTTTTCTAACCCCCTGTCATATGCAAGGGTGGGCAGTGCTGTCCTAAAAAGGGCTGCCCAGCTGCCCTGGATGCTGCCAGACATCTCTGCTGCCCCGGGTACAGAGACGAACGACCACTGGTCCAAAGGCCGCCTACGTGCAGGTCTGTGACTACAAGTGCCCGGGTCATCTCCACCTGTTGCTTCGCCACTCCCCCATCGCCTCAGGCTTGGCGAGTTGAGTTTGGACTGAGATGAATCACACAACAGAAACCTGTGTGTGATGGAGTTTTAAGTGGAACAGCCGTTGCACAGGGGCAATCCCACTCTCCCGGCAGAAGAGACCTTGATCCAGTGGCATGGACAACCGTTACAGCTGGAGACCTCTCCTGCTGCAGTGGATGACCAGGACGTCTAAGTGTCTAATCCAGCTCTTAGCACTCCACAAAGCCTGCTGGGCCTGCCTTCTTGACCATTGGACCATTAATCGGTCTCCTCTGCCCAATCTGCCAGGGCCATTCTTCACACGTGTATGGGGTGTCTAGGGAGGGGTAGTGCCTCTGGTGGGGGCCCTGCCATGCCCTTTTCAGGATAGCTCGGCCACCTTTGGCCCCCACCTGGCACTCAGCTCTCACCTGTGGCTCCAAGTAGCTGTAACACGCGCAACGGCCACACCCCGGTAAGCCGTCTCGGCAGACGGGCCAAACCAGGTGAAGGTAGCCGACGGGTCCTCGACCCTTGGTGAGGTAGGAGATCTGTCTATCCCAGCACTATGTACAAAGGGCCAAATTCACCAGCTAGTTATGATCAAGGAGACATGGTGCTATGTAGTAACTGGATTTGCTCCCCCCCGACCCCCCATTTATTCAGCCTGGTACATTTTGTTTTGACAGCAGCAGATGACATTATCCACTTTAAATGGCAATTTTATGAGAGATTACATTATGTCAGCCTTATCCGAATAGCACGGCATACCACAGTCATGCTGTCAGAGCCACCGACCCAGTCTGAACATTTAAAGATATCTTCAAGCATCCAGAACAACACTGTGGGTGTGTTTATTGCTTTGGATTAAAAGCACATGCCAGCTTGTATTTATAGACTAATCCAGCTTCTATTTTATCACACACGGAGGCGTGACCAACTGCAGTCTTCCAGTGAAGCAGTTAGAGGGAGAGGCATATTTGGATCAGGTTGTACAGACGTTATCCAAAATTCATTTTAAAACTGAGCTTGATTTTACTTTGTTTAATCCACAAATTTGGCAAGCTGATTTAGAGTTTAGGAGGTAAATTTGGTATTTAAAGAGCAATTTTGGTCAAGGAACATGGGGCTTCTCAGCACCAGAAACTAAGAGCTGGGAGAGACCCAGTATGGTACAGTTTTGCTGACAACACAAGCCAAGCGTCACCCTAAATTGGGCAGAGTTAAAGTTGCAAAGGGGCGTTGATAGATCAAGTGGGAAAAACACTAAAAGATTTAATTTAGGTTAAGTCTGAGATCATCCACTTCAACTTAAGTTAGATCACGATGTTTTCTAAAATGAGAAACCAAAAAAAAAGTGGAGTAAACTGAGCGATTTTTAATGCACAAAAACCAAATGGTACCAAAACCATCAACAGGTGCAGGATATGACATCATACGAATTGCTTGTCTTTATTTCAATCAGTAAAATGCAAAGCAATGTTCTCTCTCTGGTTAGTCCCCTTCAGAATATTGCTTTCTATTCTGGGCACTCTACAGAGGATATTTTAGTACATAATAAAGTGCAGCAAAGCAGGGTGTGTGCCCCACTGTATCTTAAGGAAAGGGACATGGAAGACTAGGTGATCAATGCTGAATGTATAAATATGTTAGGACATTTAGAGATCAAGGAGGAGGAAGTGTTAGGACCCCTAATGAGTGTTAAGGTGGATAACTACTTGGGCCTGATGGGATTTATCCAGGTTATTGAGCAATGCAAGAGATGAAATTGCTGGGCTCTTGACCAGTTATCTTAATGTCCTCTTTAGGCACTGGTGAGGTCCTAGAGGACTGGGGAGTGGTTAATTGTGGATTACCTCTATTTAAGGACAAGAAAAAATCCTGGAAACTGAGACTCATGTAACTTGAGGAAATTGCTGGAGAAAATTCTTAGGGATAGGATATAAGCATTTGGAAACCTGTGGCCTAATTAGGGTGAGCCACCATTGCTTTGTGTGGGGCAAGTCGTGCCTTACCAACTCGATTGAGCTTTTGACAAGGTGTGAAGGGAGCTTGATGAAGGTAGAGCAGTAGATGTTATCCACATGAATTTTAGTAATGTGTTTGATATAGTCTCTCATGGGAGGCTAATCCAGAAGATTATGATCTGCACGAATTGGCTGATTGGATTCAGAACTGGCTTGTGCAAAGAAGGTAATGGTCGAAGGGACTTACTCAAGTTGGAGGTCTGTAATTAGTGGTGTTCTGCAGGGATCTATGCTGGGACCGCTGCTGTTTGTGATGTATATAAATGACTTGGATGAAAATGTAGATGCAGGTTTGCAGATGATGCCAAGATTGGTGGAGTTGTGGACGGTGTCAAACACTGGCAAAGAATACGACATGAGAGAGACCAGTTTCAGATATGGGCAGAGAAATGGCAGACGGAGTTTAACCCAGATAAATGTGAGGTATGGCATCTTGGCAGGGCAAGTGCAAGGAAACAGTACACTGTTAGGGGGGATCTTGGAAGTAGCTAAGCAGGTCGATAGGGTAGTTAAGGAGTCTCATGGAATGCTTGTTTTTATTAGTCAAGGCACTGTATTCAAAAGTCGAGAGGTTATGTTGCAACTTTATAGAACCCTGGTTAGGCACATCTCGAATATTGCATACAGTTCTGGTCACCCCACTATAGGAAGATAGAAATGGTGAGGCTTTGGAGAGGATACAGAAGAGGTTTACAAGGGTGCTGCATGGTTTAGAGGTGACAAACTTGAGCTGTTTCCTTTGGAGTGGCAGAGGTTGAGTTGAGGGGAGATCTGATAGAGATCTATAAGATTCTGTGAGGCATAGAACAGACAGGGAGTATCTGTTTCCCAGGGTAGAAAGTCTAATAACAGAGGGCATGCACTGATGGTGGTGAGAGGGGATAGGGTCAAAGGTGATGTGATGGCTGTTATTTACTCATTAGAGGCTTTAAGAGACACTTAGATAGGTACATGAATACAAAGATGATGGAGGGATATGGACATTGTGCAAGTAGGAAGGATAGTTGTGGGGTTTTTGATTTACTTTTAGCTGGTTTGGCACATTGTGGGCCAAAAGGTCTGCTCCTGTGCTGTACTATTGTGTTCTGTGTCTCTGGTGACCATGACGCCAATCTAACTAATCTCATCTGCCTGCACGTGTCCTTCTCCCTCCATTCCCTGCCTGTTCAAATGCCTCTTTTATCTGCTTCTACCACCTCCTCTGGTTGTGCCCTCACTATCTTGCTTTGTAAATATCCTTTAAAAGGTCTAGAATACTTCAAGAGGTCAAGAATACCAGAGCAGAGATAAGATGCTGAGGCTTTATAAGGTGCTGACGAGGCCTCACTTTGAGTGTTGAAGTTTTAGGCTCCTCATCTAAGAAAAGGTGTGCTGCCATTGAAGAGGGGTTGGAGGATGGTTACAAGGATGATTTCTGCAATGAAAGGGTTGTCATACAAGCAACATTTGATGGCTCTGGGCCTGTGTTCTCTGGAATTTAGAAGGCTGGGGGAAGGGATGGGTTTCACATTGAAACCTTTCAAATGTTGAAATGCCTAGATGGAGTAGATGTGAAAAAGATGTTTCCCACAGCGGGGGAGCCCAGGACAGAGGACACAGTCTCAGGATAGAGGGGCATCCATTTAAAACAGATGTAGAGTAATTTTTTTTTGCCAGAGGATGGTGAATTTCTGGAATTTGTTACTACAGGCAGCTATGGAAGCCAGGTCATTGGGTGCATATAAGGCAGAGATTAATAGGTTCTTGAATGGACACGGCATCAAAGATTATGGGGAGAAGGCCAGAGAGTGGGGCTGAAGAAGGGAACCAATCATCAGCTGTGATTGAATGGCAGGGCAGACCCGATGGTCAAATGGCTTAATTCTGCTCCAATGTCTCATGGTCTAAAATTTTCCCCTCTTAGTTTAAACTTATGTCCTCCAGTATTTGAAGTTTTCACCCTGTAAAAGACATTCTACCTACCCTACCTATGCCTCTCATTTTATATAATGCTACCAGGTCTTCTGTTTGCACTGACACTCCCTCTCATAGGCAATAGTCTCCTATCAGAGGATCCAGACAGGTGACTGGGCAGTTGTATTCAAGTTCAATTGTCATTCAACCATACACATGAATACAGCCAAATGAAACAGTGTTGCTCTGGGGCCAAGGTGCAAAACAAAGTACCAACAGTCACACACAGAACAAATAATTATGATAGCAGAAAAACAGTTACAAAAAATATAAAAATGTAGCCTTTGGATTATCACTGGATTCATAATCTATATGTCCAAGTGAAGTCCAGGATACCTGAGTTCGAATCACACCATGGCAGATGACAAAGTTGAATTAGAATTCTGGAACTAAGTTTAACGATGGCCATGAAGACACTTGTCCTGTCGGGGAGGAAAACCCCCATCCTTACCTGATCTGGATGACTTTACTTCAGATCCACAGCAAAGTAGCTGACTTTTAACTCCCCTCTGAAATGGCCCAGCAATGCATTCCATTAGATAGCCACAAATTACAGCGGCTTACCACCACCTTCTCCAGGGCAATTACGGGTGCTCATCTTGGAATGTGTGGAAAAAAAGGCCACATCCTGATGTACCTCTTTTGCAGCCTCCCCAAGTCTTCCACACCTTTCTTACAGTGTGCCAACCAGAACTATACACAACACTCAAAACTGAAGTTTTACAGCTGCAACAATACTTTTCAACTTATGTGCTTAATACCCCAACCGATGAAGGACTATGCCACATGCCTTCTTTACTTGTGTTGTCACTTTCAGAGTGGTTTAGACTTGCAGCTCAAGATCCTCCTGTCCGTCAGTGCATCTAGGGGTCCTATATTTTCCTCTTGCATTCGACCTCCCAAGTTGCATAACCTCATAGTTGCCCAGATTACATTCTATTTGCGATCTCTCCGCTCACCTTCAACTAATCTTTATCCTGATGTATCTTTAGATAACCTTCCTCACTATCCACAACTCCACCAAATCAATTATACTGAGATAAACTGGGAAGAGGAATCAGGAATGTGATAAAATGATTAAGTTGTGTGTTTTTTACCCAGTACAAAGTAGAGCAATGAGTGGTCAATGCCAGATTTACTAAAGTGAAGTGAACCTGAAGTGTAGGGGAACATTTGAACAAAAGCAATCACACACAAAGTGATAATTACTGAAAAAAATTAGAGCTGGTAAAAGCAACTTCTAAGACAGCACAGAAGAAAATATCAGGATGTAATGTAATTTAAAAATAAAGTAATAATTAAAAGAAAGGGTGAAACTACAGAAAAAGATTCAAATGAATTACAATGGACAGGATAACAAAGGGAAATTCTAGATGATTAGGGAAGTGGTAAAATAAGACAAAGGCAGAGAGACAATACAATAGTTTGAATTTTTGACACACCTGATAACTTAAGGTATTCCAGAACCATAAATTTCAGTTTGGGATAGGTTTGCGAAGAGTTCGAGGCAGTGACAAGCAAATAGTATTTATTAACTACTTTATCTAACTTAGCACAATCTACGCCAATCAATACACTCAATCTTGATTAAGTGTTTGAGGTGCAATAATTTGAAAAGGGGCAGGTATGAAGTAGATGGGAAACTGTGTGTGTGTGTCACTGAACAACAAGATGAGTTATGTTGGAGGAACTCAGCAGGTCATACAGTATGGACAAAAATACAGTCGACATTTCAGGCCGAAACCCTTCAGCAGGACTGAAGAAAAACTGAGGCATAGGTTTAAAAGTTGGGGTGAGGGGAGGGAGAAACATTAGGTGATAGGTGAAACCTGGAGGGGGAAGAATGAAGTAAAGAGCTGGGAAGTTGATTGGTGAAAGAAGCAGAAGGTCATGGAAGAAAGAAAAAGGTTGGGGAGGAGCACCAGAGGGAGGCAATGGGCGGGCAAGGAGATAAGATGAGAGAGGGAAAAGGAGATGGGAAATGGGAAGCGGGGTGGGGTGGGGGACATTACTGGAAGTTAGAGAAATCGATGTTCATGCCGTCAGGTTGGAGGCTACCCAAATGGAATACAAGGTGTTGTTTCTCCATCCCAAGTGTGGCCTCATCACGACAGTGGAGGAGGCCATAGATGGTTATACTGGAATGAAAATGGGAAGTGGAATTAAAATGGGTGGCCACTGGGACATCCCACTTCTTCTGGCGGACGGAGCGTAGATGCTCAGCAAAGCGTGCTCCCAACCTATATCGGGTCTCACCGATATACAGGAGGCCACACAGGTGAAGTATCGCCTCACCTGGAAGGGCTGTTTAGGGCCCTGGATAATAGTGAGGGAAGAGGTGTGGGGCAGGTATAGCACATGTTCCGCTTGCAAGGATAAGTGCCAGGAAGGAGATTAATGGAGGAAGGGAAGCCCCTTTCTATCCTTCGTTCTAGAATGAAAGGCCTCATCCTGAGAGCAGACATGGTGGAGACGGAAGAATTGAGAAGAGGGGACAGTGTTTTTACAAATAGCAGGGTGGGACGATGTGTAGCCAAGGTAGCTGTGAGTCTGTGGTTTTGTAATAGACATCGATGGATAAGCTGTGTCTGGAGTTAGAGGCAGTGAGTTTGAGAAATGGAAGGGAGGCATCAGAAATGGACCAGGTGAATTTGAGGGCAGGGTGGAAGCTGGAGGCAAAATGGATGAAATCAACGAGTTCAGCACGCGTGCAGGAAGCAGCACCAATGCAGTCGATGTAGTGTAGGAAAAGTACAGTACGGTCACCACTACAGACTTGAAACATAGACTGTTCCATGTAGCTGACAAACAGGCAGGCATAGCTGGGACCCATGCGAGTGCCCACGGCTACACCTTTAGTTTGAAGGAAGTGGAATGAGCCAAAGGATAAAATAATTATTTAGTGTGAGAAGTTCCGCTGGGCGGAGGAGAGTGGCAGTGCAGGGGAACCGGTTATGTCTGGTGTCCAGAAAGAAACAGAGAGCTTTGAGGCTTTCCTGGTGGGGGATGAGGTATATATGGACTGAACATTCATAGTAAAAAAAAATAAGATGATGGGGGCCAGGGAACTTGAAAATCCTTGAAAAGGTCAAGAGTATTGAAGTGTCACAGATGCAGTAGGAAGGGACTGAATTAGGGGGATAAAACAGAGTCGAGGTATGCCTATCGGAGTTTGGTGGGGCAGGAACAAGCTGAAACAATGGGTCTCCCTGGATAAGCAGGTTTGTGGATTTTGTGTAGGAGGTAGAAACGGGAGGTGCGGGTTGCGGTATCTATGAGGTTGGTGGCGGTGGATGGGAGATCTCCAGAGACAATAAAGTTGGCGATGGTGTGGGAGACAACTGAATGTAGTTTACTTTGGGATTCAGATGACTTCACTAGACAGCAGACTGCTGCACCCCCACCCTCTATCTGAGTAAAGGTAACTGCATAATAGCTCTGTTAATCACACCTGAAATTATCATTGCTTTAGGTGACTGGTACTGGCATCAAACATTTCGTTTTTACATTGTAACTTTTTTCATCCATTGCATTTTCTAGAGAAATAACCCAGATTTATATCGTGATTTTGTATTGTACAATTTATGAGTTCTGCTTTGTTCAGTCTCTTTAAATGGACTACGTTTTAATTGCTAAAAATAGACTTCATTGCAAATCTTGCCCAACTCAACAGCCAACACAGTGAAGGCAACAAGCATTGTAACTAAATTTGGTACTTTATCCCATTAGTCTAGATTAAAGTTCTACTTTAGGCAGAAGGGTCCCTGATTGCACCATTCCTTACAAGAAACAGAAATATAAATCAGTTTGGTGAAAACACATTTTAATACAAGACTTCCAACATACAGTGCCTAGTGGCATAAATAAAATGTTCACTAATAACTGTAAAAAGTAAAATTGCTAACAATGCATTATTCTGTTTTGATTTGCCCACCAATCACCGTGACAATGGATGAATCAGATCTTTCTGGCCAATGCAGATCTAAGCGCTCACGTGGGGCATGCGCGCCATGTTCTATTATGGCTTCAAGATCTCATGGTGTGCACATTAAGCCAGTCCTAAAGACGGACCACCCAAGCCAGTGCAGCACACAATTATTGCAATGGTTTTTTTGAGTCCAAGTTCCAAATACCATCTCTTTGTAGTTCAGTCCAGTAAAATATGGTAGGCATCACACCTATATGATATCCTGTGAGAATAATCATCTTTAAAAATAAAAGCAGTAATTTCTTTTTTTAAAAACCTTCTAAATTAAAATTTAAGGTGATCTATGAAAAAAGATAGATAGAGAGCAAGAAGAAAAAAATCAAAACCAATTTCATTTTAATAATTCCTAAGAAGCCAAGCGTTTACAAATTGCAGTATGCTTTTAATAAAAGGATTGAGGCTGTATCAAAAATTTAGTAAAAAAATTAGATTGAATTTTTTTATTTTAATCATTTCCGGCTGACTAGAATATAATCTATCATAAGACCCCTGTCTGTCTGCAGCCAAGCAGCTGATAGGAGTAGCAGGACACGACAAATGGGCAAATTTATACAAACTGCACAGATCAGAGAGCGCGCGTGCGAGCAGGGGGAGAGAGAGAGAGCGCACGCGAGCAGGGAGAGAGAGAAAAGACACAGTACAGCATGAAATGTGATGCAAATAAGAAATGAAGGGAGAGGTCAGGGAGATAGGAGACATGCAAGGATGTAAGAAGGCAGAAGATGAAGGACACACCAAATTTGAGCGTACAACGCAAAAGATGAACAGTGTTGCTGTGCAGGGTACCAGGTAGCTTTGCAGGAGCATCCAGCACCAGATGCACTGAAGAACTGATGGCAGGCAAAGGATTAGATGTTAGAGAACCATAAACAAAGGCCTGACAGCAAGAAATGATGTCGAGTAGAACCAAGGTTAACAAGGTGTCCCAAAAGCCAGAGCAGAGTAAAGTTGTATCTTAAAACAATCAAAATGGCCAAACTAGAAGTATAAGTTTAGGTACAGTGGATTAAATGTAAAACAAACTGATTTCAGTACAGTCTCTGACATTTACATTAGGCTACCATTTTGTTATACTTCTGTTGCTAGACACGTGTGAATAGAAAACAGTACAATTAGTGTTAAAGGCAAACTGTATCAAACATCCCCAGTGCTGCCCGTGGTCTCTTTAGCATTTTAAAACAAATGTTCTGAAGCCTGCAGTTACAATGTACATAGGAGATCAAGGAAACAATGCTGACTGGTGGAGATCATCCCACCAAGCCAGGGAGATCAACAGCATTAGGTGCTGCAGTGAAACTCCAGCAATACTTTGCTTCCGAACCAACAGACCCAGTGCTTGAAAAAATTAAAAAAATGCAGCAGGCTTCCATTCCTACAGACAACACTGAGTGGTGGAGAGGTGGGTTGGAGGGGAGGGTCGGAGAGGGAGAGGGAGAAGGAGAAGCATTGGGATATGGGGGTGGGAAGATGCGTGGGATGGGGAGGTGGGGGGGAACCTGGAACCCACGGTCCCTGAAGTATTAGGGTGGGACATAGGGAGGTGGAGATCTGTAAGGGGTCATGTTCTTTGGACGGCAGCCTTTCCCTTCCATTGGTGCTGTGAAGGGTGGTGGAGGCTGGTAGGGAGGTGCATTAGGATCCTCTTCTCTCAGAGGTGTGTATTCACCAATCAAATCCTGGCCCAGAGGGATAGCCTCATGGCCAGACTGGCTGGGGTACTCTGGAGGAGGGAGAGGGGGCTTTTCTTCCTGGAGGATGAGTGGTACACTCGATGAAGGAGGGGGCTTCGAGTCATCCAGTTCATCGGCAAAGATGATAGGAACGCCCTTTTTGATGAAGGTGGCTTGGTCCTCAATGGTGAGCTTGCCTTTCCGCTTCTTACGGTAGCAGATCATAGCGATGATGCCAGCGATGAGGAGGATGGCAGCTACGACCACTGCGGGGATGACAGTATGTAGGTACACGTCATCGTTGCTGGTCCTGGAGGGCGCCTCGCCTGCAACAACAGCCACGGTGGGCTCTGGTGGGATCTCTCGGTGTTGGACCATGGGAACAAACTGGATGTTCTTGCAGCTCCCTGTCCCTGTCACAGAGATGTTCAAGGGCGAGAACTCTGGTGCCATGGCGCTCACAAAGATCTCAGTCGGGTTGCCAGCGTCATCTGCGACACGGCTGCTGAGTGAGCGGATCTGCTCCTCTGGGCAGGGTTCAAGTGGCAGTGTGTTGTTTGTCCACTCCACCACAATGGAGCCCTTGGAGATGCTGTGCAAGGTCACGCTGCTGCTGTTGCGGTCATTGAAGGCATGGGCCAGCTTCTTGATCAGCTGGATCTTCTTGTTGACATCGTTGGTCACCTTGCGGTGATCGCCGTGGAAACGGGCAGCAAATTTGACGCTGGACTTGCCGCCATGAGGCCGGCTGTGCACGTGGACCTCGAAGGCATCTACGGCAGTCAGGCCGCCCTTGTCTGCAGCGTGCATGAAGTACTCATGCTTTCCCTCATGGCCAGAGTCCGGTAAGCCATACAGCAACTGGCTGGTGCTGTTGAACTTCACCCATGAGCTCTCACTCAGGGGCTGCTGCTCCTTGAGCTTGAGGGTCAGCTGCAGCTGATCGGTGGTGCCATCCTCGTAATCATAGAAAGTGTCGGATGGGATTTTAACCTCGAAGTAGGTACCCACCCACGAGTCCACACGGTCAATGTGATTCATGCGCTTGGGCGGCCGGTTGTCAGAGATAGTCACTCGACCGGGTCCGGCGGCATGGTCAGGGCTGGCCGTGCGCCTGGTGGGCGGTGAGGTAGTTTGCAGCTTGGTGGTGGACGGCTTGGCGGTGACACGGGGCGCTTTGGTCCGCACCTTCGTTTTCCTGGTGCTTGCAGTCATGGTAGTTGGAGTTGTGACCTGTGGTTTCAAAGTGGTGACCCGAGGCTTCTTGGTTGTGCGTGGGAACGGCACAGCAGTTGGCTCCACGTAACCTGGCCTCGTAGCGGTGGGCTCAATCTGACCAGGCACCGTTGTACTTGATTTTTCCAGTGCCCTTGTTGGCTGCACTGGGCCCAGCGTGGGTGTGTGGGTAATTGTATCCTTTGGTCTGACAGTCTTGATAGGTCTGCTTATCAATGGCTTTCTGATGGGTGGGGCCACTCTGTCAGTGGTGGGTGCAATAACTGGAGAGGTGGGCGTTGGGACTATACGGCTGGGGGGTTCTTTAACAGCGGTTGTTGGTGGCAGGGCCACAATGATGGGTGTTGGCGTGGGATTAATCTGCCTCCGTATTCTCTTTGGCACTTGCAGCTTCTTGTTGGCTATGTGCCACCCTACCACAGGATACCCGAGATGGGCTGACATAGTGCCCTCTTTAGCAGGGACCTCCACACTGCTGATATTCGGCACGTTGTTCTGATTTAAGAAGCAGCCAATTTTCCAGGATAACAGAGCCCCGTTCTCCACGACCTTCTTGGCATTTCCAGGACCAGCCATGAAGGCAGACATGTCAAACAGTCGGTTGTTGACAACTGGAACGAGTTTCATTTGATTGAGACCTACTTCAGCAAACTTGCGCATTCTATCCAACAGTTCAATTCGTTGCTGGGCTGTCATCTTTGTTAGGTCCGCATCCAGGATCACCGTCAGAATGGTAAGTGGCTCCTCTTGTGCACAGATCACTGGTGTGACCTCATTGACCAACTGCGATGACACAGGAAGGGCCGTGCTATCCAACGGATCATCTGGTAGAACCTCAACAGAGAAAACATCCTCAGCAAAAGGCACCAGGGCTCCATTTGCAGCCGGTTCCATGGCGACGGCTGAGATGTAGTGAACTCCTCTGTCCGTGTCCAGTGGCAGCCCATGTAGAGAATGGCTCACAGCATCCCAGTGCAGCCACGAAGGTAGAGTTTCCCTCCCAGACTCTGTGACCTAAGGGAAAGAAGAGAGACACCAGTTTGTCTGCAGTACAAGATTTATCTCACGCAATAGAAATTGAAACCCAATCAGCATTTGGTCAGTGTTCTACATAACAGGCAACACTGTTTCATTTCTTCCATTCTCCAGGTTTAGCAGCACAAACCATTAAGGCACCTCAGAACAGCCATTATACTTTTGCTTAGAAGGCAGTAGATACTGTTACTTCAACCACTATTTGAAGAGCTATTAAAAGAAAATCTTCATTTTAAAAGTTTCTTCCCCCAGGCATTAATCTGATCAACCATTCTAATTTCCCTCACCCCTCTCTATCCATTACCTCAGTCACTACACTGTAAAAACTTTAAACCACTAATTCATAATGCTATTTACTGTACGTAGTAAGTATGTTTGGTATGTATTACACACATTTTATTTCTTATCTGTACTCAACATATAATTTTATTTTAAAATAGTACATATATTATTCTTTAAAACTTTTGAATGTTTTTGTTGCAGGTCACACCAAAACACCTCAGTAAATTCCTAATACATGTAAAGTTCAAAGTTAGAATAAATTTTATGATCTGAGTACATGTCACCCAATACAACCCTAAGATTAATTTTCTTGCAGGCACACTCAGCAAATCTATAGAACAGCAATTATAACAGGATCAATGAAAGATCAAATCGTCGTTAGGTCGCATCTGGAATTTCCAGTTGGCAGATGATTTCCCTCCACGCCGCTTTGATATATTGGGAAATCATGTTCGGGCAGCTTACAGCAGTGGTTTGCCTTTGCCTTCTGCCGGGTGAGTTTAAAGAGATCACCTCTTGCAGTGGATGACTAGGACGTCTAAGTGCCTTGTCGTGCTCTTAGCGCTCCACAACGCCTGCTGGCCTGCCTTCTTGACCGTTGGACCATTAATCAGTCTCTTCCGCTCAATCTGCTGCAGCCAGACTTCACACGCTGGGACAAGCAGGAAAGATCAAGTAGAGTGCAGAAAACAAACTGTGCAAATGCAATTAAATAAATAGCAATAAATAACAAGAACATGAAATAACGAGATAAAGAGTCCTTCAAGTGAGATAAATGGTTGTGGGAACATCTCAATAGATGGGCATGTGAGTGTAGTTATTCTCTTTTGTTCAAGAGCCTGATGGCTGAGGGGTAGTAACTGTTCTTGAACCTGGTGGCGTGAGCTCTGATGCTCTTGTACCTTCTACCTGATGGCAGCATGAGAAAAGTCTGGGTGGTGAGGATATCCGATGAGATGCTGCTTCCTGACAACAGCATTTCATGCAGATGTGCTCAATGGTTGGGAGGGCTTTACACATGATTTACTGGGCCAAATCCACTACTTTTTGTTGGATTTTCCATTCAAAGGCATTGGTGTTTCCATACTAGGCTGTGATGAAAACATAATGGATACGGTGAATAAAGTTGAACCTTGATCCTTTTACAGAAAATATAATACGTTCAGTCAGACCTGTTATACACCAATACACCAACCCATGATAATTTTGCGTCCTTCTGGTCACCTGAGACCATTCCTCAGACCCAGCTCCTCCCAAAACTCATCACCAGGTATGTGATCACTACATCAAGACCATCCCCACTTACCCCAACCCCTTGATACTCTAACCCCCTCAAAGTCCAGTATCCCAAGTGCCCAGACTGAAGCCCCCTCACATTTAACTATCCTTTTGTAGCAATCCTAAGATTGTGTTGGTGCCACAATTTCCAGCTCATTTCTTTAGTGCCATTTAGAGTACCATCTGCCCCTCATTCTCACATACTGTATTGCCTGTCCCTCTCTAATTTGATTCTTGGGCTCAGTTCAGGATGTAATTTTTCTTAAAACAGTTTTATATACATAAAATTTCACACAGCATCATTTATTGACGAATTCAGATCTCGTATAAATTGCCGGCCACATTTTGGTGCAGTTAGATATTTGGGATACAAACCACGTGACATAAAGTAAAGGACAAAACCCACTAACCCGGTTCAATGTTCCACATCCCCTTGTTGACAGTGGTTCGTACATGTAATAGCTATTCATATTCCCAACACAAATGTTACAGAGGATTCAGAAATGTGTCCCTACTATTCCCCCACCATACATTGCCTCAATTTACAAAAATAAACTTCCAGATTTCTTTTAGACAGATTTCATCCACTGATAAAATATCTTCCCACATTTCTATTTAAATAGTGGAGCAAACTGAGGAAAGAGGGCAAATTTGACCAGGGCTCTGTGGAATACGCCTCCTATCTTCTTAGAAAGGCCACCAAAGATCAGAAGTAACCTCAGAATGATAACACTTCTGATAAGGCAGCACTCCCTTAGCAACGTACTGTGCAGTATTTATATAATTCAGACCAAACAAAAATAATTACTACAAAGTAAAAACAGAATCTATCTGCCACTTGAAAGCAGCCCTAGTCCTTCATGTTCTCTGAACAATTTCTAAAAGTCAGGAACTGTAAAGGAGAAGGCCAGTTTTGAGACATGATGCATTTCACATTATTTAATTTGACATGGTTCCTTACGGTTGTTGTAATCGAATATGGTAAATGTTCCCTATGGCGTGCGTCTCAAATAGCCTCTGACAACCAGGTCCAGCTCCTGGCCTTCACTTGTAGCCTAGCTATTAACCCCAAAGGAACAATTACCACTGACAGAAGGGGTAATGGTGGGTTACTGGCACCTTAAAACCAGTCGCTTCAGGCAGATGGGCCCATCAGCCGTGGTTGGCAGCTCATCTAGAAGGAAAACTGATCTCAAACCTCCACTGCCTTGCAGCTATAGCCACTCATAGGGAAGGCTTTGGGAGTAAGCCCAGAGGAAAAATCTGGAGATTGTGTTCCTAAGGCAATCCTACGCTGAGTTCAATGCTGACTGGCACTTCTGCAATGCTGCTGTATTGCTCTCTGCCCTTCCTTTGGAGAGGGGGAGCCTACTACATGGGCAACAGCTTGCTCTCCGTATCGTACTGCCTGGCTTGTGCATCATGTAGACAGCTGGGACGCAACGCCCATGGTCAACCCCGGCCAATGGAGGGCCTCTGAATTTGAGATCCTTTGGCAAAAACACTGAAAATTTCAATCAACTGTGTTAGTCTTAAATCCACGTCATCTGTAGTATGCTGAAAGGAATATTATTCATTCCTGGGCCAGAATCTTACCATCTAAATCAATGCTGTATTTTTTAAAGTTACTTCTCTAACACTTTTTTCTCTTTCGCTGTTTAAGAGAGGTCATTACTTAATATGCACTGATGGGTCAAAGTTAAGCTTGCCATGCTGTTTTCAGTATACACCCATTTTCTCCTGCCTAGTTCTCTGGAACCTCAGTAAAGTTTATGAACTAATTACAGTACAATAACCACAACCTTAATACCCTCCTTAGTCTTTCTGAATCCTAGTATAATGTATCTAAATAGTAATTCCCATAAAGCCAATTACATTTCACTTGTTCACTGAAAGGAATGAAGTATGCCAGTCTGGTTTGTGCTTTGTGACTTCAATTCGGTAGCAATACAGAGATCTGCTTAAAAGAAGCATTCATAAACATCACAGCCCACCTAATTCAAGAAGCATAACTGTCTTGAGAGAATAATCAAGGGAGCATCCAAACCACATTCAGTAAAATAAATAAGCAAGTTATCTTGTCTGTTTATATAATTTGGAGTTGCACTTGGGTTTAGCTGAGAGGAATGGAAACAACTTTTATAGAAGAGAGTATTTACTTTTGAAATTATTAGTTGGTTTGGAACTGGATCCAACAGTCAGCTAGACGATTATCAAACAAAAAAATGGATGTAAAATAACTTGGCGTCAAGACCTTAATTATTATTTTCCTTTCTCAATACTGCAAATATACTGTATATAAAGTATCATTATGACTCAACTATGGCACAGAGCCAAAGGTTACACTCCAGGCTAACGGCAGAGTGCTTTGGGGAAATATGAACTGTTGAAGATTCAGCTTTTCTGGATGAGATATTAACTACGACTATATTTATCCTCTGAGGCAGGCATAACACATTCTGTGACACTATTTCATAAAGATACATTCTTATTCACACTAATAATATTTATCACACAACCAATGCTAATGTGGATTAACTGGTCATGTCACAGAAGAAATCATTCCATGTGCTAATTAGTGCAGGGTCTCCATAAATTACTCATACTTTAGAAGTATTTGATTTGTTGTACTTTCGGATGCCCTGTGCAAGGCCCTGGTAAAAGGTTTCACTGCTAACGTTATGGTCTTTCTGTAGAAGCAGTGCTTGGGTTACGGTTAGAGATAATAGGTGCTCTGGAAGGTGAGCCATCCAATAGGGAGCTTTTTTTTGTGTTCCTGACAACAGCGTGAATGGGGGTCTTTGTTCGGCAGAAGAGGAAGAGAGAAGACGCTGGAGAGAACAGGTTGTAGGACTGGAACAGATGGGGGATGGTGATTCGATGGAGCAAGGTGCGGAAGTCTACTGAGGGTTGGTGATTATAACTTCTGGAAGAACTGAGCTCCAACTTGTGCACATTTGACTATTTAATTATAATGGGCCCTTTTTGCTTTTTATTCCTCTTTACTAACCCATTAGTTAAGTTAACATTCATAAATACCATTCTATTAATATGCAAGTGCACTGTCTATTATTCTTGGCACTAACTTTTAACAGGGTAGCAATTACACAGCATTCATACAAACTTGGTTTTGGGGTGGGAGAGCCATCTCAATCTCACGGATTTACCCTAGATGTACACAGCCCAAGGAAATCGTGATTTCACCAGTATATTAGTCATGTTGTTACAGCATTGCTCATTTTGGATGGTGGGGTGGAGATCCGTCTCTAGCAAAGGAGGTGTAAGCTGTTCCTTCCCTCCACTGGCCTGCAGGTCACCCCTGGGCAAGGTCCCTGATCAGGGTCATGTGAAGTCATGGGAGCAGGTGGTAGATGGTTGTATGAGCCGCTGAAGTCCTGGTTATGCGAACACTGATGCCAGGCAGACCATCTCCGAAGTGTATTGATAATGGCTGGGGTCACCCAACTTGTAAAGACACTGCCCAGGGAAGACACTGGCAAACCACTTCTGAAGAAAATTTGCCAAGAACAATCATGGTCATAGACCATGATCACCCAAGTCATACAACACTGCACATAATGATGATGATGATTGTTCATTTATTTACTGAACAGCTGTTAAAATCATAGCATCTCAGAGACAGAGATAAAGCACACAAAGAGCCCTTCAGCACATCAAGTCTGCACCAACACCAACCATCAACACCCCTACATCCCAGGGACAACTTAATGATCAATTAATCTTCCAATCTCCGGGATGTAGGAGGAAACTCCATGTGGTTCTGGTGAATGTGCATACTCCACAAAGATAACACTTTTTATTTACTTATTGAGATACAGTGCAGAATAGGCTTTCCCAGCCCTTCGAGTTGCACCACCCAGCAATCTCCAGGTGTAACCCTAGCATAATCATGAGACAATTTACAATGACCAATTAACCTCTCAACCGGTAGGTCTTTGGACTGTGGGAGCACCTGGAGGAAACCTGCACGGTCACGGGAAGAACTTAAACTCCTCACAGGTAGCGACGGGAATTGAACCTGGGGTGCTGGTACTGTAAAGCTAACTGATGATAGCTGTGGGGTTAATCTCAAATACAAGGGCTTAAACTTATGGCATGAAAGATGTACCATTCAGTTAGACTCACCAATACCCCTGGCAAAGAAACTGGATAGCGAGCTTGCTGTCTGATAACACTAATCTTTGAAGCTGTGATCTCAGCCTGCACAGTGGCCTGGAGGAACAATGAAGGTGGATGCTGAGGAGCAGAGCGTGTGAACAAAAGCAGAGTTGCAAAGAGCAATTTTGAGTTTAAAGGCAGGAAAAAAGCTGAGGTGCTTCAGACAGCATAGAAAGGCCAAAATAGGCCAATACTGGATCACACAAGAGCTGGCAGGTGTTGGAGAGTGCAGTGTATGAAGGAGAGGAAATAGGCCTTGTAGCATACGGAGAGTCTGAGGAATACCAAATCACAAGCATTAATTGGACTGTTCTCCAGGATGCATTAGAATAAACTGCAATTTAAAATTACCACAGTGGAATAGCATTAGGCCGTGTACCAAAACTGACTTTCAAATCCCTCCATGTCGCTGCCTCTCTCTCCCTCTAGCTACACAAACCCTGAGAAATGTACTCCTTCAATTCTGACCTTTGTACATTTTAATTTGAACTCATCCTTTATTGACAACACCTTCTGGAGCCTGGATACATAAAGTCTACAATTCACTCCTTGAACCAGTGGTATTCAGACCTAAGCTCTTGAGCTGCAAGTAGCTTTTGGCCGTGCAGTGTATAGCTCTTAAAGAACGCAAATGGCTATGTTAGGAAATGAAATGTTATTATATTAAGGCAGAATTTTCCTATTTATACACTTCTAACAATAGGACATGAAATATATACTCAATGTATGTTAGCAGTGAAGCTGTGGGATACACCCAACAGGTCAAATTATGTGAATAGAACCACAAGAGAGCCAACAAAGCGACAGAGTGAGTTACCTGCAGCTGAAGAATTCATCAAGTCTGAAAGGTTGCTACATGCCCAGATACAAGATGAGGTCTGAATGACCTCATATTATTCCTAATGTTCTTTGGTCACTTGGCATTTAAACTCATTCTCACCAATTTATAGACTGAAGTGATTTTATGGACGCATTTTAGGATTTCAGCTTATAACAGCACAAAAAGAAATTTTAACCTCCTAGCCCACAATTTCCGAAAGGGTAAACCAATATCATTCATGCGTAGACAAAATCTCATGTCCTACTGAAGGGTCTCGGCCTGAAACGTCGACTGTACTCTTTCTCATAGATGCTGCCTGGTCTGCCAAGTTCTTTCAGTATTTTGTGTGTTGCTTGGATTTCCAGCATCTGCAGATTTTCTCTTGACTTGTGGTTAGAGGCCATTGGTCAAAGCTTTGACTAATCTGAATATCCGCACCTCCCCCCCCCCCCCCCTTCTCTAACTTGAACTGCTGACACTGTGCAGATTTTATTTCGAGAATCTGGCTACTCAGAGACTGCAGCTGAACTTTGTCCAACCACTTCACCAAAACTAAATATCTCAAAATTAACAGCTAACATACTACTGAATCTGTCTTTAGTGTCAGGAGTTTTCCCAGTGATTCCAGAGGATCTAATTCAAAGAAAATGTGAAATTAAAAATATATCAAGTTCACAAGCTGAAAAAGTACTCAAGTTTTCTATTAGGACAATAGATGGAATCTCTCAAACATCCAAATACTCACCTATCCTCTATTTCTTCACACTATAACTACCATTTCTGAAAGGAGCAATCAATCCCATGTACTTAGCTCCAGCATGCTCAATATTCATTAGAACTTCTCAGAGCCGGTGTAACATAGGGCAGGTTAGACCTGAACCCGAGGGGAACCAATATCCTTCCAGGGAGGTTTGCGAGAGCTGCTCAGTAAAGTTTAAACTAATTTGGCAGGGAGATGGGAACCAGAGTGACGGGACTGAGAAGGGCTATTGGTTTACAAGCAGAGGTAGGATAGGGAAAAATTGCAGTCAGTGGGATTAGTTGCAGTGTAAAAAGGGGGACAAAAATGAAACAGGGTGATGGATACATGACTGAAAGTGTTATAGTTGAATACATGCAGTATATGTAACAAGGTAGATCTTGCAGCACAGAGACTGGCAGGTATGATGTTGTGGGCATCACTGAGTCACGGCTGAAAGATGATTATAGATGGGAGCTTTACATCCAAGGATACACATTGTATTGAAAGGACAGATAAGTAGACAGAGGGTGTGGACTATTTTCTAAATGGGGAGAAAACTGAAAAATCCAAGGTGCAAAGGGACTTGGAAGTCCTCGTGCAGGATTCCCTAAAGGCTAATTTGCAAGTTGAGTCAGTGCTGAGGAAGGCTAATGCAATGTTAGCATTCATCTTGAGAGGACTAGAATATAAAAGCAAGGATGTAATGCTGCAGCTTTAAGACATTGATGAGGCCTCATTGGACTATTGAGAGTAGTCTTGGGCCCCTTATTTAAGAAAGAATGGGATGACATTGGAGAGGATTCAAAAGAGGTTCAAGAGAATGATTCCAGAAAGAAAACGGTTATTTTATGAGGAGTTTTTGTTAGCCCTGAGCCTGTACTCACTTGGTGGTATTAAGAAGAATGAGGGGGAATCTCATTGAAACCTAATGAATATTGAAACACCTAGATTAGAAACATAGAAAACCTACAGCACAACACAGGCTCTTCACCCACAAAGCTGTGCCGAACATGTCCTTACCTGAGAAATTACTTAGGGTTACCCATAGCCCTCTATTTTTCTGAGCTTCATGTACCTGACCAGGAGTCTCTTAAAAGACCCTATCGTATCCACCTCCACCACTGGCAGCCCATTCCACACACTCACCACTACCTGTGTAAAAAACCCACCCCTGATATCTCCTCTGTACCCATTTCCAAGCACCTTAAAACTGTGCCCTCTCGTGCTAGCCATTTCAGCCCTGGGAAAAAGCCTCTGACTATCCTGGAGTGAGGAGGTCCTGGAGAGTGAGTATAGAGAACTTGGTAGGAAGTGAAAAGCAGGACCTCGAGGGTGGTAATCTCAGGATTGCTACCTGTGCTAGGTGCCAGTGAGGGTAGGAATAGGATGCTCTCGAGGATGAACAAGTGGCTGAGGAACTGGTGTAGGGAGCAGGGTTTCAGATTTCAGGATAATTAGGACCTCTTCTGGGGCAGGTGGGACCTGTAAAAGAGAGACGGGTTACACTTGAACTACAGGGGGACCAATATCCTTTCAGGGAGGTTTGTTAATGCTATTGGGGGGGGCTTTAAACTAGAGTTGCAGGGGGATGGGAACCACAGTACCAGAGCTGACAGTGTGGCTGGGGTGAAAATAAATGATGTTAAAAGTTCAAGCAAATCTACTAATAGAAAGGTTGTGAGTGGTGGTAAAAATCTTCTCAGGTGTATATATTTCAATGCTAGGAGTATTGCGGGGAAGGCGGATGAGTTGAGGGCGTGGATTGACACGTGGAATTATGACATTATAGAAATTAGTGAAACTTGGCTACAGGAAGGACAGGACTGGCAGCTTAATATTCCAGGGTTCCGATGTTTCAGATGTGATCGAGGCAGAGGAATGAAAGGTGGGGGAGTGGCATTGCTTGTTAGGGAAAATATTACAGCAGTGCTCAGGCAGGACAGATTAGAGGGCTTGTCTACTGATTCCTTGTGGGTGGAGCTGAGAAACAGGAAAGGTATGGCCATATTAGTGGGATTGTATTACAGACCACTCAATAGTCAAAGAGAATTGGAAGTGCAAATCTGCAGAGAGATAGCAGGCAACTGCAGGAAACAAAGTTGTGGTGGTAGGGGATTTTAATTTTCCATATATTGATTGGGTCTCCCATACTGTTAGGGGTCTAGATGGTTTAGAGTTTGTAAAATGTGTTCAGGAAAGTTTTCTAAATCAATATATAGAGAGACCAACTAGAGGGGATGCAATATTGGATATCCTGTTAGGAAACGAGTTAGGACAAGTGATAGAAGTCTGTGTAGGGGAGCACTTTGGTTCCAGTGATCATAACACCATTAGTTTCAACTTGATCATGGACAAGGATAGATCTGGTCCTGGGGTTGAGGTTCTTAACTGGAAGAAGGCCAAATTTGAAGAAATCAGAAAGGATCTAAAAAGCGTGGATTGGGACAGGTTGTTCTCTGGCATGGATGTGATCGGTAGGTGGGAAGCCTTCAAAGCAGAAATTTTGAGTGTGTAGAATTTGTATGTTCCTGTCAGGATTAAAGGCAAGGTGAATTGGAATAAGGAACCTTGGTTCTCAAGGGATATTGCAACTCTGATAAAGAAGAAGAGAGAGTTGTACGACGTGTATAGGAAGCAGGGAGTAAATAAGGTGCTTGAGGAGTATAAGAAGTGCATGAAAATACTTAAGAAAGAAATCAGGAGGGCTAAAAGACATGAGGTTGCCTTGGCAGTCAAAGTGAAGGATAATCCAAAGAGCTTTTACAGGTATATTAAGAGCAAAAGGATTGTAAGGGATAAAATTGGTCCTCTTGAAGATCAGAGTGGTCGGTTATGTGCGGAACCAAAGGAATTGGGGGAGATCTTAAATAGGTTTTTTGCGTCTGTGTTTACTAAGGAAACTGGCATGAAGTCTATGGAATTAAGGGAAACAAGGAGTGAGATCATGGAAACTGTACAGATCGAAAAGGAGGAGGTCCTTGCTGTCTTGAGGAAAATTAAAGTGGATAAATCCCCGGGACTCCTCGGACCTTGAAGGAGACTAGTGTTGAAATTGCAGGGGCCCTGGCTGAAATATTTAAAATGTCGCTGTCTACAGGTGGGGTGCCGGAGGATTGGAGAGTGGCTCATGTTGTTCCATTGTTTAAAAAAGGATCGAAAAGTAATCCGAGAAATTATAGGCCAGTAAATTTAACGTCGGTAGTAGGTAAGTTATTGGAAGGAGGGAGTACTAAGAGACAGAATCTACAAGCATTTGGATAGACTGGGACTTATTTGGGAGAGTCAACATGGCTTTGTGCGTGGTAGGTCATGTTTGACCAATCTATTGGAGTTTTTTGAGGAGGTTACCAGGAAAGTGGATGAAGGGAAGGCAGTGGATATTGTCTACATGGACTTCAGTAAGGCCTTTGACAAGGTCCCGCATGGGAGGTTAGTTAGGAAAATTCAGTCGCTAGGTATACATGGAGAGGTGGTAAATTGGATTAGACATTGGCTCAATGGAAGAAGCCAGAGAGTGGTGGTAGAGAATTGCTTCTCTGAGTGGAGGCCTGTGACTAGTGGTGTGCCACAGGGATCAGTGCTGGGTCCATTGTTATTTGTCATCTATATCAATGATCTGGATGATAATGTGGTAAATTGGATCAGCAAGTTTGCTGATGATACAAAGATTGGAGGTGTAGTAGACAGTGAGGAAGGTTTTCAGAGCCTGCAGAGGGACTTGGACCAGTTGGAAAAATGGGCTAAAAAATGGCAGATGGAATTTAATACTGACAAGTGTGAGGTACTGCACGTTGGAAGGACAAACCAACGTAGAATATACAGGGTTAATGGTAGGGCACTGAGGAGTGCAGTGGAACAGAGGGATCTGGGAATACAGATACAAAATTCCCTAAAAGTGGCGTCACAGGTAGATAGGGTCGTAAAGAGAGCTTTTGGTACATTGGCCTTTATTAATCGAAGTATTGAGTATAAGAGCTGGAATGTTATGATGAGGTTGTATAAGGCATTGGTGAGGCCGAATCTGGAGTATTGTGTTCAGTTTTGGTCACCAAATTACAGGAAGGATATAAATAAGGTTGAAAGAGTGCAGAGAAGGTTTACAAGGATGTTGCCGGGACTTGAGAAACTCAGTTACAGAGAAAGGTTGAATAGGTTGGGACTTTATTCCCTGGAGCGTAGAAGAATGAGGGGAGATTTGATAGAGGTATATAAAATTATGATGGGTATAGATAGAGTGAATGCAAGCAGGCTTTTTCCACTGAGGCAAGGGGAGAAAAAACCAGAGGACATGGGTTTAGGGTGAGGGGGAAAAGTTTAAAGGGAACATTAGGGGGGGCTTCTTCACACAGAGAGTGGTGGGAGTATGGAATGAGCTGCCAGACGAGGTGGTAAATGCAGGTTCTTCTTTAACATTTAAGAATAAATTGGACAGATACATGGATGGGAGGTGTATGGAGGGATATGGTCCGTGTGCAGGTCAGTGGGACTAGGCAGAAAATGGTTCGGCACAGCCAAGAAGGGCCAAAAGGCCTGTTTCTGTGCTGTAGTTTCTATGGTTTTCTATCCACACGATCAATGTCTCTCATCATCTTATACACCTCTATCAGGTCAAACATAGGTGTTTCCTGTAGTGGCGGGGGGGGGGGGGTCTAGGACCAGAGGGCACAGCCTCAGAATAAACACAGGGACGTCCATTTAGAACAGAGAAGAGGAGCAATTTCTTTAACCAGAGGGTGTTGTTGCTGTGGAATTCGTTACCACAGGTAGCTGTGGAGGCTAGTTCATTGGGTGCAGAGATTAATAGGTTCTTGATTAGTTAGGGCGTGAAAGCAGGAGAATGAGGTCGAGAGGGATAATAAATCAGCTGTGATGTACCAGAGCAGTACATCTGACAGGCCGAATGGCCTAATTCTGCTCCCATATCTTATGGCACAGTACTCATGGGCTGCAACGCTGTTACATCATCAATCAAGCACCATCAAGTGTGACTTGGCACCAACCAATTTAGCACAATTACAATGAAAGCAATGAATGGATCTGTTTACAGCTTGTAAAGAGTCACAATACTCTGGGACCATCTTGGATCAACAGGGGAATGTCAGACAGAGACCGGGTGACCTTGTTGAATATTTACTAGGAGTACCGCCAGGTGATCCGATCAGTAGGATCCTACCCACTGCAATTTTTCCACAGCCTCACAACATTATTAGCAGTCACTACACTTCAGTAATAGTACGTTACCTGTTAATGTTGGGATACTTGGTAGTGGTGATAGGCATTTTCTTAAAAATTGCAAGATTTTTTTGGAATAAAAACTATTAATACAAATTTAACTTACCATTGCCATTTTACTGTTCATCAATAGTGTCAGAGTCATAAAGCACTACAGCACAGAAACAGACCCTTTGACTCAGCCAGTTCATACCTAACTATTATTCTGCCCAGTCCCATCAAGCTGCACCTGAACCACAGCCCTCCATACCCTCCAATTCATGTACTTACCCAAATTACTCCTAAATGCTGAAATTGAACCTTCATTACCAATTCCACTGGTAGCTAGTTCACCATCCTTTGAATGAAGTTTCTCCTCAGTTTCCCCTTAAATATTTCACCTTTCAACCTTAACCTATGATCTCTAGTTTAGTCTTGCCCAGCCTGTGGAAAACGCCTGCTTTCATCTAACCTATCTATGCCTTTCAGTTTTGTATTCCTTTATCAATTCTCACCTCATTCTCCTAACCTATTCAAACTTTCCCTGTAACTCAGGCCTGCAAGTTCTGACATCCTTGTAAACTTCCTTTGCGCTCTGTAATGCCCTGGGAAATGTTTCACTGTTAATGTAATGGTTTCTCTGTAGCAGCAGCATTTGGGTTATTGCCAGATAACGGGGGCTTCGGAATGTGCGCTGTCCAATGAGGGGAAGGTTTTTCTTCCTTGTGTGTCGAGAGCAAGGGATTTGTGGGCTTTTGTTCGCTGGAAGATGGAGAGAGAAGATGCCAGAAGGGAGAGGTTGTAGACTGCAGGACTGAGTGGACATGGAATAGGGTTGGGAGTCAACGGGGCCCGGGGGGGGGGGGGAGAAAAAAAATCTATGGAGAACAAATGGACAGGAAAATTGTGAGCTCCAACAATGAACCCTTTTTCTTTTTGTTTTCACTAACCCTCTAGTTAAATTAATTATAAAGCTAAATCGTTTAATTACATATGGTGTACTGTTATTGCGTGGTACTGATTTGTAATGGGGGAAAACATCACGCACATCCACACAAACGAGATTTCACAAGTTTGGTGGGCTGGAGAGGGTCTTTCCTTAGACTAACGCAGCCCAATGAACCTGGGCATTACAATTGAGGGGGTATTGTGATTGCCCTGAGCACCGAGCCGGTGGGTTGCGTGTTTTAAGTCTGTGCTAGTATGGATGCTGCCGGTGGGAGCGGTGGTGTTCATCCACGGGGGTTACCAATAACTAAAGTTATGATTGCGGGGCAGAGGTTTGATAAAACGCAGGCAGAGACCTTGTTTTACTGCAGACTAGCACCGCCATAACGGCAGCAGAGCGGGCCGAATCACAAGTCGACTTCCCCGTATCTGGGGGCGGAGACTTCAAAGAGAGGGTTCTCTCATTTCTGAGGAGTGAGGGGAAGGAGTGGTCGGATTTGGAATGTCTAATTAGTCCCTGTCCCCCAGGGAAGAGCGAGAATTCTGAGTTAGTATTCACCCTTACCCCTCTGGCAAATAAATGGAAAAATGTCCTGGTCAAAAGTCCCAGTAGGCTCTGCCTATTCTCTGGAATAACGCCCATCCCTAAAGGGGAAGAGAAGTATGAGACTTGGGCAGTGCAGACCTCTCAGTTATTAGATGAGTGGCAGTGCTCTGATGATGTAAAGTGACAGAGATTGGTGGAAAGTTTGAGTGGGTGGTCTGCTGACGTGGTGAGAGCTATGAAGTTCCAGTATCCCGTAGCTAAAGTTATCAATTATATGGGGGCATTGGAAAAGGCAACTGGCACAACAGGGAGTCCAATGGAGCTCATGACGGGGTTTCAGAACATGTGGCAGGAGAAAGGAGAGAAGCTTTCTGCCTACATCTTTCAGCTAGAGAGGGAGCTAAATTGCTTGCGGCACAGAGGGGTCATTCAGGCGGCTGAGGTGGATCAGTTAAGAATGGACCAGATAGCAAAGGGTCCCCAGTGCCAGCACCTGATTGCTTGGGGTCTCCGAATGTCTCGGAAGACGCGCCCTCCTCCCTCTTTTGTTGAGCTGATCTGAGAGGTATGGGAGGAGGAGAACGTGTCGGAGGCACAGGAGGGCTCTGTCAGCAGACTATAGTCCTCGGTAGTGGTCCCCTGTGGTGAAGTGACCATGGATAGCCTGCCCCGGGGAGTAGTGGAGGAGAACGCCGCAGAGTTGAGAATGGAGATGTCCTGGTTGTTATAAGCAGGCATGACCCCCCCCCCCCCGCCCCATGTGATAGAACAGATAGGGAGGTGAATCCTCTAAAGGGACGGACTATGCAGAGGGCTGCTAGCAGCCAGTGTCACGTGTGAAGGGGAGCGGCCAGTGTTGTTTGTTATACCTGTGAAACCCTTTGGAGAGTGAGCCCCCAGGTACCTAAGCAGAGCGAGTCGTTGGGAAAACTTAAAAGAGCCCCAGTGAGGGGATTGGGGGGGGCGGGGCAGGGAAGAAACACATTCCCAGCAATATATCAAGGAACACACCCTAAAGCAAAGAACCATATTCCTGAAGGCATGGTGGGGCTAAGCTCCAGTGTATCGCTACAGATAGAGAGTATTTATACTGGAGCCATTCTTGACACAGGGTCGCAGGTCTTTTTGCTGTACCATTCATTTTACAACCAGTATTTGAGGCATTTATCATTGATGTCATTCAGTGCACTAGAGATCTGGAGTCTTAGTGCGGGTGATTATCTGTGTGATGGTTATGTGTCAGTGAAGCTAGAGGTTTTGGATGCCGATGTGGGAGTGGCTGAGGCCCTTGATATATTAGTGCTGGTTTGTCTGGACCCCGTTGAGAAGGGCAGCGTTTCAATTCTGGCAGGGACCAATACTCCTACTGTGAGGAGACTCATGGGGGCCTGCAAGGAGAAAGCTGGAGAGCTTCCTAAGAACACTGTCCATTCACCCGGTGTTTCAAGCTGCTTTTGAAGTGCGTGGCTGCAGTGGGCCAGATAAGGAGTTTAGATGAGGACTGTGTGGTTCACCCAGTTCAAGCCAATCGTGTTATGGCCCGGGGAAGTAGCAAGAGTAAAGGGAAACCCCAAATATCCTGGAATGCCTGAGGGCAAGGCCTTCTTGGTAGATGCTCCCGAAGACCACGAGTAGGAGTCGGGGGTGCCTGCTGGGGCCCGAAGTTGGTTGTACAGGCAAACAGGATGGCAGCGATTGTCAGGAACACTATGAAGAGGGAGGTCACCTTCAAGTGGGAGATGCCCCTGGCACATCCTTTCCCGGTGACGGTAATGTCTAGTGTCCCTGTGAGATAAGCCGGGGAGAAACTATTGGAAAAAGGGGGAAGTTGACCACTGAATAATTTGAATTTGGGGACTTACCGGCACCTGCGGTTTGGAAGAGGACGTTAGTAGAGAAAATGTTAAAGCTGAAAGGTGTCTTTTCTACTGACGAGTTTGATGTGGGTTGTTCCAAGAGCACTCATCACACTATCCAGGTGACTGAGGACACCCCATTCACAGAGCGGTCATGGCGACTGGCCCCTGTGGAGGTGGAAGGCATTTGGCAGCATTTGTGCAAGTTGAAAGAAGCTGGGATCATCACCGAATCCTGAAACCCCCATGTGACCCTGATAGTAGTGGCCAGAAAGAAGAATGGGAAGGTACGGATGTGTGTGGACTATAGGATTCTGAACAGTGGTTTCGTCCCCGACCAGTATACGGTCCCAAGAATTGAAGATGCACTGACCTGTCCGAGTTGTGCAAAGTGGTTCAGTGTACTGGACATAAGTAGTGGATATTACCAGATCCCCATGAGTGAGGCTGACAAAGAGAAGACACCATTTATATGTCAGCTGGGATTCTTCCAGTTTGAAAGGATGCCTCAGGGCATATCAGGAGCCCCTGCAACTCCCCAGCAGGTCATGGAGAAAACAGTGGGGTACATGAACTTGCTTGAGATATTGGTGTATCTGGATGACGCCAGTGTATGGGTCCATCTTGGAAGAACACGAAGCGAGGCTACTGAAGGTGCTGGGCCACCTGAAAGCTGAAGCGTTAAAACCTTCCCCGGACAAGTGCCAGTTCTGCAAAACGTCTGTCAGCTATGTTGGGCACATAGTTTCATGGGATGGAGTAGCTACAGATCCGTCTAAGATAGAAGTAGTAACCACCTGACGAAGGTCCCAGACCATGAGTGCTTTGCGCTCATTCCTTGGGTTTTGTGGTTACTATCAGAGGCTCGTGAAGGGCTATGCAAAAGTGAGTCACCCGTTGAATCAGCTTTCTGTGTGGTTACCTTCCCTTGAGGAAGAAAGGGAGGATGACAAAAGGAGAAGGTAAAAAGTACCTTTGCCCTTCAGAGCCTTTTAGACCGAGGCGGGATGCGAAATGTGAAGAGGCCTTTCAGTCACTGAAAGAGATGCTGATCCAAGTGCCTGTGCTGGCTTTTGTAGACCCCCGATTGCTGTATGTACTGTATACAGATGCCAGCAGAGAGGGCTTAGGGAGTGTCCTGTATCAGGCAGACCGAAAGCAAGGGCAGAATCGAGTGGTAGATCAATTGGGAGCTTCTGATGACGCCATTCCACAAGTTTTCTGTAACCTGACTGCTCTGAAGACAAACAAGTTACTGGAATTGATTCTGGGGAAATGACAGCCACTTAGCAAGATGATCTGGACATTCGTACTGTTTGGTCAGTGGTCGAAAAGGGAGACATGGCTCAGGCGGAGAAGATGAAACATGTTGCGGTGCCTCCATTGCTGAGAGAATGGACCAGGTCAGAGTTGAGGAACCAGATCCTATACAGGGCCATGTCACCCCCGGACTGACCTCAGTGCTCCCAGCTGGTTCTGCCCGAGAAGATTCGGAGAATTGTGTTGAAGTCACTTCATGGCGATTCTGGACATTTGGAGGTTGAAAAGGCCTATGGATTGCTGAGAGATCAGTTTTACTGGTCCCGAGTGAAGCTGGAGGTCAAAGAATACTGCAAGTTGTGCATTCGATGCAAGACGCTGCCTACGTGGGCAGGTCCCTTGTCCTACTTGCAGAGTGCGGGGCCCCTTGACCTGGTGTGTATGGATTTCCTGTTAACAGAGCCAGATGCCAGCAACATGGCAAATGTCTTAGTCTTCACGGATCACTACACCAAGCTTTCCTTACCAAGGACCAGAGGGCATCCACGGTGGCCAAGTATTATGGATAAAGTAAATTTCATTTATTATGGCCTCTCTAGGCAGACACAGTGACCAGGGACGGGATTTTGAGAGCAGGTTCATACATGAGTTACTAAGTATGCTTGCAGTCGATAAGTTGAGGACTACTCCCTATCATCCTCAGGGTGATCCCCAGCCTGGGAGGTTTAATCGGACTTGTCAGACATGCTCGGAACCTTTGAGATCAGCAACAGCAGGTGGAGTCAACATATTGGATATCTGGCCCACTGTTATAACTGTACCTGAAATGAAGCTACCAGGTACTCGCTATATTATCTGATGTTTGGGCACAAGGCGAGGTTGCCCGTTGACCTTTGATTCAGGACTGACAAGGACGAGCTACCCCTGAAGACAACTGAAGTATGTGTCTGATACGAGAAGGGAGCTGAAAAAGGATTATGAATTAGCTGAGGTCGTGGCTGCCAAGCAGAATCAAGGAAATAAGAGGAGGTCCTCTAAGGAATTTGGGGCTACCTGGGAAGCACAAGTAGGCGGCTACGCTCTATGTAGCGGAGAGTCAGATGCTAAACATACCAGCTTTCCGGGTGAAACCAGAGGATGGGAATGGGCCTGTCAAGATCCTCCATCAAAATCACCTTCTGCCTCTGGGGCAAGAGGTGCAGGTTGATCCAGAGCCCGACCTGGAGCCTACACTTAGGAAAAGGACTCTGTGTCGACGCAGGGCAACTGAAAGACCAGCAGCAGGAGAGATTAGACCGGCCTCCGCCCCTGAGTGGGATATTGATTCGGAGGATGAGGACATGGGGGTGTGGTACATGCTGCCTTTTGCTAACTCCCCATTGATTGAGGAAAAGACTCCCAACCCTTCTCATGTTGAGTCAGGTGAAATTGGGGTGGGGGGCTCTCTGTGGACAGCCTGGGTTGCAGCAGGACCCTGCAAGGGATGAAGCGGGGCTCAGCCAAGGGACAGATGGAAGGGTTGGCAAATTATCTATCAGTCATGAGGACGTGACTAAGTTTGGTGAGGGGGGGTAGAGAAAGAGTATAATGCATTGGAAAAGGTTTCACTGTTAATTAAATGTTTTTCCTCTAACAGCAGTGTTTGGGTTATGACTAGAGATAACAGGGGCTTTGGAATGTGCACTGTCAATGAGGGGAATGTTTTTCTTTGTGTGTCGAGAGCGAGGTATTTGCGGGATTTTGCTTGGTGGAAGATGGAGAGAGAAGACGCCAGAAGGGAGAGGTGGAGGACTGAGTGGACGTGAAAAGGGGTCAGGAGTCGAAGATGGCCAGGGAAATTGATGGAGGACGAACAAACAGCAGAATAGTGAGTTCCAACATGCGCATTAGACTGTTCCATTAAAATGGGCCCTTATTCTGTTTTCTTTACTAACCCTCGAGTCAAATTAAGAATTATACAGCTAAATAATAGTTTAATTGCATATCATGTACTGTTTGTTATTGCATGGTACTAATTTGTAACAGGGGAAAACATCACACAGCATCCACACAAATGAGATTTCACAAGTTTGGTGGGCTGCAGAGCGTCTTTCCCTAGACTAACTCAGCACACTGAACCTGGGGGTTACAGCTCTTTAATTTTTATTGATATCTTTCCTCTAGGTAAGTGACCAGAATTGCACACAATACTCCAAATTTGGGATCACAAACATCTTATACAACTTCAACATAACCATCAAGTTGAACCGTTTTCTCCTCTACAAGACCTCAGAACTGACTTGCAGCTCAGGTAAGCAAAGAGTAGATGAAAAGAAAGGTTTTCTATGCTGGCCCCAGCCTTTAGTGCATCAGCTTAGTTTTGTTTAATTTTCTCTAACAGTTACACTCTGGTTTCTCAGTGTGAGGTTGACGGCAGAGTGACAGGTTTGGATAGCTCCATGCTGCAGGCCTGCGCTGGCTACGAGCTGCAACACAAACTTATTTCACTCCGTACCACCTCCTACAGGACTTTCACCCCTTCAGTCTAGGCTATATTTGAAACAGTGCTGGAGATGCAAAATTGGTCATGTGATTCCCTTTGTGTAGTTCAATTTAAAAAGGAACCAAGTTTCAAAATAAGGAGGAAACCACGGTCTCAGGTAAGGACAAATAATGCAAAATTCTGCTGAATCACAGCACTCCTAATGCCAATTAAATATTTCCCACCAGCAAGAGGAAAAATGCTGTGCTGGAAGACCACTGCAATTCAAAAATGACACATTTGTAAAGTAAATGCAGCTAAATATATATGCACGTAGCACAAAAAATAATATCATTTCACTGGGCACTTAGTTGTACCTTTAAGAACCAACCATTAAAAAGGTGAGCACCATAGCCCTGTTGGAAAAACATTACTAAATATGAGAAGATTTTACAAATCATAAATTTCAGTGACTAATTTTTTTATATGATAGAGTACAGGTGAAAGATGTAGTGGCATTCAAACACACCATCCAGAATTCCTGAAGAGAGGTCTGGTCATAAAATTTGCCTCCTGACAATATAAGTGTTTGAGCTCATCAATAATTTAGCAAGGTACGTTATTGGAATGTGTAGGTGTGTTCACATAATACACTGCTGTTGAGTCAGATTCAGCACCTTCACTTTATATCCTAATTCATTAGGACATTTGTATATCCAAGTTCATCTGAATTTATTTTCCTGATTCCAAACAGAAGTCCAAAAGCACTATATGTTGGACTCATGATTCTTACAAGACACCTTACTCCCCCAATAGTAGATTCAGAATACAATTGAGTTTTTACAGAGTAGGAGGAAATAAGAAAATCTTAAATCTGAAGACATAGCTATGACCCCATCACATCATCAGGGATACCCCAGGCGGCACTTCTTACTATAGTAATTAAACTCAGTTATTTTGCAATACAGAGAACATACAAGATGCTTTCAACAAGGACAGCAGTGATGCAGACTCAGTTCCAGCAGTTTGAGTTTGATTCTGACTTCCTCTTCTGTGTCCTGCAGTTTATACCTTTCCCTGGTTTCCAGGTGCTCCTTGTGTGGGTTAGTAGACTCATTGGCTATTGTAAACTTCCCCTAGTGGTAGAATCTGAGGCAGTTGAGGAGAATGAGGAGAGAATAATTAGTGTAATTGTGTGCTCTGTGCTCTGCAGGGACTTGATGGGGTCCGTGTCCAGGCTGTAACCAAATGTAATCCTGGCAGCAGGCTCTGCATATTTTACAAATGGCCCTTTGTGCAAAAGGTGACCAGGGAGGATTAACCCACTCTCTATTGCACTTAGATCCAGTTCAATTTCAGCAGGGCTATGCAAAGGCAGCAGTCAAAGTATTTAATGTCTGCTCGGAATCATGGCTGTAACCATCCAACCTTCAGATGGCAGTGCTTTCCCCAGGCCTTTCCTAAATTCATCTGAAGGATTAGGATTTTTCTTAGGTACAACAGATTAAACAATACTTTCTAAAACCTGGAAAGTGCAGGGCTCTTTTGTGATCTTGTAAGCCTGTCCACTTACACCAAAATATACACAAAATTCAGACTGAAACATAATCATCCCTGCCCAGGATGCACTCTAGCCTCTGCAGCACCCACCAGACTGAAATTAATAATTTTTATGTTTGGTCTTGAACCCACAACCTTCTGATTCTGAGTTGAGGGCGCAACAGTCCATGAGGGAAGCCATGTAATAGACTTAACTGCATACTGAAAGCTAATGAGTCCCAAAATTCCAGTGGATATGATGGTTATCGGTCAAAATTCTACACATTCCAAAACTGTTCCTGTAGACTGAATATGGCGAGAATTGAAGCTGTGTCGTAGCTTTATAAAACTCTTGTTAGGCTACATCTGGAGTATTGTACATGGTTCTGGTCACCCCATTAAAGGAATTACGTCAAAGTTTTGGAGAGGGCACAGAAGAGACTTACTAGTATGCTGGCTGGACTAGAGGCCATGAGTTATCAAGACAGGCAAGAAAAAGGGTCATTTTCTCTGGAATGGCAGAGGCTGAAAAAAGACCAACTTAGGATTGGGAAATAGAGTTGACAGCCAGTATATTTTTCCCAGGGTTGAAATGTCTAAAGGTGAGGTGGTTAAGAAAAAAAAGACATGCAAGTCAGGTTATTTAAAAAAGGTTGATGTTTGTACATAGAATCGTTCAAAGGGCTCCCTGATAGGCACACAAATGGATGGGAAATGAAAGGATATGGACATTGTGTAGGCAGAAGGGATTACTTCAGCAAATTTTCTATAACTTTACCATCTACAACCAGATTCTACCATTAAAAACATCTTTCCCTCCCTATACTCACTCTCCACTTTCCTTAGGGTCCACTTTCTTTATGACTCTCTCGTCTGCTCTTACCTCTCCACTAATCTTCCTCCTGGTACATATTCCTGCAAGTGTGACAAGTGCTACATCTTCTAAGTGAAGGGACACTTCATCTGTAAGTCTATCGGGGTCATTTATTGCATCTAATTCCCCTGGATCAGCCTTCTCTACTTCAGTGACACCTGACATAAATTGACCAAACATAAAAATTATAAACATAATTTGTCAGGCACCGCCACACAAGGTGGGATTTATCGGTAGCCAACCCACTTCAATTCAACTTCTCATTCCCATGGTCTCCTCTGCCACGATGAGGGTTGGAGGAGCAACACCTCATTCTGTTTGGGTAGCCTCCAACCTGGTTGCATGAACATCAATTTATCTAACTTCTGGTATTTGTCCCCTCTTACCCCTTCTCTCTTTTTCTGTTCCCCATTCTGGCTCCCTCATCTGTCTATCATCTCCCTCTAGTACCTCGCCTCCTTCCCTTTCTCCCATGGTTCACTGCTCTCTAGATTCCTCCTTCAGCCCTTTACCTCTTCCAGCCATCACCTTCCAGCTTCTCACTTCATCCCCCTTTCCCCCACCCAACTTCTCCTCACCTGGTTTCACCCATCACCTGCCAGCTTGTACTCTTTTCTGTTCCCCCCCCCCCCACCTTCTTATTCCGGCTTCTGTCCCTTTCCTTTGGGGTCCTAATGAAGAGTCTCAGCCAGAAATGGCAATTGATCATTTCCCTCCATAGGGAATGTTGCTTGACTTGCTGCGTTCCTCCAGCATTCTGTGTTTCTCAAAATTTCCAGCATCTGCAGAATATCTTGCTGGGGATTAGTTTAGTTGGGAATTTGATTACTAATTTAATTAGTTTGGTACAACATTGCAGGTTGAAGGGCCTGTTCCAGTGCTGTACTGTTCTGTTTGCTCAAAAATACTGTACTTGCTATCGAGGAAGTGTAATGTAATGAATATTTACCACACTAGATGCACGAGTTATAGATTTTGTCCAAAAGAGATGGAGTGGACAAGACCTGTGTTCTGAGTTTAGAAGGTTTGGTTACGGAAATGCAACACGTTCCAGCAGGGTGATTGAGGAAAGCACGGTCCACCTGCAGTACTGAGAACCAAGAAGTCAGTCTCACAACAAGGAACAGGTTAAATAGGACTGACCTCCAAGAGGCCCACAACCTTTTCGTGGTTTGGAGGCTTGCATGCATCAATGACCCAGAGATCTATGTTGGCTGGAGTCAGGGCTATATGCTTTGGCTCTTGGTAGGGTCATCCATGCCAAACAGGTCAAAAGGGTAGAGGACAGACTAAGAGTGGTCCACCAGTCCTCCAGGTTCAGCTCAGGGCTAACAACCCTGACTGGCAAATCAAAATTGTTATGGAAACAGCAACGAAGAATCTTTCTACATCTGAGTGCAATAGTATTCCTGAGTCTCCACATGGGACATGCATTTCTGACAGCAGTGAAAACTGAGGGGAAGCCACTGACATGATGAACACTGCCAGAGGCATAACAGGCAGTAAGTAAATAGGACTGAGATGAGAAGCCTCACCACCATGGAAAACATTTTCAAAAGGCAACACCTCAAAAAGATGCCATACATCATTAAGGACCCTCACAACCTAGGATATGCCCTCTTCTCATTACTAGGAACAGAGGAGATACTGAGGCCTGAAGACACTCAACATTTTAGGAATTGCTTCTTTGCCTCCACCATCAGATGTAGAGGGTGGTGATTAATCAATGTCTCTAGTCTGGAGGATTGTGGCAAACCAGCTGGAACTCATTCAAAACAGATCATAAGACCATAAGACATAGGAGCAAAATTAGATAATTCAGCCCATTGAGTCTGCTTCACCATTTCATCATGGCCGATCCCAGATCCCACTCAACCCCATACACCTGCCTTCTTGCCATGCTCTGAACAGGAAACCATCAACTTCTGCCTTAAATATACCCACAGACGGCCTCCAGCATAGTCTGTGCAGAGCATTCCACAGATTCACTACTCTCTGGCTGAAAAAATTCCTCTACCTGTTCTAAAACAGGGGTCCCCAAACTTCTTTGCACCGCAGACTGGTTTAATATTGCCAATATTCTTGCGGACCGGCCGACCGTGGGGGGGGGGGCGGGGGGCTGTTCAAATAAGGTTAAACTCACCTCAACATGTCTTTTACAGTTAGTGTTGCCAACTTTCTCCTCCCAAATAAGGGACAAAAGTAGCAGTCAAATCCCTGGACACTTGTGTTTACCCCAGGAAAGGCTACCATGACCATAAAGCCTTGCGCGGGCACCTGTGTGCACGTATGATGTGCGCATGTGCCGATTTTTTCCACAAATCAGTTTTGGCTTAATCTTCCTGACTATACTGTACATACATCATTTCTACTTTGTATAGGCTGTGTATTTATCATATCATTCCTGCTTTTACTATATGTTACTGCTATTTTAGGTTTTGTGTGTTATTTATAGGTTATTTTTTGGGTCTGGGAATGCTCAAAAATGTTTCCCATATAAATTAATGGTAATTCCTTCTTCGCTTCATGCCATTTCGGCACGAAAGGTTTCATAGGAACGCTCTACCTTAGCGGGGGACATACAGGACAAGGGTGGTCCCGTATGGGACAAACCAATTTAGCCCAATATACGGGATGTCCCAGCAAATATGGGACAGTTGGCAACCCCATGTTCAAGTTCAACAGTGCATGGCAGGGAATGAGGAAAAGTGCAGCTGACTCATATCATTTCATCGCGGCCGGTAGCACACGATTGGAGGCCCGGTACCAGTCCGCAGCCCGGTGGTTGGGGACCGCTGTTCTACAAGGTCACCCCTCAATCTTGACACTGTTCCCTCAAGTTCTGGGTACCCCCACCAAAGGAAACATCCTCTCCACATCCACCTTATCTAGTCCTTTCAACATTCAGTAGGTTTCAATGAGATACCCCCGCATTCTAAATTCCAGTGAGTACAGGCCAAAAGCTGCCAAATGCTCCCTATATGTTAACCCCTTCATTTCTGGAATCATCTTTGTGAATCTCCTCTGGACTCTCTCCAATGAGACATCCTTTCTGAGATAAGGGGCCCAAAAATTGTTGACAATACTCCAACTGCAGCCTGACTAGTATCTTATAAAGGCTCAGCATTATCTTCTTGCTTTTATATTCTATTCCCCTTGAGATAAATGCCAACATTGCATTTGCCTTCTTTACCACAGACTCAACCCGTAATTACCGTTTGTAATTTTCTGGGAGTCTTGTACGAGGACCAAGTCCCTCTGCACCTCTGATGTTTGAATTTTCTCCCCATTTAGATAATAGCCTACGCCATTGTTTCTTTTACCAAAATACATTGTACATTTCCCAACACTGTATTCCATCTTCCATTTTTTTGCCCATTCTTTCAATTTGTCTGTCTTGCTGCAATCGCATTGCTTCCTCAGCACTACCTACCCCTCCACCTATCTTCGCATCATCCGCAAACTTTGCCACAAAGCCATCAGTTCCATTATCCAAATCACTGACAAACAATGTAAAAAGTAGTGGCGCCAATACCTACCTCCCAAGGAACACCTCTAGTCACTGGCAGCCAACCAGAAAAGGCCCCTTTTTATTCCCACTTGCTACCTCCAGCCTGCCAGCCATTCCTCTAACCATGCCCTTACCTTTCCTGTAACACCATAGGATTCTATCTTGTTAAGCAGCCTCCACGTGTGGCACCATATCAAATGTCTTCTGAAAATCCAAGTAAACAACATCCACTGCCTCTCCTTTATTCACCCTGCTTGTTACTTCCTCAAAGAACTCCAACAGATTTGTCAGTCAAGATTTCCATCTACAGAAACCATGCTGACTATGACTTATTTTATCATTAGTCTCCAAGTACCCCAAAACCTCATCCTTAATAATAGACTCCAACACTTTCGCAACCACTGAGGTTAGACCAACTGGCCTATAATTTCCTTTCTTTTGCCTTCCTAAAGAGTGAAGAATCATTTGCAATCCTCTGGGACTCCACCAGAATCAAGTGATTCTTGAACGATTATAACCAGTAAATCCAGCATCTCTTCGGCAACCTCTCTCAGGCCTCTGATCCAGGTCACTTATCCACTTCAAGACATCTGAGTTTGTCTAGCACTTTTCCCCTTTGTAATAGCAATGGCATTCACTCTTGCTCCCTGACATTCACGGACCTCTGGCACACTGCTAGTGTCTTCCACAGTGAAGACTTATGCAAAGTACCCATTGAGTTCATCCGCCATTTCTTTGTTCCCCATTACTACCTCACCAAAGTCATTTTCCAGTGGTCCAATATCACCTCTCACCTCCCTTTTACTCTTCATACAACTGAAAAAAACTTAGTATCCTGCTTTATATTATTGGTTAGTTAGTCCTCATATCATCTTTTCCCTTCTTATAGCTTTTTTAGTTGCCTTTTATTGGATTTTAAAAGCTTTCCGATCCATCAACTTCCCACTCACTTTTGCTACCTTATATGCCCTTTCCTTGGCTTTTATGCAGTCCTTAACTTCCCATGTCAGCCACGGTTGCCTACCCCTGCCATTTGAGAACAATTTCTTCTGTGGGACATGTCTATCTCGCACCTTGTGAACTATTCCCAGAAACTTCATCCATCTCTGCTCTGCCATCATCCCCACCAGTATCCTCCTCCAATCCATCTGGGCAGGACCCATAGATTAGAGGGCATTGAGGGTTAGGGGGTACTGCAGGAAAATGTCACTGAGATGGAAGGTCAGCTATGATCTTGATGAATGGCAGAGGAGGAACAAAGGGCCAGATGGCCAACTCCTGCTCCTTATTTTAACATCCTAATGAAAAACTGAAATGGACTTAATTGTCCACAGCTTAATATTAACAAAAACAAAGGTCACTGTGATTAATGGCAATCTGCATTTACACAACATCTTTAATGAAGTGAAACATCAACTTATTACACAGCATTACTTCAAAAATCTAACAGAGCTAAGGAGGAACGGACAAATGTTCAAGCTGAGATATGCCTTAAAGGGAATCTCCATGGCAAAAGTGTGGAGAAGTTAGGTAGAGATAGGTTCTAAATGGGTGAAGAGCTAACTCTACCACTGATGGAACAAAGTCAGTCACAAAACGCGAGTGTTCAGGAAGCAAATAGGCGGCTGCTGGGACACAGGTGTTTACAAAGATAGGGAAGCAAGCGTAAACGCAGGGATTTGAATACTCAGATCTTAAATTCAAGGAATTATTGGTCTGGGAATTGTATCATTCAGCATACAAGTATTAGGCAAATAAAACTCGCGGTGAGGTTAGGATATGGAAAGCAGAGTTTTGAATGAGATGAACTTTTATACAGTGGAAAATATAAGGTTAGCAGGAAAACATTGCAATATTAACGTCTGGAAAGGTTTAGACTGCCAATGAGCTCAGTAAGATGGGCAACAATATAAAATTGAAAGTAGCCAATCTGAGATTTGCTCCATGTCATCTTTCCCACTGAACTGACATTTTGGTTCGATTCCAATTTTGTCCCACTTGGGATATCCATCTAGATGCTTCTGCCTCACTTCTCCAGTAGCCCTTTTATTACTTGTACCTTCAGACTTCTTACAGAACCTAGAACAGAACACAAAGCAACCCTTCTATGTGCAAGCCAATTCTGTATCCAGAGCCAAGTATCCCTGGATTCCATATCTCCTGACTTCCTGAATGATCCTACCATGGCGAACCTTATCAAATGCTTACTAAAATCTATGTGCACCACATCCACTGCTCTACCCTCAATGTGTTTATCACATCCTCAAAGCCTTGCCAACTATACCTGATAAGACTATTATTCTCCAAACACTCATAAATCTGTCCTCAGAATCATCTTCAATAATTAGCCCAACACTGAAGTAAGAGGCACTAGTCTAACTCCCAGGTTATCCCGACTGCCCTTCTTGAACAAAGGAATAACATTTGCCACCCTGTAATCATCTGGTATTACTCCAGTGGCCAGTGAGGTTGCAAATATCATAGCCAAAGGCTATGATCTCTCCCTTGCTTCCCTTCGCAACTCAGGGTACATTCCATCTGGCCTTCATTTTTCAAAAGTTCTACCACATCCTTTCCCTTAGTGTCAAGACGTTCTAACATATCAGCCTGTTTTATTAGATTAGATTCAACTTTGTCACTGTGCCAAGTACAGTTACAAAGCCAATGAAATGCAATTAGCATCTGACCAGAAGTGCAAAAGAACTGTATTATTTACAAAATAACTGCGAATAAAAAGTGCTACAGCATACAAATATAAAAGTACTGAGACAGTACAATACGGATGCAATACTGCTTAGCGCTGTGATGTGAGGTTCAGCAAAGTCACAGCCTCAGGGAAGAAGCTCTTCCTGTGCCTGCTGGCGCGGGAGCGGAGGCTCCTGTAGCACCTATCGGATGGGAGGAGAGTAAAACATTCATGGTTAGGGTGAGATGCATCCTTGATAATGCTTTTCACCCTGCCCAGGCAGCATTTATGGTAGACGTTCTCAATGGTGGGCAATTGGGTGCCGATAATCCGCTGGGCAGTTTTCGCCACCCGCTGGAGTGCTTTGCGGTCCGATACAGGACAATTGCCATGCCATACTGAGATGCAGTTGGTGAGTATGCTCTCAATGGTACAGCGGTAAAAGTCTGTCAGTATCCTGGGACAGAGGTGAGCTTTCTTGACGCTTCCCCCTACCCCCACCTTTTTATTCTGGCATAATCCTCCTTCCTTTCCAGTTCCGAAGAAGCACCTCAGCCTTGAATCAAACTGTTTATTCACTTTCAGGTGCTATCTGACCTGCTGAGTTCCACCAGCATTTTGGTGTGTTGCCCTTGATTTCCAGTATTTTTCGTATAATATTGTGTTTAGCACTAGTACCGGAAAATTGCAAGTGTCACTATACTCTTTAAGGCGGGGGGGGGGGGTAGAAGAAAGGAAATAATAAGCTAATTATCCTAACTTCAGTCGCTGGGAAGACGTTGGAGTCCATTAAGGATGGGGTTTTAGGATACTTGGAGGTACATGATAAGGGCAGCAAAAATCAGCATGGTTTCCTTAAAGGAAAACCTTGCCTGACAAATGTGTTAGGAAATAACAGGCAGGATAGACAAAGGAGGCAGTGGATGTTGTTTACTTGGATTTTCAGAAGGGCTTTGACAAACTGCCACACATGAGGTGTGCCCCACCTCCCCCTCGTACCCCATCTGTTACTCATTTTTATGCACACATTCTTTCTCTCACTCTCCTTTTTCTCCCTCTATCCCTCTGAATATACCTCTTGCCCATCCTCTGGGTCCCCGCCCCCTTGTCTTTCTTCCCGGACCTCCTGTCCCATGATCCTCTCGTATCCCCTTTTGCCTATCACCTGTCCAGCTCTCGGCTCTATCCCTCCCCCTCCTGTCTTCTCCTATCATTTTGGATCTCCCCCTCCAACTTTCAAATCCCTTACTCACTCTTCCTTCAGTTAGTCCTGACGAAGGGTCTCGGCCTGAAACGTCGACTGCACCTCTTCCTACAGATGCTGCCTGGCCTGCTGCGTTCACCAGCAACTTTGATGTATGTTGCTTGAATTTCCAGCATCTGCAGAATTCCTGTTGTTTGCCACACATGAGACTGCTTAACAAGATAAGAGCCCTTTGTATCATCTGCAGACTAGAGTTGTACAAGATGAAGAGGCTTAGTAAAATGGAGTAGACAGACATCACCTTTTCCTTAAGGCAAAAAAGGCCAATGCCAGAAGACATCCTTTTAAGTTGAATGAAGGAAAGTTTAATGTAGATGTCAAGGCTGAGAAGTAAAGCTATTTTATTCAGAGATAGTGCACAGTAACTGGCCTTTCCAGCTCAATGAGCCTGCAGTGCACAATTACAGTCAAGTGACCAATTAACCTTCTAACCCGCAGTCTTTGGAATGTGGGAGAAAACAGAAAGGACCATGGGACAGATTTATAGAGGGGGCTGAAAGGCCTTTACTATACTGTGCTGTAAATGGGTAACCCAACAGTTATGGGCTCCCAGCACTGGCTTTCTGCATGTAATATAATCACAACACTGTACATTATCAAGTGCTGCCAGAAGCAATTTAAATGTAGCTTTTACAGGCAATGGGTCAAGTTGAATACATTGGATAACGCAGCTTCATCACTAGGCAACAAGAATAACACCATCGAGATGAAAGTAGTCAACAACACCCAATATCTGTTGCCTCGTTCACTGCAGCTTCAATGCACTTTAGCTGTAGATTGCACTCTGCAGCACTGGACTGTCAAGCCTCTGTCGACAACAGCCATGAAAATCCAATGACCTTTGCTGCCGAAAAGGGCAAAGACAGCAGGTGCATTTCCTTGAATATGATTCAAACTTAAAAGCAGGGTCACGGAGCAGCAATAATTAGAAGAACAACACCAATCCAATTCTGCAATACAGTCCAATCCAAGAGTGCAATACAGTGACATACAGGTGGAAGTGTACAGTTGAGAAACAACTCTATCCCAACCTGACAAGCATATGGCCAACCTCTGGTAAGGGGGTGTGAATGATACTAAGGATCTCTTGCTACCTGTAGGGAATTTGTTAGAGAAACTGCCCACAAGAAAAATGCTGTATTTAAATACCACCGGAAAAATTAGCTCGTCTCATTCCTTGATAATGAAAGACAACAAAAATTAAAAATGGAGGTGAATCAACAGTAGGGACCTAAGCTAATTTTATCTCTTTTGTCATTACTGGACCTAGATTAATTACAGCATGCTGGATGACGACCTGATTTAGATCAGTTGACACATTATAGACCAGTAGCCGAACACTGGATCACCTGGTTTATGCAAGTTACTAGCAATCAGGCCAATGCCTTTACTCAAAGCCCATGGAAACCAACATATACAAAAATACATCCCAACAGCGGAATAAGATCTCAATCAAACCAATGTTGATTTGGTGTGCAAGATGACATGGAGCTGATCACAGGTCCCAAAATCAAACAGATGGGAAATATTTGGGCCTTTTTTTTTCCAATATTAAAGGTTAGAAATAAGTTGCTTGGTAATTGAGTAAAACTGAAGCAAAGCTGTTACCAGTCTAATCCAAGGATGTTAGGTGTCTCAAGAACTTGCTTAACTCAAAGTTTAGTCTATTTTAGACCTTTTATAAGTCATTGTCAAGGGCAGATGTAGACTATTGTACAACTTGGATGTGCTTATTTTCTGAAGGGCACAGTTATTGGCACACATTCAGACTGATGTAGCAAGATTGATTCAGTGTCTAAAAGAATAGATCATGAAGAAAACTTGCCAGAATGGGACTGACTTTTATTGGAATAGGAGAGAGGTGAAAACTGGCATAATTATTTAAAACAAATCACCTGTAGTTTTTAAACAAGCAGACCAGATGAAAAATGACCAATTCCCAGCCCAGTTTCATCTGGACACTTAGAGACATTAGGTCTTAGCTCGCCTTCTCCCTTGGATAGACAGGGCTTGATTAGGGATAGTCAACGTGGCTTTGTGTATGGTAGGTAGTGCCCATTGGTTTTTAAGGTTATGAGTACTTCTGATGATGAGCAAGACTTCTGACAAAGTCCCACTTAGATGGCTGGTTTAGAAGGTTAGTTACTTGGCATTCAGAATGAAGTAGTAAAGAATTCATCATTGGCTTAGTAGGAGAAGACAGTGAGTGGAGCAGATGGTTGTCTCTCTCTGACTGGAGGCCTATGACTAGAGGTGTGCTACAGGGATCAATGCTGGGTCCGTTGCTGTCTATCATTTATATTGATGATTTAGATGATAATGTGGTCAAATGCATGAGTAAATTCGTGAATGATGTCAAGATTAGGAGCATAATGGACAGCGAGGAAGGCCATTAAAGCTTGCAAACTGATTTGCACCAGCTGGGAAAGTGGGATGAAAAATGGCAGATGGAATTTAATGCAGACAAGTTTGAGGTGTTGCACTTCGGGAGGGCGAAGCAAGGTAGGACTTATATACAGTGAATGCTAAGGCACTGAGGAGTGTGGCAAAACAAAGGGATCTGGGAGTACATTTCAATAATTCCTTGAAAGTTGTGCCATAGGTAGATAGGATCACAAAGATGTTTTTGGCACTTTGGTCTTCATCATTGAGCACAAAATTGCTAAATCGGTAAATTGGTAAATCATCATTGAGCACAAGAGTTGCAATGTTATGCTGGTTGTATAAAATATAATTTGGAGTATTGTAACCAGAATTGCACACATATCTGCAGGGAAAATATCAATAAGCTTTAAGAGTGTACAACAAAAGTTTACAAAGATATTTCTGGGACTTGAGAACCTGAGTTGTTGGGAGAGGATTAATAAATTAAGGCTTTATTCCTTGAGCATAGATGAATGAAGGGAGATTTTATTGTGGGGGTATAGAGAGGGTAAATACATGTAGGATTTGGGAGCGGGGTGGAAGAGGTTGGGTGAGATTAGAACTAGGGGTCATAGATTTAAGGTGAAAAGTGAAAATTTCAACCTTCACTCGGGGGTGGGCGAGTGTGGAATGAGCAGCTAGTGAAAGTGGTGAATGGAGGTTCAATTGCTAGATTTAACAGAAGTTTGGATAGGTACATGGATGAGAGAGGTACAGAGGGCTATGGTTCAAATATAGTTAAGTGGAACCAGGCAAAAAAAAACAGGTTGGTGCAGACCACATAGGCTGAAGGGTGTTTCTGTGCTGTGGTGATCTATGACTCAACTTGGGAAAGAAAACCATTCAAGCAACCAGCTGACTGAATCCTCCCAGTTTATACCATGAATATCACCAGGATGTGATGGTGGTATCGGCCACGGCAAGGAAATTGAACATACCAAATAAACAGCACACACTGCAGTTACTGCAACAGAGATAATGCTTTAGTGGACAGACAGAAGGCTTCATGTTGGCCAAGTCCATGGGGACTTGTGTCTAAGAACAATGGCACAGCATTTTACTTCTGGCCAAGGGTTAAAGTGGGGCCTCTGACTAATGCAATCTGAAAGCCAACACAGTGAGTCCTACTTCATTACAGTTCCATCAGCCTGAAGTTCAGAGAACAAGGCTAGGATCTGATCTGTCCCAATATCAACATAATATATTGTTGCTATATTGCTGGAGGTACTGCCGGCTGGTGGCACAGTGGCATCAGTGCCGGACTTTGGAGTGAAGGCTCCCGAGTTCGATTCCAAATCAGGCCACCCCCCCCCCCCCCCCTAGCCACTCGACCCCATCAAAAACAAGGGTCGAGTCAGGAACGTTCATATTGTGACCCAGTTAATCCTAAAGGAGACCAATCCTGACACTACGCACCAGGCAAGAATGGCTGACTGTCTGGTGCGACATGCTAGGAAGGAAAGCTGGAGGTACTGAAATACTATTTGTAAAGAGAGCCACTAGTAATATAGACTGAAATATTCATTGGGCATTCAAGGATTTTATTAATTATCCATTGTCACATTGCAGTGATTTACCTTCATGGTACTGTTACTCAAGGTTACTTCACCTCCTACAACAGTTGGCTGAAGTCCATTGGAACACAGACTGTACACAGCAAGGAGGGCAGAGAGTCAAACAGCTTCTTTTATTCGTGCTACTTTATATTCTCAGTCACTCCACTATATTTCTCATCATAAGGAAGCCTCAGTGAATAGAGGCTTGGGAACAGAGCAACTTGATGTGACCGATGTTCCAATATTGACAAGGTCTGTGGTGCATCACTTGGGTACTACACAAATACTGGATCCAAAATATAAAAACATGCTGTACAAACAACCTTGCTCTACTTTAATTTGAGTGTGCAAATATTTAACTGCATGCTCAGAGATGCAGTAAAGCTGACTTTATGTACTCACAAGCATGTGGTGCAGAGAGCAGTTTTCAACTCTGCCAGGCTGGGAAGATTAAAGTAACAATGTTTAAAACAAGGAAAATAAACATTAAAACAAGTTTAAACATTGGACCTAGTCTGTGAATTCCAACACTTTAGTATCAGGTGCAGCTGTGTCAAGTAGAAATTTAGGGAAGGAGTTGACCATGATTACTCTAAACTTAAACTCCAGCTGCAACCTGCATCAGTTTTCTTCACATCTTACGCAAACCTTAAACTAGTCAGCCTCCTGAAATATCTCCAACTTCAGTTACATCATTGCAGGTCTGTCATCCATTTACCTGCCTTGGCACCAAACCCCTCCCTTCTCATCAACAAGCCATTGAAGGGGAGGAGGAAGATGGAAATGCCCTGTGTTGACCAAACACTGACTTCCTTGTGCATTTCCATCCCTAACACTCAAGACAGGAGGAGCAATCTAAGAGTAAAAGCAGGAGGAGAAAAGAGAAGATCCTTGAAAAACTGGAGCTGTGTTGACAATTACCCTTCTTTAAGACCAGGAGCATTTGGGAAACAGCTTCTAAAACAAGCAGCTCAGTTGAGATTCACCCCAAACTGATTTCAGAACCTAGCAACCCACTAAACCACTAAGGACTACTTTTACCACAAAAAACTCTACAAGTATTAGTGTTAGCTTCTGAAGCTTCCCCAAGAGAATAGATGTTATCAGTCATTATATAGCGAGCAAACACAAAATATGGCCATCAGAAAGGAGCAGAAAAAGAACTCTAAAAATTGCATTGTCCAGGCCTCTCTGCCATCAATGTAATGGTGAGCTGCTTTCTTTAATATCTGCAATCAACACTCCCAAACGATAAGAATTTATAGAATTTTGACCTAATGACAACAAACAGCTCTATATAATTAGACAGCACCAGTGAACTGGGTTAAATTCCTGCCTCTGACAGCAAGGAGTCTGCATCCTCTCGCTATGACTGCATGGGTTTCCTTCGGGTATTCTGGTTTCCACCCACATTCCAAAAGCGTATGGGTTACTGGTTAATTTGTCACATAGATGTAATTGGACCTGTTACCATGCTGTATCTCTAAAATAATTTGTTGATGTGTTTAGAGCTGTCATCACAATGTACCTGTGATTTTCCTCACATACACATTATTCTGCACATCTCTGGCCAGTTTAACAATGTGATGGACAAGTACTAGATATTGAGCAGTGAGACAGATTTAAATTGGGAAATGAGAGTTCCAAATGTTGTGTGTCTTCAAGACCAAAGAAAGGTGACAACATAACAATACACAGAGCAGGAGAGATTTCATTGCTGATTTTCAAACATGACCTGTTGTGATAGTCTGCTACACAAGAGATTCTGCAGATGCTGGAAATCTTGAGCAACACACAAAATGCTGGAGAAACTCAGCAAGTCAGGAGGGGAATAAACAGTCGACATTTCAAGCCAAGATCCTTCATGAGCACTGTAAAGGAGTGGGCAGAAGCCAGAATAAGAAGGTAGGGGGAGGTGGAGTACAAGCCGGCAGGTGATAGGTGAGACCAGGTGAGGAGGAAGGTGGGTGGGTGGGGGAGGGAGATGAAGATGGAAAGAGATATTTGAAGAGATAAAGAGCTGAAAGAGAACTCTGACAGCAGAGGAGATTACCACAGAAGAAAGGGAAGGAGGAGGGGCACCAGAGTGAGGTGATGGGCAGGCGAAAAGGAGTGAGAGGGAACCAGAATGGGGAACGGAAAAAGGAGGGAGTGATTACCTGAATTCAGAGAAATCTGTGTTCATGCCAAAATGTCAGAGACTACCCAGATGGAACACAAGGTATTACGACTCCAATTTGAGTAGAGGTGGCCATAAACCCCCTATGAATGGACAGAATCTTCTGACAGGTACCTATTTTAACTTGACTTTCCTTTCCCAACCTGGTACATAAAATCCATTACACAAGCAACATGGACACAGGTGATCCCCACATTATGGCTGTTAGATTACAGAATTCACAAATCACTAACCAAAAAATTGTTAATTGGAATATTTGCTTATGTAAAAATAGTGAATAATTAAACATTTCTTCAAATTTGCATTTATTGATGCACATACTGAATGCGGTTTTGGGTTGCAGAGAGAAAAAAAAAATCACAATATGGACCATTTTCAAGGAATACAAGCGGTCTTTACAGACCAATATTCTCATTTATCAAAAACATTAGGTAACCTGGGTATCCATGAGCTCCAATTTATTAAAAACTAACTTTGTCCTGCCTACCCACACCCTCTACAACTTAAAACATGGTTGGTTTACCACTGAAGTATCACTGAAATATTTCCCTCTTCTATAAATGCCAGATGATGTGCAGTGTACTCCCATTTTTAAAAAGATCATCTGCAGTTTTTGGCCTGTCAAATATAAATAACTTTATTTTATGATCTGATGACATGAAAAATGCCATATAAAAATGTAATCCTATTCTTTAAATACCTAAAACCGAATTGGAATTGTTGGCTTAGATGCTATGAGATTGGTTTTAAACCTTCAGGGCGAGTTAGTGGAGGCAGATTCAATTACAGCATTCAAAAGGAAACTGGATAAGTAATTGAAAGGAAAAATAATGCAGAACTCTGGCAAAGAAAGTAGCTAACTTTCTTTTGCATGACCAGCACCAAGTCAAAGTCTATGGGCTATGTGACCGTGAAGGAACTTTGATTCTACTAAGATTACATAGCCAAGAGCACAATGATAACATTTGACAAAATAGTAGTGTTTGTAGTAGGCTTTTATTTAAACTCCCTCTAGTCCAGCCCATGTGCATCTGTATGGATGAATGTTTCCATCTCAGAGGAAGATGAAGCTGTGTAGGTCTACAGTGCTTCCAAATCCAGATTTTTTTAAAAACAAATCTGGAGAACCTTTCTTATTCAAGCAGAGGAACCTGGCAAAATAACAGGAAGAAGCAGCCAGTATCATTTTAATTTTATTTCACATCATGTTACTATTGAACTAGAAGACCTTTTAACTTAGTTTAAAACTTGGAGAGATGTCAATTACCACACACAGATCATGAAGGGGTGGATATTTTTAAACTAGCCCAACTTTAAACATTCAAGATACATAAACACTGATAATCCCCAGCAATTGATCACGATTCAGCATGATTAGGTATTAAAGAAACCCAGATGTTAAACTGGGAGATCCTCAAGTCATCTCAGATTGCAGCTACTACACTGAAGCAAGGCGGACAGGCATTGTCAATGTATTATTAATCAATCTTCATTAATCTTGGTACATACATGTGATAAAATTTACCACTAATTCTGTGTTGTACTTCCATCATATCTCACTCTCTCAAATCATTTTTTCCCTTTCCAGCCAATAACCTCCCTTTCATAATACAAAAGCTAAAAAGCATCTGACTTAGTGGATGGTTGGTCTGTCCTCAGACCTACATGTCACAAGCCAATCAAATATTTCAAAATATATGCAAGGACAAGGTGCTGACAATTATGAGGTTGAGAGCAGTAAATAATTAAAAAGAATGCAGCACATCCAGAGAATCAACAGTTTCATTTACTCCCAATAATGTGGAGTAATCACACAATATAGAGTACATTTCTTAAGGGATGCATTTTAAGTACTGATAGCACAATAACAACCAAATCGGCCCAAAAAAGTCCACGTATTTGTAAATGCACGAAATTCTATAGATGCTGGAAACCTTGAGCAACACAAAAAATGTGGAGGAACCCAGCAAGCCAGCCTGTTATGAAGTGTCTGAGCACAAAATATCATCTTTATTCCTCTTTACAGATGTTGTCTGGCTTGCCAAGTATTTATAAGCTGTCTCCACCTACCAACAAATATTTTTGCTTGCATTGTCTTGTATGTTTAACTAGCTTCCCATTAAATACATTTACCCTAATCACATTGCTAACCCAGCACCAGTGTTATAAAAACAACATTTCAAAAGTACTACATTGAGTGAATAGCACTCGGTAAGTTCAACGATCCAAAAGACACTGTACAGATGCGAGCCCTTTCTTTTTGATAAAATTCTGTGATGAGACTTTAATCTTCAATAAATAGTAACATTACAGAAAATTAATTACTCTCATAAACTTCAACTCACCTCACATTGTGTAAATGTCTAAGGTGCTGCCTGTGTTGAAAATAATTAGACATGTTAGGAAAAAGGTCAGAAAGCAGTCAACTGCAATTGTGAATGCAATTCAAAATGATTTGAAAACTAGATTTGATTTGCTCTAATTTGCCCTTTCATTTTTTTTGGCAGTCTGGGTGTCTATTGCTTTTTGTTGCTCATTGTCTTATAAATGGTGAGAGCAGATTCAGTGATTTGAAAAGGAACTGGGTACTTCCTTGGGGTGAGGGAGGGGGGGTGTAATGCCAAAGCACAGGAGTATGTTTACAGTACCAGGGACCTGGGTTCATTTCCCACTGGGGTCTGCAAGGAGTTTGTGTCGGTTTCATCCCACAGTCCAAAGAGGTACCAGTTGGTAGGTTAATTGGTCGTAGTAAATTGTCCCGTGATTAGGAGAGCTGGGTGGCATGGCTCAAAGGGCCAGAAGGGCCTATTCTGTGCTGTATCACTAAATAAACAGCGAGACAAATTGGAAAGTCAACACAAATCCCAGCCCAATAACCGAAGTAATATCCTCCCCCACCCACCCCCATTTGACTCAGTGGCAATATTTGTGTATGCATATCATCTTATCAGCTATCAAGCTATCTTCAGAGACAACAAGACCACCAATGAATGAGCCACACCATGACTGTGGAGGACCAGGGGTTCCTAACACAGGGTCCACTGACCTCTCGCTTAAAGGTATTGGTCTATGTGATAAAAAAATGTTGGGAACTGCTGTTGTAGACATTTGCTATTAGCAAGATTGAGACAATAAGTAAGTCACAAGGCAATTGATGAGGAAGAACCATTTTGTCTCAATCCAAGCATCCAACACTTCTTAAATTAGCAGTGATGTGGTGACTAGAAAGCCATTCCAGTAGTGTGACTGGTGTCACACATTGTGTACAAACTTTAAACCTACTCCTTGTGGTTGTTTTGCAATCTAAGAATTAAACTCTGAACCAGCCTCTTCCATTCCCTTACCATCTTTTACTTAAAAAAAAGTTAACTCATTCGCCTGTGCTCAGGTGGAATGTTGCACCTCTCCATGATACTGGATATTAGCTTTCTAATTCAGCCCCCCTTGTGGCCCGAATGACACCTTCATAGAGCAGCAAACAGCATTGATACAATAGTGTAATTCAACTAGAACACTGTCCAGCAGATTCAAGAGTCCAGATAATGGAATCTGGAACAACAATTGGCTAGACAAACTCAACAGATGTTGCTTGAGTGCCTCGAGCAAACAATGTCCTGGGGGCAACACTAATTTCTTCAAAATTTCTTTAAGTTTTCTTTAGCTCACTTAATTTATTGTTCTAATTAATTTGGTAATTACATGCTCAGTGCTAAGTCTCCATCATTCCTCCTGGAACTTTATTATTACAGCAGTGTGCCAGAGGTCTGACTGTCAGGGTGCAGGAGTGAGTGCCATTGTTATTACAAAGGAAAAAGTGCTAGGCAAACTCAAAAGTCTTAAGGCAGATAAGTCACCTGGACCAGATGGACTACAACCCGGAGTCCTGGGAGGAGTTGCTGAAGAGATGACGGACGCATTGGTCATGACCTTTCAAGAATCACTTGATTCTGGCATGGCCCCAAATGATTGGAGGATTGCAAATGTCCTCCAGTCTTTAAGGGAGGAAGGCAAAAGAAAGGAAATTATAGGCCAGTTAGCCTCACCTCAGTGGTCGGGAATGTGTTGGAGTCTATTATTAAGGATGAGGTTTCCGGGTACTTGCAGACTAATGATAAAATAAGTCAAAGTCAGCATGGTTTCTGTAAAGGGAAATCTTGCTTGACAAATCTTTTGAGGAAGTAACAAACAGGGTGGACAAAGGAGAGGCAGTGGATGTCATTTACTTGGATTTTCAGAAGGCATTTGATAAGGTGCCACACATTGGGCTGCTTAACAAGAAAATCCTATGGCGTTAGAGTAAAGATACTGGCATGGATAGAGGAGTGGCCAACAGGCAGGAGGCAGTGAGTGGGAATAAATGGGATCTTTTCTGGTTGGCTGCCAGAGACTAGTGGTGTTCCTCAAGGGTCAGTATCGGGAATGGAAGTGATGGCTTTGTAGCAGAGTTTGTGGATGATATGAAGATAGGTGGGGGGGTAGGGAGTGCTCAGGAAGCAATGCAACTGCAGCAGGACTTGGACAACTCAGAAGAATGGGCAAAGTGGCAGATGAAATAGTGTTCGGAGATGTATGATAATGCATTTTGGTAAAAGGAATACAAGTGTGGGCTATTATCTAAATGGGGAGAAAATTCAAACCTCAGGAGATGCAGATGGACTACCAGAAGGTTAACTTACAGGTTGAATCTGTGGTAAAGAAGGCAAATGCAATGTTGGCATTTGTTTCATGGGGAAGAGAATATATAAAGGAGATAATGCTGAGCCTTTGTAAGACACTAGTCAGGCCACACTAGAGTATTGACAACGTTTCTGGGTCCCATATCTCAGACAGGACGTGTTGCCATTGGAGAGAGTCCAGGGGAGGTTTGGCAGGATGATTCCAGGAATGTAGGGGTTAACATATGGGTAGCGTTTGGCAGCTTTGGGCCTGTACTCACTGGAATTTAGAAGAATGCGTGGGGATCTCATTAAGACCTACTGAATGTTGAAAGGACTAGATAAGGTGGATGTAGAAGATATTTCCTATGGTGGGGGTATCTGGAACTCAAGGGCGCAGCCTCAAAATTGAGGGGAGACCCTTCAGAACAGAGATAAGGAGGAATTGTTTTTAGCCAGAGTGTTGAATCTATCGAATGGTCTGCCACAGACTGCAGTGGAGGCCAAATCTGTGGGTATATTTAAGGCGGAAGATGATAGTTCTCTGATCAGTCAGGACATCAAAGGATACTGCGAAAAAGCAGGTGTATGGGGTTGAACGGGACCCAGGATCAGTCATGATGGAATGGCAGAGTAGACTCGATGGGCTGAACGGCCTAAGTCTGCTCCTGTGTCTTTTGGTCTAACATAGCATGCCCTCAATGCTCGGCAGAGCAACATAAAACATAAAGTAGAACACAACTAGCAACAAAACAATAAAGCAAGACCCATATCTCCCTCCCACCGCACAGGCCCTCACTCCAGGACAGGATTCAAGGTCCTCAGTCTCCAGCTAGCAGGCTTCCACCTTCAGTATTGACCTCCGGACTGGGTGATAACAGGATACTGAACTCATGTCGTTTGAGCACAGGCTGCTGTGCAAAGCCTGACCTTTAATTCCTCTACATCCACGTCCATAAATCCTAACCTGATCCTTAGCTCCCTTCTGTCCACGAAGTCATCTCTCTGAACTTAAAGACAATCAAGTCTGAGCTATGATCTCAACAGAGAGCCAAGGTCAGTGCCACCTTGAATGCAGTGACCTGGGTTCAATCATGATCTCATTTGCTATGTGGACTTTGCATATTCTCATTGTGATCACAAGCATTTCCTCCTTGTCATCAATTGCCTTGCATCCCATACAAATGTAGGTTGGTAAGATAACTGCCCTGCTAAATTACTCTGGTGCAGGTGGGCTAACATGTGGGGTGAATAGGCTATAGTGAAAATTACAGGTAGGTGAGGGAGGAGCAATGAGATTGCTCTGAGTTGGCATGGACTCAAATGGCCTCCTTCTAGATCAGGGTTTCCCAACCTTTTATGCCATGGACCCCCACCATTAACCGAAGGGCGAGTGGATCTCAGGTTGGAAACCCCTGTTCTAGACAAGGAAATGTGATGTCACTAAATGCGGACATCAATTCAAGACTCTGCACTCCTTTCATGGCGGTTGGTTAACTTACACGCCCATAAAAGTATGACTTGGATTCTAATGGCTACTTAACAATTGTCAGAAAGGACTTTGGAATTCATATGCAATTTAGTGGCCTTTTTTTTAAAAAATGAGGATAGTGAACCTTGGAAATATGCTGATGGTTTGTGCCTTGTGTGCTGAGTCCCTGTAATTCTGAAGTGAGCTGAGCTGGTTCTTTGGTGGGCACAGAGGATGGCCATTAACCACAACCATGAACAATCTCATCTCCTGCACCAAGTTCACTTCACTCTGGTGGATGGAGGGGAAGTTTCCAAATTTTCCTTTCTTATCCTTGGAACTTTCCCTCATTAAAACATTATCAGTCCTTTGCTGGTTCTACTGTATAAATATTATCTAGTCAGAGTAATACAGCATGGAAATAGGTCCTCCAGTTCAAGTTGTCCATTTAAATTAAGCACATCAGTCCATGTTTGGACCATATCCATCTTATACCTTTCTACCCATGTACCTGTCCAAATGTCTTCGTAATGCTATTGTACCTGCCTTAAGCACTTTCCCTGGCAGCTCATTTCATATATGCACCACTGTCTGAAAATGTTATTCCTCGTGTCCCTCTTAATCTTGCCCCTCTCACCTTAATCTTATATGCTCTGGTTTTTGGGTTCACTTTTCCCGTGAAAAGAACGACTTGTGCATTTACTCTGCCTATATTCATGATTTTACACCCCTCTGTAAAGATGACCTCTCAGTCTCCCAGACTCCAAGGAATAAAGTCCTTTTCTTCAATCATTCAGTGTGCTCCTATGCTGAGTGCCAGTGATCCTTTCATTTTTGCTGCTTTCTTCTCTTGTAAGAGTGCAGGCATACACGCGTGCCTGTGTGTAAAATGCAATTTCCACGGGGACTGCAGGCTCTTTAGACACTCACTCTAGCAATCCAGCAAGGAGATTTTCTACCCCTCACACCATGTGCTCAGGAAATCACAGTTGAATTCAACCAATGTATTATTATAGGCTTGAGTAATTAATGTCCTCAATTAAAAAAAAGCCATCTTCAATTCACCATGCATTGTCAATCCACCTTCCATCTACGAGAAACCCTAACTGGCTGTATTGCTTCAAGCAGCAGCCCTTACAAGGAAGTTATAGTTCAGTCCTCACTGAACAAGTCTGACCTACTGCGAGATATTTACTAATCAGCAGTACTACGAATTCCAACAGGCAAGTTACATTTAACATGAGCACAAAATAGCTCTGAGGTTAAATATATATATTCTTTCCACGTGGTACAGGTGTCACCTTCAATCCACAGTTTGTACTTAATGTCACCCCTGGCCTAATGGGCAGCCTCATCTCCTGAATTAGCAGCTTTGAGTTCAAGGCTCAACATTATACACTCCCAAAGTTGCAAAGCATTCCACAGGAATCAAATAAAATCCATCCCTAACTCCAGGTGAAACATCCTTTTTGGTCAATTTTAAGCACTGAGCTAGTGAAGGCATTTTAAAAAAGGAAATTACATAGCAGTTATAGAAATAGTATAGCTGAAGAACAGTTGCGTCAGGAAATAGGGAATAATGCCTGCTGTTAATGCAAGTTAGGAGCAGAGATTCACAGACTAGTATGATACATCAATGCAGCACCAAGTGAATGTCACTCTGATCCTTGGACACGATGTTAAAACTGAAGCCATTTTGGCTACATATGGAAGATACCAGGGTACCATTTTGAAGAATAAGTGAGCTTTCCCTTGTAGCTTAGCCAATACTTGCCTCTCAGTCAAAACCATGTATGTAAATCAACTGGAAGGCATGCTACACAACTGGCTGCTTTGAAAATCAATGAGGGAATTGCCCATCCGAGGTATTGTGTGGTGAGCCACTTTCTTGTACTGCTGATGCCCTTGTTAGTGAAGGTACTCAGAGTGCTATCAGACAGGACGCATGAGCATTATGATCCAGTGACAGTGAAGAGTTACGATGCTGCACAACCTGGAGGGAAGGTCCTCCATTGCCTCAGCTGCTTTTATCATAAGGTTCGTAAGTGGCCCTCGGCAGTTTTTTGAGTTGGTGAAGAGTCAGAATGCTGCCTCCCCTCTCACTCAACAAATCAATATCAGAGTATGGACTGTTTCATTATCCAAAGAAATGCAAATGCTCAGGTGCGATTTAATTGTCCGACAAAGAAAAGATCCATTTTTCACTGAGCAATGTACAACTCCAATCACTGAGAACACCACTTGTCACTAAAATTTTGTTGTGGGCTTTCCACCATGTGAAATGTTTTGAATTGATTGAAACAGGTCCCTGCAGTGGTGGGATCTTCAAGAGGACATGACACTTTTGGATTATCTGACATTTAGCCCTGAAAATGTTCATAAACACAGCTTTTTCTTTGGCACCATTGTGACAGCTTCCGCCTCAATGATGGAGGGGATATTCACAGGTCATCTCTCCCATAACTTAATTAACAGTACATCTTTATTCACATCTGAATGGGTTGGGACTGTCTGTGGCACATTGGTATCTGGAGATTTGTTGTTTGTTCAGGCTGCTACTGGAATATTTTCTTCAATGAACCAGGAGCCCGGTGGGTGAAGGGTAATAACTCTTGCCGAGACTGCTTTATGCTTTGATTGGCAAGAATACAAGTTTGGCGGGAATAAGATCAAATAGGATCCGTTACCTCATGTTGGCTCTCACTACCTGTCCTTCAGGCTGTGGTTAGGTTGGTGGGTTTAAGTCACTCTTCCTGATCTACCAAATTATCCTAGTGGACAGTGAAGCCCCCAATCTCGAATACATTGTGCTTTATCCAGCCACGCAGCAAATATGGACTAGTTTTGATTCTTCAGTTGAGAGAGGAAATTAGAAGTTAGTGAACTTTTCTTTCCCCACATGCGATCTGATGCCATGTGACACCATGCAGACATTGGCTAAAATATGAATCTGTGAATGTGACATCAACAACTCTATGCAGCAGTTTTTTTCATTTTGGCCAGAATCCCAAAATGTTATACTGAGAAGTCTTCGGGGTTAATGAATTTGATGCATCTTTATTGTCTAACTCAGTGGCTAGTTCACTGTTTGGTGGTGCCTCCTGTTTCATTCTGTTTGCTATACCAGCTTGCTGGGCTACATCAGGAGGAAATGTCTCACGATCTTCTAAACCACACCCCACCCCAGGGCTTTGTGAACCAGACAAGTTTTTAAGCTGCAAGATAGCTAATTTAACATTGGCTCTTTGTTGCAGGTTTTTTCAAATATACAATACGAATTCAATTTCTCCAACTTTTGCAGTGGGATTTTTACACTGGAGTCTGAATCATTAGTTTATACAATAACTACTGTTCAAAACTATTACATTGGCTATGAATGCATTTTTACATGATCCTAGGACATTTGCTCACTTGTACAAAGCTTTTTAAATCAAAGTTGTACAGCAGAGAAACAAACCCTTCAGCCCACCATATTTATACAGACCTTTGCCTGATCCCATTTGCCCACATTAGTCAGTGTAGGTGTTTTAGCTATGGAGGCCAGCCTGGATACCCTGTCCAGTCTCAATGACCTTATACAGATGAAAAGCAAGCACTTCTGAAAAAAATATAACTACTGAGATTTTGTAAATTGGATAGGCTGGGTGAAGGCAATTATGCTGTTGTGCAGTGTGACAGAGTTACAGTAAGTAACTGGACTTTGAATACAGTTAATTAGCTGTAGCAAAAATTCTTAAAATGAGTGATTGTAGTTTGAGAAATATTTCACGTCCTGATAGAAACAAGTTTGTTGAGAGCAGGATAATACTTGGCAGTAACTCCCTGCACTGTCAACAAACTCAAACAGCTACTTGAAATGAAATAGCTGATGAGACAATGTAGCTGGAAAACAAACTCAAAAACCAGTGAGAAAGTTCAAACAAGTAATACATTTTCAAACGCAGGGCCTTTAATGTAAAACCATGCAAAAAGTGCTAAATATCTGCTGCCAACACAATAGGAGAAAAAAAAATTAAAAGGAATGCAAAACTGAATAGTAAGCAGTTTTGGCTGACAGAAGTTGAAGCAGTTAAAACAAAAACTTTCTCATGCAAGTATTTTAGTAAAATAGGTTTGAAAAAAATTCTTAGCCTCCTCATTCTGTTTGTTTAAACAATATATAATTGGGGGGGGGAAGAGAACTGAATTTTGATCTGAATAACTTGAGTTTTTTTTAAAGTCTTAAATCATGCTGTCTACTTGAGAACAAATGTGGAATCTGAGTTTCCCCGTAGTGTATAGCTGTAATATAAAGGCTCTTTGTGCCAGACAACAAAACTAATTCTCCTCCTTTATTGTGAAAGTTCTCAGAAGCTTCTGAGCCTGCTTTTTGTTGCAGTTTTATATTTTTTTTAACCCTGGCTGGGAGCAGGTGGGATGGTGGCTTGAAAGAGAATAGGTTCTGCACCGAATGGCAGAGGTCATGTAAGATCAGCTTGGAACCAGAGCAAATCTAGGCACAATGAAAAAAAGATATAGCATTCTAGTGGTTAACTTGGAATGCCTGAAACAAAACTATTCTCATTGCCAGCATGGCTAAAATATGGGACTCAGGCATGCACTTGCTCCAACAGAAGAGAAAGATTCACAACAAAACTGTGTAGAACATAGAACACTACAGCACAGGCCCTTTGGAAGGGTTCTGGCCCAAAACGTTGACTGATCGTTTCCACGGATGCTGCCCCACCTGCTGAGTTCCTCCAGCGTGTTGTGAGTATTGCTTGGATCACAATGTTATGTCAACCTTTTAAGGTATTCTATGGTTCTAATCCTTCCCTCCTACACAGCCCTCCATTATTCTACCATTCATGTGTCTAAGAGTTTCTTAAATGCCCCTATTGTATCTGCCTCTACCACCACCTCTGGTAGGATGTTTCATGCACCCACCTATGTGTAAAAAACACATCCCCCCTCTATACTTTCCTCTAATCACCTTAAAATTATGCCCTTCATATTAACCATTTCTGTCCTGAGAAAAACATTTCTAGCTAGTGACCATCTATGCCTCTCATCACCTTGTACAACTCTATCAAGTCACTTTTCATCTTTCATCTCTCCAAAGAGAAAAGCCCTATCTCACTCAACCTAACTTCATAAGACATGCACTTGTCTATGCAGAATGCCGGTAAGTTTCCTTTGCACCCTCTCTAAAGTTTCCATATCTTTTCTATAATGAGGTGACCCAACTTGTGTATCTAAATTTAATGGAGTTGATCACCACACTGTGAGGCCCTCTGTTCATTGGGGTCAACTATACATGTCGTGTCCCAGCTGTCTATGTGATACGCAAGCCAGGGCAGTATGATATGCACAGCAAGCCGTTGCCTATATAGCAGGCACCGTCTCTCCAATCAGCTAATGAATCCAAGAGGAACAACAGAGACAGAGACAGTTTGGCACCAGTAGTGTCGAAAGTGGTGCCAGTCGGTGTTGAGCTCAACCTAGGACCGCCTTAGTCACCGCAGCTCTGGATTTCTCCCTTGGAGTTTACTCACAAAGTTCTCCACATGAGTAGGTGTAACTGCAAGGCAATGGAGGTTTGAGGTCAGAGCTTTCCTTCTAGATGAGGTGGCAACCACGGCTGATGAGCCCCATCTGCCTAAAGTGACTGGTTTTAAGGAGCTAGTAATCCACCTTTACCCCTTCGGCTGTCAGTAGAAACTGTTAGTAGTTAAGCTGCACGTGAAGGCCAGGAACAGGACTTGGTTGTTAGAGGCTATTTGAGATGTACGGCATTGGGAGCATTTAATAGGTAGTGGGAGTTTATACCTATTACCACACTCGATTATAATAACCTTAAGGAACCACATATCAAAGTTAGTATTTGTTCCAATTTCTCATTCTTAGATTTAATTCTCCATCCCACTTCCAAGATAATTTCGTAAGAAGTGCCCAGTATCCTGAACCAAGGTCTAGTCATGAACACTGGAGGTAGGCCACATGTTGGAATTTGTCACCCACAGACCAATAAACCTAAAATGCACTGAAACCCAAATGAATTTTCCTACATAACCAGTTATAACATTCATAATCAATCTCACCTAACTGGGAGCAGTCAGAAAATCAATCTGCTATCTAATATTGACTAGTATTCATTATATGAATAATGATTCACTGATACCTTCACTAAACCACCTCCCTTGTTTCTTCAAGAATGCCATTTTCACCATCTCCTGTTCAAACTGAACACCTCCATACCAGTGCTTCCATTCAATCTCTCAGTCAAGGATTCCCCTGCCATCATAGAAACATAGAAAATAGGTGCAGGAGTAGGCCATTCGGCCCTTTGAGCCTGCACCACCATTTATTATGATCATGGCTGATCATCCAACTCAGAACCCTGCACCAGCCTTCCCTCCATACCCCCTGATCCCTTTAGCCACAAGGTCCATATCTAACTCCCTCTTAAATATAGCCAATGGACTGGCCTCAACTGTTTCCTGTGGCAGAGAATTCCACAGATTCACCACTCTCTGTGTGAAGTTTTTCCTAATCTCAGTCCTAAAAGGCTTCCCCTTTATCCTCAAACTGCGACCCCTCGTTCTGGACTTCCCCAACATTGGGAACAATCTTCCTGCATCTAGCCTGTCCAATCCCTTTAGGATTTTATACGTTTCAATCAGATCCCCCCTCAATCTTCTAAATTCCAACGAGTACAAGCCTAGTTCACCCAGTTTTTCTTCATATGAAAGTCCTGCCATCCCAGGAATCAATCTGGTGAACCTTCTTTGTACTCCCTCTATGGCAAGGATGTCTTTCCTCAGATTAGGGGACCAAAACTGCACACAATACTCCAGGTGTGGTCTCACCAAGGCCTTGTACAACTGCAGTAGTACCTCCTTGCTCCTGTACGCGAATCCTCTCGCTATAAATGCCAGCATACCATTCACCTTTTTCACCGCCTGCTGTACCTGCATGCCCACTTTCAATGACTGGTGTATAATGACACCCAGGTCTCGTTGCTCCTCCCCTTTTCCTAATCGGCCACTATTCAGATAATAATCTGTTTTCCTATTTTTGCCACCAAAGTGGGTAACTTCACATTTATCCACATTAAATTGCATCTGCCATGAATTTGCCCACTCACCCAACCTATCCAAGTCACCCTGCATCCTCTTAGCATCCTGCCACAGCTAACACTGCCGCCCAGCTTCGTGTCATCTGCAAACATGGAGATGCTGCATTTAATTCCCTCATCCAAGTCATTAATATATATTGTAAACAACTGGGGTCCCAGCACTGAGCCTTGCGGTACCCCACTAGTCACTGCCTGCCATTCTGAAAAGGTCCCATTCATTCCCACTCTTTGCTTCCTGTCTGCTAACCAATTCTCTATCCACATCAATACCTTACCCCCAATACCGTATGCTTTAAGTTTGCACACTAACCTCCTGTCACTAATAACTGACAAGGCTCTACCTATTGTCCTCACACATCAGAAAACTTGTTATCTTTCCGACAAAAAGACCATCAACCTGAAATGTTCACATTACATTGCTCCCTACTGAAGCTACTTGAACTGCCATTCCAGCATTTTCTATCTCTACTGGTCTGTGTTGCTCAATACTTGAGAGAATTTTTGGGCACAAAATACCTTGTAGTCAAAATGCATCATAGAACATAGAATAGTACAGCACAGTACAGGCTCTTCGGCCCACAGTGTTGTGCCGACCCTCAAACCCTGCCTCCCATATAAGCCTCCACCTTAGATTCCTCCATATACCTGTCTAGTAATCTCTTAAACTTCACTAGTGTATCTGCCTCCACCACTGACTCAGGCAGTGCATTCCACGCACCAACCACTGAGTAAAAAACCTTCCTCTAATATCCCCCTTGAACTTCCCACCCCTTACCTTAAAGCCATGTCCTCTTGTATTGAGCAGTGGTGCCCTGGGGAAGAGGCACTGGCTATCCACTCTATCTATTCCTCTTAATATCTTGTGCACCTCTATCATGTCTCCTCTCATCCTCCTTCTCTCCAAAGAGAGAAGCCCTAGCTCCCTTAATCTCTGATCATAATGCATACTTTCTAAACCAGGCAGCATCCTGGTAAATCTCCTCTGTACCCTTTCCAGTGCTTCCACATCCTTCCTATAGTGAGGTGACCAGAACTGGACACAGTACTTCAAGTGTGGCCTAACCAGAGTTTTATAGAGCTGCATCATTACATCGCAACTCTTAAACTCTATCCCTCGACTTATGAAAGCTAACACCTCATAAGCTTTCTTAACTACCCTATCCACCTGTGAGGCAATTTTCAGGGATCTGTGGACATGTACCCCGAGATCCCTCTGCTCCTCCACACTTCCAAGTATCCTGCCATTAACTTTGTACTCTGCCTTGGAGTTTGTCCTTCCAAAGTGTACCACCTCACACTTCTCCGGGTTGAACTCCATCTGCCACTTCTCAGCCCACTTCTGCATCTTATCAATGTCTCTCTGCAATCTTTGACAATCCTTTACACTATCTACAACACCACCAACCTTTGTGTCGTCTGCAAACTTGCCAACCCACCCTTCTACCCCCACATCCAGGTCGTTAATAAAAATCACGAAAAGTAGAGGTCCCAGAACAGAACCTTGTGGGACACCACTAGTCACAATCCTCCAATCTGAATGTACTCCCTCCACCACCACCCTCTGCCTTCTGCAGGCAAGCCAATTCTGAATCCACCTGGCCAAACTTCCCTGGATCCCATGCCTTCTAACTTTCTGAATAAACCTACCGTGTGGAACCTTATCAAATGCCTTACTAAAATCCATATAGATCACATCCACTGCACTACCCTCATCTATATGCCTGGTCACCTCCTCAAAGGACTCTATCAGGCTTGTTAGACACAATCTGCCCTTCACAAAGCCATATTGACTGTCCCTGATCAGACCATAATTCTCTAAATGCCTATAGATCCTATCTCTAAGAACCTTTTCCAACAGCTTTCCCACCACAGACATAAGGCTCACTGGTCTATAATTACCCAGACTATCCCTACTACCTTTTTTGAACAAGGGAACAACATTCGCCTCCCTCCAGTCCTCCGGTACCATTCCCATGGACAACGAGGACATAAAGATCCTAGCCAGAGGCTCAGCAATCTCTTCTCTCACCTCGTGGAGCAGCCTGGGGAATATTCCGTCAGGCCCCGGGGACTTATCTGTCCTAATGTATTTTAACAACTCCAACACCTCCTCTCCCTTAATATCAACATGCTCCAGAACATCAACCCCACTCATATTGTCCTCACCATCATCAAGTTCCCTCTCGTTGATGAATACCGAAGAGAAGTATTCATTGAGGACCTCGCTCACTTCCACAGCCTCCAGGCACATCTTCCCACCTTTATCTCTAATCAGTCCTACCTTCACTCCTGTCATCCTTTTGTTCTTCACATAATTGAAGAATGCCTTGGGGTTTTCCTTTACCCTACTCGCCAAGGCCTTCTCATGCCCCCTTCTTGCTCTTCTCAGCCCCTTCTTAAGCTCCTTTCTTGCTTCCCTATATTCCTCAATAGACCCATCTGATCCTTGCTTCCTAAACCTCATGTATGCTGCCTTCTTCCACCTGACTAGATTTTCCACCTCACTTGTCACCCATGGTTCCTTCACCCTACCATTCTCTATCTTTCTCAGCGGGACAAGTTTATCCCTTACATCCCGCAAGAGATCTCTAAACATCGACTACATGTCCATAGTACATTTCCTTGCAAAAACATCATCCCAATTCACACCTGCAAGTTCTAGCCTTATAGCCTCACAATTTGCCTTTCCCCAATTAAAAATTTTCCTGTCCTCTTTAATTCTATCCTTTTCCATGATAATTATAAAGGCCAGGGAGCGGTGGTCACTGTCCCCTAGATGCTCACCCACTGAGAGATCTGTGTCCTGAGCCGGTTCATTACCTAGTACTAGATCTGGTATGGCATTCCCCCTGGTCGGCCTGTCCACATACTGTGACAGGAATCTGTCGTGGACACACTTAACAAACTCTGCCCCATCTAAACCCTTGGAACTAATCAGGTGCCAATCAATATTAGGGAAGTTAAAGTCACCCATGATAACAACCCTGTTATTTTTGCACCTTTCCAAAATCTGCCTCCCAATCTGCTCCTCTGTATCTCTGCTGCTACCATCCCTATTGTGACACCAGTTTAATCCAACAGAATGTTAAAAAACTTAATTAAATCGCAGCTTGAAAGTGTGACTTTTAGTTAGATTACTTTGCATCACGAGATGCTTATGACTCATTCCATCAAATGCTCAACTATTGAGCTGGGAAATTGAAGCAATTTGAGGCAGTGAATGGACCCCCTTATCGTGATCTGCTATATTCTCCCAAAGCAATTCTAATGAGGATCACCTACCATATGATCTGACCACCTTCACAACCCATCACATGAACATTCAAATTCACTGACTTGGTGCTTTTAAACTTTATCCAGATCACCATCACCTTAAATCTCCCATAATTCTTCTGCTCATTACTATAGACCAAGCACATGCTTTCCCCAGTACCATCCAATCTGAATTCTTCACAATACTATAAAGCAACATTGCTTTACATGCTTGCTCCTATGAGATTATTAGGAGTTGATTTGAAATCAAATGACTTAGAATTGCAAATGATCTTCCACAATCTCAGGGTGTTTGAACTACTTTCAAATCAATGTAGTTCATCTTATGACTATTGTAATGCAGAAAATAAGAAAACGGAATTTATGCACAAAATCTTCTAACACATGATAATTAGATAATTTGTTTCAACAATATTAGTTGAGGGATAAATAATACCTAGGTTACAAAGGATCAGCCACCCACTCTTCTCCCCCCCCCCACACACAATTAGTACTCTAAAGCCTGATTTATGCTTGTGCATACAGGCTATGCCATAGGCCTAATTTATACTTTTGCGTAGCCCTACGCCGTAGCGAACATGCGTAGTTGTGTCTGCGTCCCTCTGCAATTCACTGCCAAAACGCTAGTTGGCGGTGGGATTTCTATGCCACTGTGTCAAGTTTCTTTGTGAGAGACATGGATGAAGAAATGCATTTCAAATATTTTCGGATGTCGGCAGGTAGATTTGATGATTTGGTTCATCATCTCCAACCATTTATTTCGCATCAGTGTACAGACGTGACGGAGAAAAGCAACCGGAAATGTGATGCTACTAAGCGGACCAATCACAGTTGTTGCGGTCTGCATTGCCGCGACGCATGAGTTAATTTTTTGGGGTGGTGCACATCACCCTATGGCGTACATTTGACGCAGAAGTATAAATTGGGCTAAATGCTTCTATTCACTTGACAAAGTAAGTAGGGCCAAGTGCTTTTGGTGTCATTTGAACACTCCAAGCATTCTTTCAGTATTGTACAAACAAGTCATACTTGGCGTGTGAGTGTAGTCTGAACTACTGTCTTCACTATCATCTACTGTTGTGAGAGGTTGGTCATGGCTTGAATCAACACTATCTGAACTAGGACACAGACCCACTGCTACAGAGACCCATAAGCTACAGAGGGAGGTACAGAGATCCAGGTCAAGCTTGTTGATTGGTCATGGTGTTGAAAACTACACTGTAATTTATAAACTGCTGCCTAATGCATGTCCTGTGGTTGTCTAGGTGCTCCAGAGCTGAGTGGAGATCTTACTGGCTCTCCACTCAGCTCTGGAGCACCTAGACAACCACAGGACATGCATTAGGCAGCAGTTTATAAATTACAGTGTAGTTTTCAACACCATGACCAATCAACAAGCTTGACCTGGATCTCTGTACCTCCCTCTGTAGCTTATTTATTAGGAGATCATTGGAGCAAATCATTAATACCATCTCCTCCTCCTTGCTGTAAATCAACACAGGGGCACCTTAAGGATGTGCGCTTAACCATCTGCTCTACTCTCTCCACATTATGACTGTGACTAGACACAGCTCAAATACTTTATCAGTTGAGCATTAAATCATATTCACTGTTATTGGCAGAATCTCAGGTGGCAATGAGGAGGCATCGAGGTGCAGGATAGTTTGGTTGGTTAAGTACTGCTGTGACTACAACCTTGCACTCAATGTCAGCAAGATGAAGGAATTAATTGAGGCCTTCAGAAACTGGTCCACATTGAGAAGTCGGGTAGAAAGGGTGAGCAGCTTCAAGTTCCTGCATGTCAACATCTCAGAGGAGCTATCCTCGATTCTATCACTGATGCAATCACAAAGAGGGCAGGTCAGCAGTTCTTATTCATTAGGGGTTTGCAAGAGTCTTTGGTACTATACCAAATCTCCTCAAATTTCTGCATATGTATGGTGGAGAACACATAGACTGGTTGCATCAGTCTGGTATGGAGCCTCCAATGCACAGGATTGCTGAAGACTGCATACCTAACCAACTCCATCACAGGCATAACCATCCACATCAGAGGGCATCTTCAAGATGTGGCACAGCAAACGTTGTTACCCTAAAGACCCTCGCCAGACAGGACATGCCTTCTTTGCATTACTCCCATTGAGGAGGTGATACAGGAGCCCAAGAACCTCCCCTCAGTGTTCTAAGAAGTTTTTTCTTCTCCATCTTTGATTTCTGAATGATCCATGAACAATATCTTGTTATTTGTCTTTAGAACTATTTTGTAATTTATTTTTTTTTAAATGCCTTGAACTGTATTGCTACAACAAAAACAAATTTCACGACATATGTCAGTAATAAACCTGATTCTGAGGCATGATGTGCCACTATCATTTGTAGGCAAATCTTCACTTTGTTTACACAAGAAGCCACTCCGCTTATTGCAGGATCACTAATCCATAGACTCATGCATGGGTAGCATCTGAAATGCAAGTTGACAATTGCAGGCACAAACAAAATCAAAAACAGGTCCTGATGGCTTATTTACTACAGATTTTGACATTCATTGCAAGTTTTCAGTTGCATGCTAAATCTGATCACTGGGAATATGGTCTCTGGCAGCTTTTTATTACATCTGATCTACACTGAATTATAAGTTTATTTTGCATGCTATTTGGAGAATTTCCTGATCTGAATACTAAAGCTGCAGTCACCAGGTTTAAATCCATCTGCATAGATTTTTTTAAAAATTCTTTATCCACCTTCTTATTAATTAAAAAAAGTACATATATACAAACAGGAGAATTATCTCAAATATCTATATCGATAACAGCACATATAAAAGGTAAAATAAACATTATCAAGATCATAGATAGTGTTAATCTAATAATAAATAAAAAAAATAAGATAATCAATTCTCATCTAATCATTTCATAAAAAGAAAAAAGATAAACTTTTATGTCACTAAGTCAGAAATTAGATCAGTATATGAAAGGGGAGAAGGAAATCAGCATGGATATGGAGCAAAAGCAGGAAACTGAGTTCAAATCTGAGTTTTAAAGAAAGGGGCTTCCCTTCCTCCACTATCAACTCTGCTCTTAAACGCATCTCCCCCATTTCACGTACATCTGCTCTCACTCCATCCTCCCACCACCCCACTAGGAATAGGGTTCCCCTGGTCCTCACCTACCACCCCACCAGCCTCCGGGTCCAACATATTATTCTCCGTAACTTCCGCCACCTCCAACGGGATCCCACCACTAAGCACATCTTTCCCTCCCCCCCCTCTCTGCATTCCACAGGGATCGCTCCCTACACAACTCGCTTGTCCATTCGTCCCCCTCATCCCTCCCCACTGATCTCCCTCCTGGCACTTACCCGTGTAAGTGGAACAAGTGCTACACATGCCCTTACACTTCCTCCCTTACCACCATTCAGGGCCCCAAACAGTCCTTCCAGGTGAGGCATCACTTCACCTGTGAGTCGACTGGGGTGATATACTGCATCCGGTGCTCCTGATGTGGCCTTTTATATATTGGTGAGACCCGACACAGACTGGGAGACCACTTTGCTGAACATCTACGCTCTGTCCGCCAGAGAAAGCAGGATCTCCCAGTGGCCACACATTTTAATTCCACATCCCATTCCCATTCTGACATGTCTATCCACGGCCTCCTCTACTGTAAAGATGAAGCCACACTCAGGTTGGAGGAACAACACCTTATATTCCGTCTGGGTAGCCTCCAACCTGATGGCATGAACATCGACTTCTCTAACTTCTGCTAAGGCCCCACCTCCCCCTCGTACCCCATCTGTTACTCATTTTTATGCACACATTCTTTCTCTCACTCTCCTTTTTCTCCCTCTGTCCCTCTGAATATACCTCTTGCCCATCCTCTGGGTCACCCCCCCACTTGTCTTTCTTCCCGGACCTCCTGTCCCATGATCCTCTTGTATCCCCTTTTGCCTATCACCTGTCCAGCTCTCGGCTCTATCCCTCCCCCTCCTGTCTTCTCCTATCATTTTGCATCTCCCCCTCCAGCTTTCAAATCCCTTACTCACTCTTCCTTCAGTTAGTCCTGACGAAGGGTCTTGGCCTGAAACGTCAACTGCACCTCTTCCTATAGATGCTGCTTGGCCTGCTGCGTTCACCAGCAACTTTGATGTATGTTGCGTAAACTGAGTTCAATTTATGTCAGTATCAAAAATTCTATAATTGCAGTTGAATTTTTATTAAACACCCTTGCTCTTATAAATCACCAAAACTTCTGTGACAAAAGACCATTGTAATGAAACAGGATTAATCTAAAATTAAAGGATCCCTGGAGGGGAAGGGTAATCATGACAATTTTCCTCAGTTTGTGAGGGACTGCTGTTAAGTCTGAAACTTTTAAATAATAACAATTTCAATAAGTACGACAATGAGTTGGCTACAGATAGGGTAATAAGATTAAAGTGCTGACAATAGATAAGCGACAAGACATTTAAATATTTTCAATTCTCAATAAATAAAAACTTCACAGATAAATCCATTGCAGGGAAAAGAGTGATCTTTCTGTAGTTGAAGTGTTGATAATATTAGATTGAAAGAAAGCGTTCAATATGCCTGCAATATCTCTGCCATTTCTTATTTTTCATGTTGGAAGCTGAGACAAGCAGCAGAATTAAGGTGTTAGTGATTAGTTTTGTAACTGTCCTTTGACATGAACATCGATGTCAAAGTACGGTCTTAACTAAGGGCTGGGACAACTGAGCAAATGATAACCAAAATAAGTTGGAAAGTATAAATTGGTATGGATTATAAAAAAAATGTCAATGTTCATGTCAAAGGACAGTTACAAAACTAATCACCGGTACCTTTGAAGCTGAGACAGCAGAATTAACAAGAAATGACAGATATTGAAGGCATATTGCTTGCAGTAAATTACACTAAAAGTTACCAAAATAGTAGACAATCAAGGGGCAAAAAGAGAGTGAGGGATCCAAAATAATTAACACCTATTTCAGCAAGACATGGATGGGAATAAAGATTGATAAGCCCTCTGCGTCCGATGACTTGCTTTCTAGTGAATACATTGGAATCTTTCCAGCATCAGACCACCAATGAATTGAAATAAAGCAAACATTCTCTATTATTGAAAGGAGGGAGAAAGGAAAAATCCACAAGGGAATGACAGATCATTTAGTCTAATTTCAGTTGTCTGGTTAATGCTGGAAATCATTATTAATGAAATGGTAGCAAATTACCAAGAAACACTACCACTTTACACAGAGTCAACATGTTTTTATGAAAGGAAAATTTATTACGGCTCTCTTGAGAATGTAACCCAGGATGGATGGGGCAAGGTGGAGATGCTCTCCGTTTGGATATAGCACATTTGGATTTTCAGAAGGCATCCCCATAAATTATCATATGCAAGGTCATGGATTTACAGTCAACAAGAGCTGCATGGGTAGAGAACTGGATAATATACAGAAAACAGGGGATGGATACGTGCATCTCAAGTTGCATTCTCAGCCCACTACTCTACTCTTGCAACACTGAATACTGTGGTTAGGCACAGCTCAAATATTATCTATAAATTTGCCAATGACACCACTGTTATCAGCAGAATCTCAAATGGCAACGAGGAGGCATATGGGAATAAGATGGCATGGCTGGTTGAGTAGCACTGTGAGAACAGCTTTGCTCTCAACATCAGCAAGATTAAGGAATTAATTTGGACTCCAGGAAGAGGAAGTCAGGAGAACAAACACCAGTCCACACTGGGGGCGGGGGGGGGGGTGGCGCAGGGTCAGTGTTGGAAAAGGTGAGCAACTTCAAGTTCTTGGGCATCAACATATCAAAGGGTCTATCCTGGGCCCTGCACACTGAAGCAATCTCAAATTCAGCATGCCAGCAGCTGTGTTTCACTTGGAGTTTGAGAATATTTGGTATGTCACCAAAGACTCTTGTGAATTTATACAGATGTACTATGGACTTGTATCACTACCTGATATGGAGGCTCCAAGAGGCTGCAAAGGGTTGTAGGGTCCGCCAGCTCCATCACAGGCACAGTGGGAAAGGGGCTTGTTTTGCTGTTGCTCGTTGTGTTTGCTGAACATTGTGGGCATGTTATGTTGGTGCCAGAAGGTGTGGAGACACTTACGGGCTTCCCCTAGCACATCCTTAGGTTGTGTTGGTTAACACAAACAACACATTTCACTATGTTTTGATGTACATGTGATAAATGAATCTGAATCCACCTCACTAGAGAAATCTTTAGAAGTCGGCATCCATCACTAGAGAACCTCCCAACCCAGGACATGTCCTCAGAGGGATCAAAAACGGAAAGAGCGAGCTATTTCAGCTTCCTGGATGTCAACATCTGAGGATCTATCCTGGGTCCAACATATTGATGCAGTCAACAAAGAAGGCATGGTAGTGGCTATATTTCACTAGAAGTTTGAGGAGATTTGGCATGTCAAAGACACTAGCAAATTTCTACAGGTGTTCTGTGGAGAGCATTCTAACTAGCTGCACCACCATCTGCTATGGGGAGGGATACTGCACAGGATTGAAAGAGGTGGCAGAAAGTTGTAAACACAGTTCGCTCCATCATGGGCACTAGCCTCTAGGACATCAGAGAGCGATGCCTCAAAAAGGGGGCATCCATTAAGGACCCCCAACACATGTTCTCTTCTTATTGCTACCATCAGTGAGGAGGTACAGGAACCTGAAGACACACACCAATTCAGGATTGATTCTGGAACAGCTCAGGAACAGCTTCTTCCCCTATGCCATCAGATTTCTGAATGGACAGTGAATCCATGACCACATCACTTTTTGCACTACTCATTTAAAAAATATATATACATACACACACTTATTGTAACTTAGTTTTTTTATTATGTATTGCAGCTGTTTAACAAATTTCACAACATACACTGATGACACTAAACTCAATTTGGCTTCTTTCATCAAAACTAAGATAGTAAGCACAGATTTGATCTCAACCACCAGAGGGAGCATTCTTCCATTCGACCCTCAAAAACAGCTACATTTGACCAAGAAAGCCTTACATTCAAATTATGATCTGAGCTGGCCCCTTTCTTTATAAGACAGTTTTACAACAGGTGTTGGGGAAGGTGAGAATGGTTTGGGTAATGTTTAACAAAATGTTAAATTAGCAAAGTGCATTTCCAGGCACTGTGGCACCACAGTAGCATAGTGGTTAGCCCAATACTATTACGCTCAGAGAGCTGAGGGTTGGAGTTCAATTGCTGAAGGTTTTTACGTTCTTCCCAAATGCGTGGTTTTCCTTCAGGTGCTCCGGTTCCCTCCCACAGTCCAAAAAGGTACCGGTTAGTAGGTTAATTGGTCTTTGTCAATTGTCCTGTGATTAGGTTAGTGTTAAGTGTGTATCATGTGGTGCAGCTCAGTGGGCCAGAAGAACCTGTTCTGTACTGTCTTTAAACAAATAAAATATATAAAATGATACCAAGAAACTCAGTTTTCAAAATCACACCCTTCCTTAGACCTACACTCCTTCAAAGTCACCAACACACAAGTTTGGCATTTCCTACAGAACAGCAGTGTGGGAGTACCTTCACACATTGACAGGTGGTTTAAGGCAGCTTGCAATTAGTTTTAAGGATTAAATGCAGACTTCACCAGTAATGTCCTCATCTTTTATAAATTAAAGACAAGGTCAGTGACGCACACAGCGAATATACAGGACTATGAAGATGGACCACTGATTTCATCTGGTATATGGGCTGGTACACTTCTTGACATTAACACAAGAGAAAGCCAAAACACAGAACTTAATAAACCATTCACTGATAATAGGCAGACATCTACACATTCCAGATGTAGGCTTCCCTGGTATATTAGCCACTTGTGAAATTGTTCTGAAATGTAAAATAGAAAATTTATGAACAAAATTACAGACAAATGCTGCAGCATGTGTCGAAAATTAATTTGTCTTTCAGCCGGAGGACATCGTGCAAAGCAGCTTGCAGGCTTTCAGATGGGACTGCTCATAATGCAATCCAGATCTCAAGCCTGTGCAGATCACCTGGATCAACAAACGAATACTTGAATCATCAATTTGCAATGAAGCCTCACTGTGTCTGGGAGGAGGATTACTTATTGCAGCAAGTACCGAGATCAAACTGTAATGGCTCAACACAGATTTGGAGCCTGGCACCATTTATCACAGTACAGGCATCAAACCCAGACTCCTAACCCTGCAAAATGCAGGAATCAAATCCGAGTCTCTTTGCAGCCTGGACCAACTAGTCTGTGCACGTACTGAATGAAGGTATAGCATTCTCACTGTAGGAGAACAGCAAGAAAACTAAAAATAACTGCTTAATTCATTTTTGAACATTAATGTGCTTGCAATACACAAGTATACAGCTGCCCCGGTCATCACTTACAAATATATAGAATAGCAGACATTTACCTTCAATACTGCATGGGCAGGTAATGCATCAGTGGGGATTCTCATTGTAAAGGCCCGACTGATGTATGCAGAGCCGTCTGGGACACTGAAGGAGACAGCAGGAGTGTCCTGACTCAACACAGAATGCATGGAGGCCTCGATCTGGCTGTCCAAGTCTCTGATGATCTGCAGTGGCTCATTCTGCCAGTGTGCCAGTGCCATAGTCTCCAGTAGTTCCAGAATCAACAGAGTCCTCCCCAGTCCATGCAGGAGAAACATCTCCAAAACCACAATTGTCAATCTTATTCTTCAAAAAAAAAATGTAGAAGCAGGGTTGATCACGTAGTAGGGAGAAAAATCAAACTCCACAACCACTGCAATGATACTCCTTATTTTAAATTCACGCTGACCACAATCCTGTCACTTCTCCTGGGCGGCTGACATCTGATAATAACCTGCAAGAGAATACATACGTTATTGTTAAATAAAAAATAGTTAACCCTGTGGTAGAATCAGAATAGAGCAGATTTCTTAAAATCACAAACAGTTCAAGGGTCACATCAAGAAATATTTGTACACAGTACAGCAAATCCTGGACATTCTTTCTAAGACTAGACTGAAAGGTAGGACGGAGCACTAGAAATTTAGCTTATTGATTCGATTTATTTAAACAACCATAAAGGATACAGAATCCAAGCAGAAAGGCTGGATTAAACCAGAGAGCAGCCACGATCCAATTGAATACTAGAAGTGGCCCGGGGGGGGAGTGCCTTCCATTAACCACCAATTCCTGCTTCTATATTCCTTATCGGAAAATGAATGAATCTCATTTCAAACACATTTGAAAAACACTAAGAACAGTGAAATCCCTTCAACTTGTTTCCCGCAAAACATCCAAATTGGGACGCACAGACGACTGCGGCTACCAAATGCCATTTTGTGAAAGGCCAACCCACCACTCCAAGTATACTGACTGGTTGCATGATGTTTGGTACTGCAGTTTGAATGCATAGGAACACTAAACGCTGTAGGGAGTGGTGGACATCACAGGTACATCCCTCCCCATCATCAACAGCACCCAAAGGCGGTGCTGCCTCAAGAAGGCAACATTTATCAAAAATCCGCACCACCCTGGCCTTGACAGCTCTCAGCAACTACCATCATGCAGGAGGTACAAAGAGTGAAAATTAGCTTTGTCTCACGTACATAAAAACACAGTGAAATGCATCATTTCATTAAATCAGCATGGACAGTTTTAGGCAGCCCAGCTAGTGTCACTACACTTCTGGCAACACCATTGCATGCCCACAACTTATTAAGCCCAATATGTGCATCTTTAGAATGTGGGAGGAAGCCAGAGCACCCAAAGGAAACCCGTGCAATCATGGGAAGAAAGTACAAACTACTTACAGACATCAGCAGGAAGCAAACCCTGAACTTATAGCTGGTGTTGCCCTAACCATTAAACTACTGAGTTACACCTGAAGTCCCACACCTCAAGTTTCAAGAACAGCTATTTCCCTTCAACTGTTTCACTCTTGGACCAACTGACAAAACCATAATCACTGCAAAAAGGGTCTAGTGTTTGCCCAGTGTATATAACGGATAAATGTGTTACAGTTCTTTTTTTGTTCAGTTTGGTTTGGGGGGGGGGGTTTGCTGTTTCTTTGAACTGATTTCATAGTTTTTTTGATTTTGTGGCCATCTGGAGAAGAATCTCAGTTGTATACTGCATACATACTTCGATAACAAACAAATTTTTGAGTAATCTGAACCTTTACCGCCCTTGTAATCCTTGCCATTCTGTTATGAAGACATGATATGAACACATTGAAGGAACAGATGGGAATGAGCAACACAAACAAATCCTGAGAAACTCAGCAGGTCAGACAGTATTTGTAGAGGGAAATTAACAGTCGATGGTTTGGTCAAGAACCTTCATCAGGACTTCGACCCAAAATGTCAACTGTTCATTTCCCTCCATAAATGTTGTCTGACCTGCTGAGTTCTTCTAGTGTTTTGTGGTACTCATGATTTCCAGCATCAAAAAAATTTTCTCTAGGTCTTATATGGCTGGGTATGGAATTTCAAAAAAATTTACTTGCCAAATTTACAATAACCTTATTTTCAAGTGAATATTTGTGTTTTTCTGCTGCCTTCTCACATTTCCCCAACAGGAAATTGTCTATCAAGGTTCCATTTTCTGTCTCAATTACTGAAACCCCAGATTCTACATAACTGATCAGTACCCCAGCCCAAGTCCCAACTGTACTGTTTTTATGTAAATAATTCTTTACAGCACTGATCTTTGCAGCCATGTTAATCCATTGCTGTGCAAGGTCCAGAAAGCTTACAATGTGCCAGATTTAAAAATGAAAAGGTTTTGATGCTTATTAAAGAAAAAGAACATGATTTACTAAAAGTCATTTCTACTATGCCCAGAGACCAATCCTGCCCTACATCAGATTAGATGTGAGGTGACTGCATAAGATGCTAACGCACACAAAATTCTGGAGGAACTCAGCAGGCAGGCAGCATCTATGGGGAAAAAAAAGAGTACAGTCAATGTTTCAGGCCAAGACATCATAATGAATGTTTTCTTCCCCATAGACAATGCCTGGCCCAAGTTCGTCCAGCAAAAAGCATTTTGTGTGTTACTTGGATCTCCTACATCTGCAGATTTTCTCTTGTTTGTCATAGGATGCTTACCATTTCCAGTTTCTTAGTAAAAGTTTCAACTATTCAAATAGCTATCAAAACAGGTGCCAAGTGAACTGTGAATGCTAAGGTGACCAGACCACTGGGCCTATCATTTGCAGAATCCTTTAATGCTGGCTGCCTCATCACATACTGACCCAGCAACAGTTTAATAAATGGATTGCCAAAATAGTCAACAATTCCATTATTATTGTGCCATGTGGTGCCCAGAAAGGCTTAATCTCTCAGTATGACTAGTCTGTATTCCTAATTTAAATAAATTCCAAAGTAATAACTACATACATTAATAGCTACTACATTAGCCAATTGGATAAAAGGCAAGCTTGCTATTCGTAAACCCAGTCTGCTTGGCAGTTAGAACTGAGTTTTGCTGCAATATCTTAGCTAGCCTATCAAAGTTTACATGTATTAAATCCTATAGGATACTGCACCACTAACAATCAGTATCTTTGAGCACTTCTAGTCACAATCTATATTATGCACTCAGTGGCTGCTTATTAGGTACAGCAGTGGAACTCAGTGAAGTTCTCTACTGCTGTAGTCCATCGACTTCCAAGTTCGATGTATTGTGTATTCAGAGATACTACGCTGCACACCACTGTTCTGTGTGGCTATTTGTTACTGTCACCTTGAACGAGACTGGCCATTTTCCTCTGACCTCTCTAACAAAGCATTCTCACCACAAAACTGCCACTCACTGGATGTTTGTTTTTCCACACCATTCTTTGTAAACTCTAGAGACTTCTGTTAAAATCTCAGATGATCAGTAGTTTCTGAGATACTCAAGCCACCCCACCTGCCACCAATCATTCCACAGTCCAAGTCACTTAGATCACATTTCTTCCCCATTCTGATGCTTGGTCTGAACAACTGAACCTCTTGACCATGTCTGCATGCTTTCATGCACTGAGATGCTGCTTCATGATTGGCTGATTCAATATTTGCATTGTTCAAAGTAAATTTATTATCAAGATACATATATCACCATACACAACCCTGAGATTTGTTTTCTTGTGGTGGGCATACTCAGCAAATCTAAGAACCATAATAGAATCAAAGACAGACCATTCTCAATGTGCAAAAGGCAAACTGCAAATACGAAAGAAAATAAATGAATAAATAAGCCACAGAGAACATGAGATGCAGAGTCCTTGAAAGTGAATCCGTAGGGTGTGCAAATAATTCAGTGATAGGGCATGTGAAGTTGTCCTACTGGTTCAAGAACTAATGTACTGTACCTCAAACTGGCCTCTGAGTGCATATTACATGTCCAAATGAGGATAAGTAACAAATATTTGAATTGCCAATAATATCCAAAACATAAAAAGAAAGATTAAATTTATGGGGAGAATGAGCACTCTGCATCAAACTGTTGATTCTTTGTTTCTTCATCTGAGAATTCCAAGTGTAACAACAGCTTTCATTTGGTAAAAGGTTTTTGTTATATACAGTGTACAAAGGAAAAGTGTTCTATTTCTACGCTGTTTTGACATTCCCAAAAGTCAGCACACATTCTCAATTCCAAGTCTTTCTCACTTTGCCATTATTTGAGCTTAGCAACAAACCAATGAGTAAACTCATTGGCTCAAATCAATAGTGACTCAACTAGACCAGCAAGTATAATACACACAGGGAGTTTGTCAGCGGCCCAATATTTCACTGTGACACAGTTTCCCTTTGGTTAGTAGGCAAATCAATTTTTGAACACAAGAGGTTCACAGATGCTGGAAATCCAGAGGAACAAACAGTGCTGGAGGCACTCAGCTAGTCAGGTAGGATCTGTGGAGAGAAATGAATAGTTGACATTTCAGGCCGTGACCCTTCATCAGGACTCAATATTTTGTTTTAATGGAAATTTTTTTGATGGCATTGAAATTCCAATTAACCACACATTTTTTTAAAAAAACATGACCAAATGACAGTGTGAATGAGATATACACCGACACGAAGGATGAAAATTCAATCTAATTCAGCTCCAAAGCTTGATGGATATTCTAAAGGAATTCTGAAGAATGAAACCAAATGAAGACATCAGGCACCAGCTTATCTTTAAAACAATGAAAAACCAACTTCAGGGAAGAACATAGCTACTGTTCTAAAGCAACTATAACATAGTAACATAAAGGGGCTGGAGGAACTCAGTAGGTCAGGCAGCCTCTATGGAGGGAAATGACCAGTCAACATTTTAGGTCAAGACCCTTCATTTCAACTGGAAAAAGAGGGGAGGAATTATAGTCAGTATAAAAATGTAGAGGAAAGAGGTGGAGCAAGAGCTGGCAGGTGATATAGGTGGATCCAGATGAGAGGGCTGATACACAGATGAGGAAAGGGGAGAGAAAATGATGGAAATACGATGCAAGTATCTCCACCACCATTTTATACTAGCTCTCCCTTTCTTTCCAGTCCAGGTGAAGGGTCTTGAACCAAAATGCTGACTGTCCATTTCCCTCCACAGATGTTGCCTGACCTGAGTTTCTCCAGCACCTCATTGCTCTAGGTTTCCAGCCCTTTCAGCATCTGTCTCCAGTAACAAGTTGTCTTATAAAGTGCCTTGCTATAATAAAAGGGCCCACAATATTAAACAAAAATATGAACTCCCATTTGCAGTCAGAACCACAAAAGCAGTCAAAGTGCACTTATTCATTACTTCAACAGAACAATTTAATGGAAGAATTATTTCTGCTCTTTCCTAGCACATGGAACTGTATTGTACTGGACTACAGTAGACAGTAGCCTTCATCATAGACAGTTGCTCTGAATCAAGGATGGTTTGCATTGGTTCTGGCTTTGATTCTGAACTGGCTAAAGAGAACAATGTCAGATTTGCAAAGAGTGGGAGGAGGTACTGTTATGGGCAATTTGGAAGATGGTCTTTTTCCCCCACAGGGTGTGTGTGTACCCGATACACGGATTTGATGTTCTCTATAACATCCTGAATGTTCGTTCTCCACTTTGAGCAATGAGAGGTGAGAAATCCCTAGAGTTTTGTGGAGATAACACATCCTTTCCAGGAAACTGAGCACATTCTTGCATCAGTCCTGGCTTTTGCAGCTGCTCTCCCCACACAAGTGACAGTGTGGGCTGAGAAGCTGTTTGATGCATGGTAGCATAGCAGTTAGTGCAACGCTTTACAGTGCCAGTGATCAGGGTTCAATTTCTGCCGCTGTAAGGAGTTTGTATGTTCTCTCTGTGACTGTGTGGGTTCCCTTTGAGTGCTCCAGTTTCCTCCACGTGCATGGTTAACAAGTTATGGGCATGCAATCTATGTTGACGCTAGAAGCACGAGACACTTTCAGGCCGCCCGCAACACATCTCTCACTATTGATGCTTAATGCAGATGACGCATTTCATTGTACGTTATGGTTTTGAAGCACATTTGACAAATAAAGCTAATTTCTTTTCTAATGAGGAGGCTGGTACATCTGCCGTTGATCTCGTTCAAAAATGACCAGCCTTTCTGTGGAAGAAACCAGTTACGATTTGGGAGGGATAACTTTGGGAGTGTTCACCTCCCTCTCAGGTCTCTAAGCCCAATTGAAAAAGATCAATATTGCTTTGACTGAGCACTGCAAACTAGCACTTCAACCTCCTCAATGTTACATACCATGAGGGACATTGTTGTATTAATCAAGCCACAAGGAAAAGCCCCAGAATAATTCTTTGGCGTTAGTCCTAGTGCTTTTGGCAAGTTTAAATCACATTACACCTTCAACTGGAAACCTTCACTCGACTTGGCATCAAACAGGCATTTGATTCAAGATCCTCCAAGGAGACTTGGAATTGTGCATCTAAACACATTCCCATAGTTTAACGGACGCATAGAATCCCATATAACAATATCTAGACGGACCTAGATAAGTACACAAACATCTGATGTCACAGGAATTGAGACGCATGGGAAAAAAAATCCTGCGATTAAAATTTTCCAAGAATCAAATCAAAACAAAAAACACCGCTTAAACATAGCTTGAGGAAAATGGACTTCTGTTCTACCTCCCTCTGGAACTGTAGATGAGTTACACGTCAGTGTGGGGAATCAGCTGTTTTCCCATATCCCTAAGCAGGGTTGTTAAATGTTGTGGATACTAGGCACTTAAACTTGAGTAACGATACAGCTGAGCCATTCCTCTAACTGATTGGAAGAATCATGAATCATACACAACAGAAGACCATTCATGCTTGTGCTGACTTTCAAAGAACATCCATTTGGCATTTTCATCCTTCAATCCTGAAACAGTTTCCTTTTCAAGTATTATTCATTTCCCCTTTGGAAGTTATTATGGGATCTGCCTCCACCAACCTTTCAGGCAGTGCATTCCAGGTTTGAAGTGCTTTAAACAGGATTCTCATTTACCACAGAGTCTTTTACCAATTTTCTTAAAATTGTTCCCACTGGTCCTTGACAAGAATCCTAAAAAGCTTTTGTTTGTATTGAATTCCATTTGTTGGCGTGTAGTTTTTTTTTTATTTAATTAAAAAGCCTGTTCCCAGGACAGAAAGCGCACTTCAACACGTACTCTTTCAGTTTAAGCACAAATTAACAGGAAGGTTCTTAGCCTGTAATTCCCAAAGACAGGAGGCTTTGAAAGGGTTATTTGAGGGAAAGAAAAGTAATTGATTTTCAAAACCGAGCCATAAATTCTTCATAACCGTTAGTTGACCTTTCAGTTCAAGTGTATTACACAGTTTTATCTGCAAAATATATTTTAAATGGACATGAACAGTTTTATTCAACAATACTCTTTCTATCATCCACCATGGATTTAATGTCCCAGGAGCCTCAAAGTGCATCTCACCCTTCCAATGTTCACATGTCTTCAGGTTGCAGTGAAACACATTGAGTGTGCAAAAGTATAATTATTCAATTCCCATTTGCAGGACACAAAGTAAAAATACTACATCCCAATCTCACCCTGCACTACAATGTATTCAGTGACTGATGGGCTGACCTTTCCCACACTCTGTAAGGTTGAGAACAAATCAGTACTCCTGCTGGATCCAAATCAAAACCATCAGCACAGAAATATTTTTAGCAACCCATCATTCAGACAGTAAACACTGAAGTATTATTCTCAACCATGGTCCATGCAGGGGAGCTTGTCATGGTATTATCATTATTTAACTGACAAAGACAAAATTGGTTCAGTCGAGGATCAGCGTGGTCCTCTGCATGGAACGAAGAGATGAGGGAAATCTCAAATGGATTTTTTTTGCATCTGTATTTACTCAGGAGATGAAGTCTTTAGAATGGAGGTAAAACAGTAGTGAGGTCATGTACCATATACGGATAGCTGTCTCGAGATTATTTAGGGTAGACATGGCCCCAGGAACTGACAAGATTTTCCCTCAGACATTGTGGGCGTCTAGTGTAAAAATTGCAGAGGCCCTGGTAGAGATATTTAAAATGTCCTTAGCCCTGGGTGAGAGGCCAGAGGACTGAAGGGTAGCTAATTTTGTTCCGTTGTTCAAAAAGGCTCCAATAAACCAGCAAATTATAGCCCAGTGAGCCTAATTGTCAGTCATGGGTAAATTAGCAGAAGTATTCCAAGGGAAAGGATATACAAATACTTGGACAGAATGAGGCTGAGGAGGGATAGTCAATATGGCTTTGTCCATGTAGGTCATATCAAACTAATCTCTTCTAGTTTCTCTAGGAACTTACCAGGAAAGTTGAAGGAAAGGTAGTAGATATCCACATGGACTTCAGCAAGGCTTTGCTGAAGTCCTGATGGGCAGTCAGGAGGCTGGTCAACAAGGTTCAGTCACTTGGCTTTCAGGATGAGGTGGTAAACTAGATTACACATTGGCTTTGCAGGAGAAGTCAGACAGTGGTAGTAGAGATGGCCGCCTCTGACTGGAGGCCTATGACCAAGGGTGTACCACAGGGATCGATGCTGTGTCTGTTCTTTCTCACCTACGCTAATGACTTGGATGATAAAGTGGTAAACTAATCTACAAATTTGTGGATGACACCAGGATTGGGGGCGTAGTAGACAGTGAAGAAGGCTATCAAAGTTTGCAGAGGGATCTGGAGTAGTGAGAAAAACTGGCTGAAAAAAAATGGCAGCTGGAATATAATGCAGACAAGTAGGCAGTTTTGTACTTTGGAGGACAAATCAGGGTAGGAGTTGCACTATGAATGGTAGGGCACTAAGCAGTGAGGTATTATAAAAGGATCTGGGACTACATATCCATAATTCCCTGAAAATGGCATGACTGGTAGATAGGGTTTGTAAAGAGCTTTTAGCACATCGGCCTTCATAAATCAGAGCAGTAAATACAGAGTTGGGATGTTATATTCAAGTTATAGAAGACATTGGTGAGCACAAAATTTAGAGTACCACGTACAGTTCCGGTCACCTACTTACGGGAAAGATATAAATAAAATTGAAAGATAACAGAAAACTTACAAGGATATTGCCAAGACTTGAGGATCTGAGTTTAGGAAAGGTTGAAAAAGTTAGGACTTTATTCCCTGGAGCAAAGGAGAACGAAGGGAGATTTGATAAAGGTATACAAAATTATGACGGTAAATGCAAGCAATATTTCTCCACGGAGATTGGGCAAGACTAAAACTAGTCGTCATAGAATAAAACTAAAATATTTAAGGGGAACTCCTTCCAGGGATTGTGGAGGGCAGCTGGCAGTTGTTTTGAGTGCAATTATTGGGTAGGGTGCCTCAAAGTACTGGCGAGAAACCATCAGCATCTCTGCAAAAACCTTCAAGTCACTGGGAAATATAAATAGTAATATGCCAAGAGCAATTTAACTCTATTGGACTGAGTTACTGGTTTGCATCACCTTGGATCTACATAAAACATCAAACCACTTCAAATAAAAATAAACTCAAGTCAACAGTACTTCAGTTTACTTAAGCAAAGGTCTGCATAAAGCCACTTGTGGCTCCTAAACATCACATTCTAGATGTTTGGAAATCCCACCAACAAGGTGGCCTCAATAAGTGCACACTTTGTACTTCCCACATTCTCTGGACAGTGAGAGATGGCAGAGTAGGACTAGGAGAAGGCAAGTGTTTGTTCAATTTGAGACAAACATGTCTCATTGGCAGTGTAAAATCCACAAAGTGCTGCCACTCGAGTTCAACGTTAGTGAAGAAAGGAGGCAATAGATAGTTAGGTCAGTTAGGTATGAAATAAATCAGTCACTCATGCAACAAAAGGAAGCCTTATACATCTTGAAGGTTGGGCTTGTTTGACCACTGGAAATCAGAGGACAACTACACAAACAAAATGCAAGGCTATGTCCACACTATGCCGGATAATTTTGCAAACGAAGCTTTTTCTCTTCGTTTTGACTCTGTCCACACTAAAACTGCGGTTTCATCCCCTGAAAACAGAGATTTTCAGAAACGGTCTCCAGAGTGAATAAATCTGAAAACGCCTAATATCCGTTGCAGTGTGTATGGGGTAACCGGAGCTTTTTAAAACCGCTGTCATGAGGTGCCGGAACAGATGGCGGCAGCCCGGCATTTTCATTGTTTTCTTCTTATTATTACTGCTACTTTATTGTCGCCAAACAATTGATACTAGAGCGTACAATCATCACAACGATATTTGATTCTGCGCTTCGCAGAACCTAACAATTTCAGAACAGACAGCAACGAGACTGAAGCCAGAAGAGTTAGAAATGTACTCACCAAATACTTTGACCCATAGCTTACTGAATAAATAAGTATACTCACTTTGCTGTTTTCTGTCCTTGCTTGTATGAAGGTGGTTTACCTATCTATGCAAGTACTTCTGACAATAGATGTGTAACAGCCTAATGTAACATTGTATGGAAATACAAGATAACAATGATGCAGACATGTTTTATACAATTAACAAGGTGCTTTATTAATGCAAGAGTTAGTCAGTTTTTCAATGTTCGTCGTCAGCCGGGTCTTACTGTCAGTGAACTCCCTGTCGGTTGCCTCCATACGCTCCAGTATTTGTTTTTTTTAAGTCCTCCTGCGCGAGAGCCAAGAGCAATTCCTTTTAAGTTTTTTTACTCTAACTGAACAAACGCGCAGTGAGTATACCGGTTCCTCTTCGCTTGGTTTCTGTGTGTCCTGCGCATGCCCAGTAGAGGAGATTCACCCAAATATCCGTGTTAGTGTGGACAAAGGTATATTGAAAAATGCTTAGTGTGTACGCCTGTGGTTTTTACTCGAAACCAGCGTTTTCAAGATTATCAGGCATAGTGAGGACGTAGTCTGAATTTCAGTCAACTTGGGAGGTGCAGCTTTGATAAGCCTGGAATCCTGACACTGAGCAATAAAAACAGGGCCTAAGTGATGATGGGCACTTGGGTTAATATTTTACTATTGAATAACTACTTGTGTTTAATGTTTCTCGACGGGCTAGTCCGAGGATCAAAATCTTCCAGGTGACATGCCTGAATGCAAGGCGAGACTCTGGGGACATTATCTATTGCCATGGATACACTGGAGAGATTTTCCTAAATAATACTTATAACCAAAAATTAGTTACAAATTTTATGATGCTTTTAGTGAAGTAAAACAATCAAAGCTGCTTTAAAGAACTGATACCAACAAGCTTTGACACAAAGGCATCAAAGCTGATTTTGGATGCGATGATCAGAAACTCCAAAAAGAATAACAACCTATAAAGGAATGGTTACATTTCAAGATGGATGGGTTTAGGGAGGATATTTCAGAGGCTAGGACCCATTAACTAATGACATAGTTGCCAATAGTGAATCAGCAATGACAGGGAAAAGACGACCACACAGGAGTAGAGGATGTTGGAGGCTCTTATTGAGCAATACTGAATTCACCTTTTAATATGCAGCAATGATAGTCTGCTACAGCAACTCTAGTCATTCATCTAGTCATACATGCTGCCATTTATGTACTTGTTCACATTTTATTTCACATCCATACTTTAACTTCTACTTTATATATAATTCGTAATAATTGTTGAATATCGTTTTTTGTTGCATGTCATGCTCTGACCAACACACCACAGCAAGTTCCTAATACATACAAATGTATAGAATTAATCAAGGATTAATTTTATGTCCTTAGGTACAGTCTACGACTGGCAAAAAATCTGTAGTTATGCTGCTAGGCACGTATCAAAAATGAACACCATCATGACTCCTTCAAAGGACATTACAGTAATAGCTTAATCATATTCCACTAAAAAGGGTACCATGCACCTTACAATCGTGCCACTACTTCAGGAATCCTGGCAACTCTAGTTAAAAGGTTACTGGTCAGCAATTGCATTTTCTGCGAACAAGCTCCAAATTGTACAAATTACACTCAGACTCTGCTTAACGCTGAGGATGCATTCCTTGGAGGTGGAGCGCTATGCAAATCTGTGCTATGCGGGGTAAATGGACATGTGTGCCTGATTGTATAAAATCAAACCAGAGACACATGATGCATTATTTTATGTATGCACAGTGATTTGTGGAGTAACAAATATGCAAACAGGCCTGACCTGTACATCAGAGGGGCAGCAACACATCACAGCAGCAGCAGGAAGTGGATGGTGGTTACATCTGGGGAGGGGGGAGGGAGGGGGCAGGCTGTGGGTCCTTTAAACTTCGGCTTTGTGATTTGACTGCCTTTTCTTAAGTTTCCTCTCATGAAGCAGTTCTTGGTAGCAAGAAATCATGTTGAGAACACTTGTCTTTGCCTTATTGCTTCGCTCCCAGTCAGGGTCATTATCGATGAACTGGTCTATGATTTGTGTGACCATGATGATGATAGTGGTGAAGAATTTTGTGGTGAGGTTTCTTGCTGGTGTTTCTTCTCCATCTGTGTCCTCAGATTCACCCAAGATGCGCTGCTCTGCCAATTATTGAAGCTCTTCATCATTAAGGCTCTCATGAGAATGCAGTAACTTTACAACATCACCATCATTAACATCCTCTAATCCCGCGACACTGGCCAGTTCTACGACGTTTTGGATGACTGGTTCCACTTGAAATCCGAGGAGTTCAATGTCCATGGTAATGCTTTTCCTAGATACCTTAGATTTACTACACTTACTTGAAGTTGCAGACTGTTTTCCAAGCATTATGGGTGAAACAAATGGAATAAGTTGGTGAGGGAGCAAGAACGTTTACACACATGGGGAGGCACTGCGTGAACTAGTACGTGATTGACTGTGAGTGGCTTAGAGCAGATGTAAAGTGCTCTCATTGGCCGACTGAGGCTACATCCACACTACGCCAGATAAATTTGAAAACAAAGCTTTTTCTCTTCGTTTTGACCCACCGTCCACACTGAACCGGCGCTTTTAGCCCCCAAAAACGGAGATTTTCAGAAACGGTCTCCAGAGTGAATAAATCTGAAAATGCCTAATATCCGTTGCAGTGTGTACGGGGTAACCGGAGCTTTTTAAAACCGCTGTCATGACGTGCCGGAACAGATGGCGGCAGCGCGGCATTTCATTGTTTTCTTCCTATTATTCTTATCCTTATTATTATTACTACTTTATTGTTTAGAGTGTACAATCATCACAGCGATATTTGATCCTGCGCTGCGCAGAACCTAACAATTGCAGAACAGACGGCAAAGAGACTGAAGCCAGAAAAGTTAGAAATGTACTCACCAAATACTTTGACCCATAGCTTACTGAATAAATAATTATACTCACTTTGCCCTGTTTTCTGTCCTTGCTTGTATGAAGGCAAGGACAGAAAACACCCTCCGCTGCCTCCAGTTTAAATTCCATGCGGAATATTTTGGAGGATCAAGAACCAAGAAGGTTTACGTATTTATGCAAGTACTTCTCTGACAATAGATGTGTAACAGCCTAATGTAACATTGTATGGAAATACAAGATAACACTGATGCAGACATGTTTTATACATTTAACAAGGTGCTTTATTAATGCAGGAGTTAGTCAGTTTTTCAATGTTCGTCGTCAGCCGGGTCATACTGTCCATGAACTCGTCGGTTGCCTCCATACGCTCCAGTATTTGTTTTTTTTTAGTTTTAAGTCCTCCTGCGCGAGAGCCAAGAGCAATTCCTTTTAAGTTTTTCTACTCTGTAACTGGATAAACGTGCACCAAGTATACTGTTTCCTCTTCGCTTGTTTTCTGTGTGTCCTGTGCATGCCCAGTAGGAGGAGATTCGCCCAAATATCCGTCTAATGTGGACAGAGATATTTTGAAAATCGCTTAGTGTGGACGTCTATCGCTTTTACTCGAAACTGGCATTTTCAAAATTATCCAGCGTAGTGTGGATGTAGCCTGAATGTTTACTGGAATAGCAGATGCTCTCGAGAAGTCTTAAGTATTGTCTAGAATAAATTACTTTTTTTTAAGTTTCTATATCTCTCCCTCTCTCTCTCTGACATCTAGGGTGCCTAAGCTTCTGCACAGTATTGTAATAATTTTATATATTACACTGTACTGCAGCTGCATCAAAAAAAAGCAGCAAATTTTATGACATATGTGAGTGATGGTAAACCCAATTCTAATATGGGTCTCTATAGTGGACTTAGAGAGGGAAGGGAGAGGGGAATAATGGTTAGGAAAAAGGGAAGGGAGAAAGGACGGAGCAAGAAACACCAGACAGACATTCTGTGATGATCAATAAACCAATTGTTTAGAATAAAATGACCTTGCCTGGTGTCTCAGGGCTGAGTGTGCCTGCACCTGCACCTCCTGCTGCCCCAGCACTCCTCTTCTGCCCCTTGTCCCACACCCCTCCCATGATGCTCCACCCTCACCATTACCAACATCCTTTGCTCCTGCCAGCTTTACAAACTTGCTCTCCACTCCACATTGACAAACACAATACTGTGTGAACATCATTGGCACCCTAGCTATCTGTATCTGCCCAGGACTTTTGCACAGTACCGTACACCCACTTTCAATCATTGTCTTGTATTCTACACTGGTCTTCTTTCCTTAAAATCCACATAGAAAACCCAGAGACACTCTCTCTAAAAATCCACTTTAATCTCTCAAATGGCCAGGCCATTTTTGCAAGAATGGCCATGAACTGACTGGAACTGTTTTTGCTGTTACCTATTCAGAAACTGTGGTTATTAATTAACCCAGGAGTATAACCCCAATGATCTCAATGTACAAGTTATTTAAGTGGTGATTTACACACCCAACTTGGCATGCCAGCAATATGACCTTCAACAGGAGCAGCATCTAAAAAAATGCTCAACAATTCTCACTCCTTGCATGCATGAGAAAAAGTATTTCTACATTAAACCTCCAGATTTGAAAGCAAACAGATGGGTGTTTGGTTCCTTCTATCATTAAACAGACATGATATCTCATTCCTTGAAGGCCTCCCACCCAAATGCATCACAATCAGGATTTTAACATTCCAAACATCGTTGAGTGGGCCGCACAAATAGTTTCTGAAGCAATATTTTGCTTTTCACCTACAAATCATTAGACTTCTTTTTCCCTCCCTGTAATGTAGGCACTTATCTGCATTATAGATGACAAAATCTGCCAAATGTCCCAAGGGAAAATAGTCAGTCTAGGCTTCTAAATGCTAATTCTGAACTAATCAGTCTGCTTGCTTTTCAGATCAGAATCTAGTTATTATCACTGACATGTCCTGCAATTTATTGTTTTGCAGCAGCTAAAAAAACTGCAAACCTTTGAGTCTTTCACATGACAGGGAGAATACCGGGATCACAGTCAAGGCTCAGAGGAGGATTAGTTCATTTAAAGAGCCCTCAGTTTCTAATGCAGGTGAATGTGGGGTGTTCAGCGTTCACAAAGTACAAACATTAAGATGTAACAAAGCTTTAAAGTAACGATCTGGTTTCAGCTACGGGTGAGGAAATTCCAACAAAAACAAGCGAGGAAATATAGATTCGGGTTAGGCATTAATTATTACTCCTTCACATTGACACAAGAGCAGAAGCAGACCAATTGGCCTCTTGAACTGTGCCATCATTTCAGCAAAATTGTGAATGATTCACCTTGGCCTAAATATTGAGACAAGAGATAGTAGATGCTGAATCTGGAAGAACACACATACTGCTGGAGAAGTTCAGCAGTTCAGGCAGTATCTGTGGAGGGAAATGATTAGCTGACATTTCAGGTTGAAACCATCTTGTTGGCCAAAATCTTGTTTGCCACCTTTCCCTTATATACACATCCACTTTGAATACATTGAAGTAATCTGCCTTCTCTGCCCTCTAGGGCATGGAACTCCAGAGTCACATCATGTACTTCATGGCAAAAGCTCAGTGTAGAGTTACCAATAAAAAGCACAAAGATGGTAGGCCATTGGGGTGTTGTATTACAATTACTTTGACCTCGTAGCTAACTTTGGGCATCAGATATTTATATCTCCCCTAAATAGCCTTTACCCGAGGATTACAGGCTCAAATTACATGCATAGGCTTGGTTGCATGGTACAGCATAAAGTAGATACAAATAGCTGAGTAAGATATTGTAACAGACTCAATAGAAAAGCTAGTGTTTCATGTCCTTTTCTCCTCCTTATTGGTAGTTCTTACATACAACTGAATCTTTGTTTTAGAAATGGTAGAGCGAGAGGAATTAAAAGGGGACGAGTAGCATTACTAGTCAGGGGAAATATCATGGCAGTGCTCAGACAGGACAGACTGGAGATCTCATCAACTGAGACTATGTGGATGGAACTAAGGAATAAGAAATAGAGGAAAAATATCAGTAAGATTGAAAGAGTACAGAGAAAATTTACAAGGATGTTGCCTAGACTTGAGGACCTGAACTATAGGAAAAGGTTGAATAGGTTAGGACTCCATTCCTGGGAGCATAGGAGATTTTCTGTATAAAATTATGAGCGTTAAGTGGTATTAGGGTAACTGTAAACTATTTCCACTGGCGAGACTAGTTAGTGGTCATGGGTTGAGCATAAAAGGTGAGGGGAACACAAGGGAATGTCTTCACTCAGAGGGTGGTGAGCGTCTGCAATGAGCTGCCACAAGTGGTGGATCTCAACATTTCAACTTCAACACTTATCAGAAGTTTGGATAAATACAAGGATAGAGGGATATGGAAGGCTAATATCCAGCTGTAGATTGATGGAACTAGGCAAAATAATAGTTTGGCATAAACCAGATGGACCAAAGGCCTTGTTTCTATGCTGTAGGGCTCTATACTCACTTCCAGAAGGGTTTATATGCTCAAACCTCCTAGATCGGAAGAATTCACAAACCTTTGAAAAGGTGCTACCCACTGACAGCTGGCTGCCAGTACAATCCGAAGAGATTCCTCAATAAACCCATGAAACACGGATAGTAAAAGCGACAAATACAAATATTACTTTTGGATTAGAACAAGAAACATATTAAAAAAAACAGTTCTACAATTCGGTTTAAGATATGTAATAAATCAATATTCATGATTATACAAGCATACTCTTTATAAAGACCTTCGTTTCTGAAATCAACTCTAATCTGAAACTAAGATTACATGTCATTAATTCTTAAATACATCAACTTAATTTGCCAGAAAGTAAGGGCTAAACTGAATAGTAAAGACCAAAACCCTGGACTTTCCCAAGGATGCATCACACAAATGCATGTGGGAGGTGAGGTGTAGAGGATTAACCCAGACAAAATGGGCCTTTCTGACAGCTGCTGGGAACAGGCCAAGAGAGTGCAGACCCCATCACAGAGACGGAAGTACTCCAACACACATCTAAGAGCACGTGTTGACACAATGCCAACTTCCCAGGCCCTTCCCGTTACTCTAAGTACATAGTATTAAAAAAAATCAAATTAAACAAAGTTAACCCAACAGGATGGGCAATGATTCCCATGACCCAAATTATTTATCTGCTTGCTTCCACTGGGAAAAACAAAACAGCTTACCATAATTCCCAAGTATCAGTTGGCAAAGCCAGTAACCCCTCCCAGTCAATTTCATCTTTTTTCTACAGGATATTCACTGAAGGACTGCACAATACAAATACAAACTTGAAATACTTGAACACCCAAGAGATTCTGTAGATACTGGAAATACAGAGCAACACATACAAAGTGCTCTAAGAACTCAGCAGGTCAGGCATCACCTATGGAAGGAAATAAACAGCAACTTCTGCCCTTTCTTTCCACTCCTGATGAGGGAAGGGTCTTAATCCAAAATGTTGACTTTATCTCCATGCATAGATGCTGCCTGATGCACTGAGTTCTTCTGGAATTTTGTGACGTAATATTTGCAGGGCCACAAAGGAATGTAACAGCCAAGAGATTTCTTTCAGCAAAGTTCTGAAGCACATACCAAGGGCCCCAGTGTTCTCCAAGTGATATTCTTCAATAAGCATTAGTACAAATAACACTCAGTGAAGTCAACGGACTGGGAGAACAAACGAGAGGCTGTATCGGTCACAGCTATACCAGTGTTTGTTGCCCACCAAGGGCTTCACTGTTCCACTCTAACAGATAATGCCTTTACATGCAATGGGAAGATATAGTGGAGACTTTTACCCTCAGTATTCAAGGCTTCCTGATGACAAGAGTAATGCCAGAAGACTAGAGGACTGCTCAACTTGTCCCATTTTAAAAAGGGAGAAAAGAAATCCACCATTGTTTCATTTTGGCCATGCGTAAATATTGGAATCCATAATTAAAAGAATTGGGCCAACCAGCATGGATTTGTCAATTGCAGGCTCTGTTGGAGTTTGAGAAATGAACAAGGCAGGCAAGTTTGATGTACTCCAAAGCTTTTGCAAGGTTCTTATGAAGTGCCATACAGCAGACTCTCACCACGTATTTACAAGGCTAAAGACCAAGTGGTGGTAATTGGGATTTATTTAGATGGGTACTTAGTGGTTGGCTTAGATGGGATGGGCCCATACAACAATAAGACACAGAAGCAGAATTAGGTCATTCGACCCCTCCTGTCTGTGTGCCATTTCATCATGGCTGATTTATCATCCCTCTCAACTCCATTCTCTTGCCTTCTCCCTGTAACCTTTGACAGTTACTAATCAAAAACCTATCAACTTCCACTTTCAATTTACTCAACGACTTGGCCTCCACAGCTATTTTTGGCAATTAATTCCAGATTCACGGCCCTCTGGCTGAAGAAATTCCTCATCTCTATTCTAAACAGACGTCCTCTATTCCGAGGCTGTGCCCTCTGCCCCTCCACCTATCTTTGTATTGTCTGCAAACTTGGCCATAAAGCTATAACTCCATCATCCAAATCGTTAACATACAACATGAAAAGTAACAGTCCTAATACCAACCCCTAGAGAACACTAGTCACTAGCAGCCAACCAGAATAGGCCCCCTTTATTACCACTCTCAGCCTCCTGCCAGTCAGCCAAACTTCTATCCATTCTAGTAATTTTCCTGTAATACCTTCTTGTTAAGCAGCCTCATGTCAAAAGGCCTTCTGAAAATTCATTGAAACGTCCACTAGCTCTCCTCTGTCTATCCTGCCCACTATTTCCTCAAATTCCAACCGTTTATCACGTAAGATTTCCCCTCAAGAACTTTGGTCTATTTTCTGATATCCTGAAACCCTCTCCTTAACAGTGGACTCCAACATCTTCCCAACCACTGAAGTCAAGCTAAATGGCTTTCAATTTTCTTTCTTCTGCCTCCCTCTCTTCTTGAAGAGTGGAGTGACATTTGTAATTTTCTAGTCCTCCAGAACCATTCCAGAATCCAGTGATTCTTGAAAGTTCATTACTCTTTAGCTACCTCTTTCAGAACCCTAGGTTCCATCTAGTTCTTCTGTTTTCAGCTTCCAAAGCACCTTCTTCCTAGTTTAAGGAAATACACTCACTTATGCCCCCTGACACTCACCAATTTCTGGCATACTGCTAGGGTCTGCTACAATGAAGAGTGAACTTAAGTTCATCTGCCATTTCCTTGCTCACCCATTACCATTGCTCTATCATCATTTTCCAGCATTCCAATATCCACTCTTACCTCTTACTCCTATATCTGCAAAACATTTTTAGAATTTTTATATTATTGGCTGGCTTACCTTCATATTTCATCTTTTCTCTCCTGTAGCTTTTTCAAGTTGCTTTCTGTTGATTTTTAAAGTTTCCCAATCCTCTAACTTCCCACCATTTTTGCTATATTATGTGCCCTCTGTTTTCCTTTTATGCAGTCTTTGACTTAGCTTACCAGCCAGTTACCTCATCTTCCCTTTGACCAGCTCCTCTCATGCCTTTAATTCCCTTTACTGCACTGTAATATTGACCATCTTCTCCCTCTCAAACTGCAGGGTTAATTCCATCATATGATCACCACCTCCCAACGGTTTATTTACTTTAAGCTCCCTTATCAAATCTGGGTCATTGCACAACACCCAATCCAGAGTGGCCTTTCCCCTCGTTAGCTCAAACATAAGCTGCTCTAAAAAGCCATCTCATGGGCATTCCAGAAATTCCCTCTTAGGATCCAGCACCAACCCATTTTTCTCCAATTTAACTGCATATTGAAATCCTTCATGACTATTGTAATATTACCCTTATTACACACTTTTCCCATCTCCCATTGGAAGTTATAACCCACATCATGGCTACTGTTCAGGATCCACGTCTGTATATCACTCCCATCAGAACCTTATTACCCTTGCAGATTTTTAACTCTACCCACAAGGTTCTACATCTTCCAATCCTAGGTTACCTCTTCCTAAAGATTTTATTTTATTTTTTAACCAGCAGAGACACCTACTGCCCACCTGCCTGTCCTTTTGATACAATGTGTATCTTTGGATGTTAAGCTCCCAACTATAATCATTCAGCCACAACTCAGTGATGCCCACAATATCACACCAGTCAGTCTCTAACTGTGCTACAAGATCATCTACCTTATTCTGTATACAGCATAGATTCGAATATAACACCTTCGGTCTTATATTCATCACCCTATTCGATTTTGACCGCATGTTACACTTCAACTTATCCCACTGACTACAATTCTGCCCTACCATTTTCTTGTCCTTCCGCAGTCTTATGACAATGCATTAACTTGTGTACCAACTATCCCATCCTCAGCTTTATCACTCCAGTTTCCATCCCCCTGCCAAATTATTTTAAATCCTCCCCAACATTTCCAGCAAACCTGCCCGCAAGGATTTTGGTCCCCCCTCGGCTATCGGTGTAATTAGTCTTTTTTAAAAAAAAAAATCAGGTCATATGTTCTCTAAAAGAGATCCCAATGGTCCATAAATCTGATTCCTGCTCCCTGTACCACCTCAGCAGCTCATTCATCTGTACTATCATCCTGCTCCTGCCCTGACTAGCATGAAGTTCTGGGACTGGCACAGATTACTACCTTGGAGGTTCTGCTCTTCAGTCTCATTGCCAACTCCCATTACTCACTGTGCAGGATCTCATTCCCTTTTCTACCTGTCATTGGCGCCAATGTGCACCACAACCTCTGGTTGCTCATCCTCCCTTTTCAGAATCTTCTGCAGCCACTCAGACATCCTGCACCCTAGCACCTGGGAGACAACACACCAACCTGGCATCCCTTTCACAGCCTCAGAATCTCCTGTCCATCCCCTAATCAAGTCTCCTGTCACCATCACTCTGCCTGACTTTACCTTTCCCTGGTGAGCCGCAGAGATACAACAGTGCCACTACGTCATCACACTCAGCAGTATCCAAAGGGGTATACCCGTTGCTGGAGAATGGCCGCAGGGGATCCCTACACTAAGTGCTTACTCCTCTTACTGCTCCTGGTGGTCACCCAATTACTATCTTAAGACTGCACTTTGGGTATGGCCATCTCAACAGAAGTCTAATCTATGATGTTCTCAGCCAGTTCCAGCTCCAGCTCCTTGACCTGGTCAGTCAGAAGCTGAAGTTTGATGCACTTCCTGCAGATGTAGTCATCAGTGTGACCGTAGGTCAAATGGTTTGCTTGTGCTGTATAACTCCAAGGCTGTAGATAGTAAAAAAAAATTGCTCCAAGGGTTGAGAAAAGCTCAAGACCCGAGGACGAGCAAGGAGGTCAGGGCAGCTAGGCAAAAGAGGCAAAAGGAATATAAACCTGAGAGGTGAAAGGTAATGCATTTGAAAACCAACAGATAAAGAGAATGCACAATAAGTACAAGGACTACTGAGTGATTTGGAGAAACAAAAGCACTTTGGACTACATGTCCATAGAGTGGAAAACAAATGAAAAAGGTGGTTAAAAAGGCACCATTTCATTTAACCAGATAAGGAATAGGAAGGTAGTGAGGTCAAGTTTGAACTTGATATAACACTGGTTATTTCACAGCTTGAGTACCGCTTCCAGTTCTGATCACTACATCATAGGAGAGGTGATTATGCTTCAAAAGGATGCAAAAATTTACAAGCATGCAAACCAAAATAGACTTGGAGACTTCTTTAAATGGGAGCATAGCAACCAGCAACAAAATCAACTTAGCCAGAACTCTGCCCAAATATTGAGACCGCTGTATACAGATACAGCAACTGATTTGATCAGGACTCCCAACACACCATCCCCCACTAATTCCCCTTGAAAATAGTACCCATGTCCATTAAACTAGCATCTATAATTACTCACAGATAAAACTTGAAAGGGGGAGAGGTGCAGTGCAGGGGAGGGGAGGACAGGTAAATATTTTCCAAAGAAGTACTTTCCTTTTCCTGGGCATTGTTAAAACCTACCAGACTGCATTCTGCTTGAGGCCAAGGTGGGCTCCCTTCCAATCATGTATTTTATTTCTGATCAGTTCCAATAGCAACATCACAGAGTACAGTATATTTACTGAATAGTGCAGCCATATCAACAACCTTTCATGGCAGCTGCCCTGAACAAGGCTGCCAACCCAGCAAAGCACTGTTCGTTGGCAGTGCTGCAAGCCTACAACCAAATATGTCATGCTTGGGAAAAGTTCATGGCTAAAAGCAGAATACCACCTAGCAGTCGTGATAAAATCCTGAAACTATAGTTTGCACTCATTGATGTGAAGATTATCGAGCACTGACCTTAATCAGATAGAAGAGACTTTGAGATTTCTTAGCAATCTCCTCCTGTCTCAAAATCTCTATTGAGAAGATGGCGGTACTGGGATGGAACAGTAGCACAGCTGGTTGGAGCTGCTGCTCCACAGTGCCAGGTTTGCAGTTTGCATGTTCTCCTTGCAAGTGCATCAATTTACCTGGGTGAACAAGTTTCATCCCAAATCACAAGAACAAGGGGTTTGTGGGTCAACTGGCCACCAATTTTCTGCTAATATAGCAAGGGGGACCTCAGAGGGTGGTGAAGTAAATATTATGGGAGTGTGGGGAGAATAACTAAATGGGGAAATCCATGGGGAATTTGAATTCATTGAGAGTCAGCATAGACCCAATACACCAAATATTCAATGATGTACAGAGATATGAATGCACATTTTTTTCCACTCCATAGGAGTTTGGGAATCCTCTGGCAAAAAGCAAAGACCAAGCTCAAAAGGTGTGCGCCTCATGGAGTCTAGTAGAAAACTTCTGCCACTTCCAAGAGTAAGGAGGGTCTGAGATATTCTGTTAAACCTCACTGTCTGGTCAATGCTATTTGTTTCAACAGACAAGAACTGGTTATAGGAAGATGGTTACATTTAAGTTTTACTAAAACATGCACATTTCTTGCACATTTAAAACTTCTTGCACTTTTTTTTGAATTGCTGTGAATGTCTCTGATACATTTGTTGGCTTTCAAAATATATTGGTGCCTGCCTAATTGGCAAGACCCTGTGTGTTCAGGATCTTGGCAATCAGCACAGAGCTACTTTCTTTACAGAAGTGTTTGGCGGAAGACCCACTCCAGGTGAGCGAATTTAGTATAGAGACAACTTGGCAACCAACAGCAAAATGGAAATTTCTGGCTTATAATTGAGACTCTCCATTCCTCCATAGAAACTGGACCTTGGACACAACATGCCCATGCTTTCCTGAACTAGCCCTTTTTGCCTGCATTTGACCAATACCCCTTTCCTATGCAATAACCTGACAATGTCTTTAAAAACCTGGTGATTGTGCTCACTTTCTCTAGCAGTTTCATACACCCATCAACTTCTATGAACAACCTATCCCTCAGACATCCTTTAACTTGTTTCCCTCTCATCTCGAACTTATGTCCTCTAGGTTTAGGCACGATGGGGGGAAAAAAAAATAGCATGATGATTCACCTCATCTATTTTCATGACTTTTAGGTTTCAAGGTCAACCCCCAGTCTCCTTCACTCAAGTGAAAACAGTCCCAGTATCTAGTCTTTTCTTATAGGTTGAGCCCTCCAGTCCCAGCAATATTATTCTGACACTTTTCTGCACCCTCCCTAGCTTATCGAGAGCTTCAAATAACCCAAGGAGCTTCACAAAAGACAAAAATCTAACCCTGAATCATAGAAACATAGAAACATAGAAAATAGGTGCAGGAGTAGGCCATTCGGCCCTTCGAGCCTGCACTGCCATTTATTATGATCATGGCTGATCATCCAACTCAGAACCCAGCCTTCCCTCCATACCCCCTGACCCCTGTAGCCACAAGGGCCATATCTAACTTCCTTTTAAACATAGCTAATGAACTGGCCTCAACAGTTTGCTGTGGCAGAGAATTCCACAGATTCACCACTCTCTGTGTGAAGAAGTTTTTCCTAACCTCGGTCCTAAAAGGCTTCCCCTCTATCCTCAAACTGTGACCCCTCGTTCTAGACCTCCCCAACATCGGGAACAATCTTCCCGCATCTAGCCTGTCCAATCCCTTTAGGATCTTATACGTTTCAATCAGATCCCCCCTCAATCTTCTAAATTCCAACGAGTACAAGCCCAGTTCATCCAGTCTTTCTTCATATGAAAGACCTGCCATCCCAGGAATCAATCTGGTGAACCTTCTTTGTACTCCCTCTATGGCAAAGATGTCTTTCCTCAGATTAGGGGACCAAAACTGCACACAATACTCCAGGTGTGGTCTCACCAAGGCCTTGTACAACTGCAGTAGTACCTCCCTGCTCCTGTACTCGAATCCTCTCGCTATAAATGCCAGCATACCGTTTGCCTTTTTCACCGCCTGCTGTACCTGCATGCCCACTTTCAATGACTGGTGTATAATGACACCCAGGTCTCGTTGCACCTCCCCTTTTCCTAATCGGCCACCATTCAGATAATAATCTGTTTTCCTATTTTTGCCACCAAAGTGGATAACTTCACATTTATCCACATTAAATTGCATCATGCAGAATGAAATTAGGTTACCAAAAGCTTGGCCAATATATTTTTCAAATGTTGCATAAGACCTTGGGTAAAATACTGTGAAGATTTATGGAAGGCACTCCTGACCTTAGAACTAAACCGTTTTGTTTGATATGCCTCAATAAGCATTCATGCATTTAACATTTTTGCTTTCTGGCACTTCAAAAGAAAATTACTTTCCACTAGTTTCTCCATAAAGTGGTGCTAGGTGAAATAAAAATTTTGTCTGTTTTAGGCTGCTGTACACCATGAACCAGACTCAAGTACAAACTCTGAAATAGGTACACGAAGTTAACACTAATTAAAAAAATTAATTGCTCCCTGGTCTTCAACAATCATGATCTTAAGCAGAGTCTATACAGTGCTCTAGGCCATCCATTAATATCAAAGTAATGTGTAAAGGGACAGTGGTACTAATGACAATTATTTAGGCCATATAGATAGATGGAAAAGGGGAAGGGAGGGGGGGGTTCCTTTGCGTATAATGATTGATCCCTTGTATTGTACCAAATTAGTTTGTCGACCTTGTGTTGTGAGCAAAAACTTCAATTCAACGCCCTGCATGGTTAAATGGCCAGTAGATAAGAGGCAGGTTTAAAACTCAGACTAGTTACTTCAGTGCACACTGTAGAATGCGAGTTATCATATGCCAGGTGAAAAGAGCAATCTGCATTATTTTCTCGTTTGTGGAAGATGGAGTACCAGTCACCTAGAATAGGCACTCCTAAATTATAGGCTTCTAAAATAACACAAAACAGACATTGTAATGTCTACATGAAAGGAAACAGAGTATCTTGATTATACCTACAGATGCTCCAAGTTTATTTTTATATAGTTAATCTACCCCAAAAAGGTATAAAAACATTTTAATATTACTAGTGCTAACCTTGGTAATTCTATGCTTTTATCCACATTTCTTACTGGTTAACTCACTAAAGCAGGAGCACAGGAGCAGATTTTGGGAAGTAAGATACATTGGCACATCATTGTCACAATCTCAACTAGAAATACTGAAAGTACTGAAAGCTCTCTTTAGCATCATACAAGATGAAGCATCTATGCTTCCGTAATTTCATCATTCTGCATATTGATTATACTTGCTAGCTAAAACCTTAAGTCTACAGTTCAAATTAAAATTTATACTGACGTATGAAAAATCCACAGCCACCAGACACTATACTATTGTTCATGCCTGCAGTACTGGATTATACATCGACAAACATGATAATAAACACAACATCAAGTTTGACTTTTCCTCAGGCTGGGACTACAATGAACTCCTGTTACTGGGAAATGCCACAACAAAGACTGTTTCAATGATGATGGAAATTAAAAAGCCTGCGCAATGTGCTCGGCTTCCTACGCTTGATCTTTATCGAGTTCCACACTTGTTCAGAGCTCCTTTACAACAATGCCACTTCCAATGTGCATCAGTAAAGAATTGGGCTGACAACTGGAAAATCCAGCACTACGATGACCTTGGCAAATAGATCAGTTTGTTGGCTCACCCACCACATGAAGCAGATGCAATCCCTTGCAGAGCACTGCACGAAACATACCAGGGTCTTCCCGTCATCTTTGCACTCAGTTTCCTTCTCTTGGGGAAGGAAGTCTGAATGAACTGCTCATCTATCCAAGCAATCTAGACCATCAGTCAGAAGTTCACTACAGCCAAACTGATCCTTACCATCACCAGATTTGTTAGTCTTAGTAAAGAATAAAAATGGTCCACTTCCTCAACTTGAGTGTTCCCTCACATGGGGGAGTAAAGTATTCCCAGACCAAATGCACACCACTTTCCACAGTGGCACCAACTCACTACCATCCCACTCCTATTCAAAACCTAGCCCCAATTATTTCCATAGCCTAACCCAAGCACCAATGGCTTGTCCTAGGGATGAGTACCTAAAATCACCCCATACTGTAGGCAGAAAATAACCACCCATACCTGCCTGTGACCATTACCCCACTCATACTGAGCCCACCAAAACCTCACAGTGTACCAAGCCAACAGCATTCCCGTCTCACGGGAAGGCCTCAGCTTACTGCACCCCAATTCCAATAGATTCATTCCCAGGAGACTGATCACATAAACTGGACTAACTCACAGGCCATTGGAGATGTCCTCAAGAAATGCACGAACAACCATTGCCTGCAGCAGGGGCATGGACCAGAGTAGCTACTAAGACATTGACCTGGCTCAGTTCAATCACTCTGTGGCCCATGTCCATTCTTTAAATTCTTCTCCACCTCAAACACAAATAGCCTAGAACTAACTAGTGAGGGGATCAGTTTTAAAAAAATCAAAACAGTTGAGGGATCACTGTACAAGAGAGGCAGTAACAGAAAGCAAGCATGGTAAGAAAGGGGAATGGATATGGAAGACAACTGAAATGCAAGGGATTCGCTGAATAATATTGTCCAAGTATGAGGTGGGGAAACAGGATGAGCTGTCGGTAGGGAGTTGGGAGTCAAGAAAGGAAAGGGTGAATGCCAAGAGTTAGGGGTAGGGTAGAGTGAGGGGGAACAGATGGAGTGGAGGGCAGAGGTGTGCATGGAGAGGAGAGGTGGCTGAGAGGCCATTAAATGGGGGGGGGGAGAGGAAAAATGGCTGTGTGATAGGTGGAGTGGAATGCAGGGAAGTGGTAACAAGGCAGAGTGAGCATTAAACAGGGCGCAGGACTAAACAAAGGTAGGATTGGGGTGGGGGGTGTAGGAGAGAAGGAGAAAGGCCAAAAGAGTGTAAGCACAAGGTTGGAGTAAAGGACAGCACAGATTGTGAGTGGAATGCGAGGTGGGAGGTCAATGGAAGTGAGACAGAAGCAGCTAAGGGGTGAAGGGGGAAACACAGTGAGGTGCACACACAAGATTCTACCACAATTTAACTATGCACTTCCAATACTTCTGACCTTAGTATAAAAAGTGTCACTTACACAACAGCAGGCTTCCTCTCCTAGCAGCTATGCAGTTTCACACATCTCCTTGCTGGAACTTGGTAGCTGTTCGTGTTTGTTTTACATACAACTCCACCTCCAAAAACAGGTTATTTGAAATCCTTGAAAGGAGGTAATTTACATTCAATTGGAAGGGCCGGCATTTCAGCCCCTTCTGATCTTTCAGGGCCACAGAAAAGCCTGTGTACAGCTGAACAAAGAACAGTTTAAAAAAAATCTGACCCCTTCCTCCATGTAAAGGAGTCAATTCCTCAACATCCTGTCTCTATGGTAACTAAACAAAGGGTTGTTTTTATATAGTAAAAGACCAAGTTTGCTGGAATTTCATATAAAGAGTGAATTTTAAGGAGGAAGATTTTAAAATTAAAACTGCATGGAATTATAGGAAATTCTGTGCAATACTTTAATTAACAATCTCATGCCTGGAGGAAGAGAATTCATTAACATGGTTGAGTGTTTTGTAGGAATTGGAAAACTGCTGCTCCCAGTTCACTTTCTGATATCTCATTCTACCCTGACCACCAACCCACAACCCTGCACCCACTCCCAACCCCCACCCTGTTCAATCCATCAAGCTGTAATGTGTAACCGCCAGTGCAAAACGGGGAAAAACTCTAGGAGGCATAATGATATGCGCAACTTTAAGTTTCTTTATACTTCAGCAACTGCCTTGTGGGTAAAATGGGTTACAGAAAACACACTGAAAGTATTGAAACTGCAGTTAACATGGATTTGGACATCGGCCTGAAATTTGTTTGTCAGGGCAAAATAAACAACTACACGCTATGGTCTTGACGCACCACCTCCCATGTGAAGACATTTATCCCCTTAATATTGCCCAAACACACTTTATACACGCTGGGCAATCTAGCCTGTTGGACTGTTTCCAATGGTTAGAGGCTGCCACCAGTCCACTGAAACACTGCAGGGAACGGCATAACCATTCTTTAAAATGCCTCTCCTTTTTTCTCAATGGCATGGCTCATGCATGCCACACCCTCAAAAAATATTCATGATACTTCAGAACAGGAATGCAAAAGAATGCAGATGCTGGCCAAGTCTTATTGTAGGGTTGTGACCCAAAACATCAACAATTCCTTTTCCTCCAAACGTTGCTTGACCCAGTAGGAGTGGGTGGTAGAAACAAGTCATTCCCAGTTTTGGACAGAAATCTCATAAATCATACCATATTTTCCTCCTGATAATGAACTAGGAGGCACCAGAGCCCTACATCTCTTCCTGAAGTCTGTATTCCTCCAGCTTTGTCCTTGTGCATCCTTTGGTTTCTTCACCCTACCAGTGAATTCTACATTTTAATTTTTCCTATGTTCCAGGAACTGGGGAAATTGCTGGCTTGGTTAGCATTTTATTATCCATCCATAATGACCCTTGAACTAAGTGGCTTGTTAGACCATTTCAGGAGGCATTTAAGAGTCAACCACAATAACGGGCCTGTAATTACATACAGCTCAGTCTAGGCAAGGATTTTGTGGTCACCATTACAACTAACTAGTATAAGAAACCTCATATTAATTTATCAAAGTGGGATTTCAACTGAGGCCTTTGCATTGTTGTAAAAACAAATACTGGAAACACTATACACAGATTCTCTGACTTGCTGTGTTTCTCTAACACCAAGCAGGGTTCAGCATCTGCGGAAGGAGAAACAGTAATGTTTCAGGTCAAAGAATTTTCAGAACTTAAAGTAGGCCATTTGGCCTTTCAAGCCTGCCCTGCCATACAATATAATCTTGACTGATATGACCCTGTGCATTGTATTCATTCCACATCCTCACTTCCAGCAATTTTTTAAAAAAAATAATCATTCTTTGCATTACTGGACTGGTAATTGAGGCGTGGACCTCAAACCTCAATTACCAGTCCAGTGATTTAACCACTGAGCCTCTGCCATACCCAATACCCTTCCTAGTCATAGTCTAATCAAAGAATGATTATTTTTCCAGGCTGTACATTATAACAACTCACTGTACATTCAGTGAACACTTTACCAGATACAGGCTGCTGCAATGCATCCACTAAATATTCCACTTCTGTGTGCTCAGAGACGCTCTTCTGCACACCATTGTTGTAACGTGTTATTATTTCTGTTACTGTCACCTTCTTATCAGCTTGAACCAGTGGCTATTCTCCACTGATCTCATTAACAAATTGATTTTTGACTACAGAACTACTGCTCACTGGCAATGTCCTCTCTAACTTGTAAATGACCAGTGTGTGCAAAAACTATCACAAAAACATACATAGCAGGCCTGCAGTGGGTAATAATTTTCTTGCCGAAGCTTTTGCACACCATCCATATGTAATTTGCTTGCTAAGTGACACTTTTAAAGTTTCCAAATATCACTGCACTTCTTCCCACTTGCAAATTCTCCACCAACTTTTGCATCATGACAATACATGCAGGCAACACCAATTTCTGTATTGTACATTTGTATTTCTTGTAGCTGCATGTTCCTGACCTCAGCAACTTTCAGTGTAGCAGTTTCTAGTGTTTCATTACACCATTCTGCTTTAAATGAACTAGCAGTTCTTTTGCACTTCATGCCCTTTGCTTCTTTGGACTTCAACATAGTGAATCAATAATTTCTTCAATAAAAACGGGATAAAGCAGCCAGTTCTAAAACTTGCAGATAAATCATTGCAAACTCCATGTTGTCAACATCGTCTGCATCAGAAACCTGGAAATGAAATGTGATTGTGTACCATCGTGAAATATACTTAATATGCAGTGAGGTGAGAGGGTGACAACCTTTGATGCCCAGTTTAAATTCCTTTGTGCGCTAGTAGCAAAAGATGTGCACGCACACAACTTAGAGGGAACATTGCTCACTGGATGCTTTTTGTTTCTCTGCACTGTAAACTCCAGAGACTGTTGTGCGTGAAAATCCCAGGACATCAGCAATGTCTGAGATACTCGAATCCCTGGTCTGGCAGCATTATTCCACAGTCAAAGTCACTTAGGTCACATTTCTTCCCCCATCTCGAAGTTCAGTCTGAACGACAACTGAACCTCTTGACTGTGTCCACATGCTTTTACGCATTGAATTGCAGCCACATGATTGGCTGACTAGATATTTGCATTAACAAACAGGTGTGCAGGTGTACCTAATAAAGTGGCCACTGTGTGCATAGTTGTTTCATGTCACCTTCAGTTTCTTTGTCAGCCAATTTAAACAACTGCTCAGGTTACTGTAGCCATCCCTTTGAGCATATTAAAACCCTTCCCACCAAGATGGCTGAATGGTCCATGAGCACTACCTGGTTTTAACACTTCTTAGTAACTTAGTAATTTTTATGTTGTGCAAAACAAATTTCATGACATTTGTCAGTGATTATAACCTCGATTTTTCAATTAGAATATAGTGTTTCCTCAGCCTCCTTTTTCTACAGAGAAACTTTTGAGTTCCTCAGGTTTATCCACATAACTACACTTAAGATATAATACTGATGAATCTTCTTTAAAACCTTGCCAAAGCCATGATCTAACCACTCAATTGCTTGTCCTAACGCCTCCTGATCCTGTGAAAAGCCTCTGAATTCTTGACTACAAAGGTACAATTAACTCATTTTGCTATCCACACTGGCCAAGATGTGGACAAAGTCAAGGTGGCATACACTTGCACCCACTGGAGATGAGGCACGGAAGCAGCTGGAGGTGGATATGGGGGGGCGGCTGGTAACTGGGAAACTTTCTCACCCTTAACAAATTGACCCTTTCTCACCCTTGATTGACAAATAAGAATATTTTATTAACTTTTGAAGGCACGATCACACAAATTGACCACCAGTCCACTAATCTCCTTGGAATTCTTTATTGACATCCCCCTCTCTTTATATTGGCCATCTCACCAATCCATTCCGCCCGAATATAGGATTGACCTGAAACATTGACAATTTCTTTGTCCCACTGAGTTCCTCAAGCATCTTTTTTTGTAGCAACCACAATACTTCTCCTTGTGAAATCACTGCCATACCATAAAATGTGCATCACAATAAAGGTGTGTGAATTTTTGTATTAGATAGCAAGCGTGGAGGAAATTCTTGCAGTATGCATCAGAAAGACTGGGTTTATAATGACATTCTAACGTGCTAATCAAGTATTCATTATATGTACATGGTATGCCCACCCAGGTCAATTGGGCCTGTTCTGTTTGCAAAGACGGGTGGAGATAAACAATAGCAGCACTGGCTCCAACAACACAATCAGACCAGATAAATGTCTACAATTTGGCTTCATTAAAATGCAAGCAGAAGAACAAAGCAATTGCAATTTCCTTAGAGTTTCAAGGATCTCACTCACCCAGTGCTTGCAAAAAATGAAAATCTTTGTTCATAGTACCAGGCAGCTACAGGTATCACACTGATGAAATTTTAATCAGAGAAAACAAATTAAATTGACTTTTGAAGACAAGAGCTGATAAAGGGGATTTGGCATGTAAATTACATTGTACAGGTGAATCCTCTCATAAATTAACAGAAAAAGTTGATAAATAGACTGCAACAGATATCACTTAGCATGGATTTTAAGCTTTTGAAGATCAGCCACAAACTGGTTAGCAAACTTGAGAACCAAAGAATAAAGTGAGAACATGAATAACAAAACCCACGACAAAAAACAGAACCAAAAACACTTTATTCAGCAAAATGAGATCAATTAACAAACACGAATCAGTGCTAGTGGCACTGTTCTTGATGACTTAATGGCTTGAACAATAGATGCTTTGGGCAGAAATTCCTAACTTTACAGATAGTACCAAACTTTGTGGCAAGGGCAGTAACAGACAAGAGATTATGGTAAAAAAAAACCCAGCATACCGAGCAGAACACCAATGAAATTTGAGAGAAGTGATAATATACAATAGTCCAACTGGCACAGTCTGAAAAGGATGAGCATCAACAGCAAATATATTTCTTTTAAAAAAAATAACAGGCTCCATCTGGGATTATGGGCTTCTTAAACAGAAACATACCAGCTTTGCATATTATGACGAATCTTTAGAAAAACCCAGTTAAGACCTCAAGAAGTCGGCACACTTTCGAAAGGACATGTTCCTAGAGTAGATTCTGTAATCCTTGGTGCAAAGAAGAGGTTTAATTGAGGTGTATAAAGTGACAAGATTGGAAAAAGGTAAACACTATTCCAATTAGCCAATGGTTTGTGGAGCAGGAGACATTCACAGTGATAGGTAAAACATACAGGGAGATCAGAGGAAAATATTTTTGTGTTTATGATCTGGAACTCAGTTACAACCAACTGAAGACTATAGGGAATGGACACATTATGTACAAGGAGCCAGTATACTTGCTCAGTCTTTCCATGCCATAATGATTCCATGACTATATATACACAGTTTCAACAAGGGCTTTTGAAAGAATTAGAAAAGCAATTCAGAGAAAATTATTTTCAGACCTTATGAGGAAAAGGTTGGAGAGTGAAATTACTGAACTAGGAGCTGGCAGGAACTTCATACGTCAGTGACATGATCTCATAATATACCATCTCTTGGCAACATATCACTTTCATGTGCATGTTGACATCATTTCTACTTGTCATTGTTCCAGGACCAGTTCACTGTCTCTCATCTGCTAATTTAACATCCAGTAATGAGAAAATAGAAATTTGCTTCCAATAAATATTGGGAAGATTAAAAAAAACTTGGGCCCTACTCCAAATCTATTCTCCAACCACCAACTCTGCCCACGAGATCACTTTTCCTGGCAACAATCTGAAACTCTGAGTTGTACATAACCAAGTCAGTTTTCAATGATGAAATTAACCATTACCATCAGTACCGCACAGCTATTAGCATGCTGAGGAAATGTGTGCGTGAAGTCAATACCTTCAAACTAGGATGGAACTCCCGGTCTGCAGCAATCCCTGCCCTTCTCTAAGTGCCTGAAACAGACTCAGAAACACTGGAGAGGTTCATGCCATTGCTTTCTACAAAATTCCCCAATTCACTGCAGGATCAGCAGGCCAGTGCCACCATAGTCTCCTACATTGAGGCAATAACTACATTCACCTGAAACACTCACAACACGCTGGAGGAACTCAGCGGGTCGGGCAGCATCCGTGGAAACGATCAGTCAACGTTTCGGGCCGGAGCCCTTCGTCAGGACTGTAGAGGGAAGGGGTAGAGGCCCTATAAAGAAGGTGGGGGGAGGGTGGGAGGTTCCAGGTGAAAAACCAGTAAGGGAAAAGACAAAGGGGTGGGGGGGGGGAAGCAGGGGGGTGATAGGCTGGAAAGGTGAAGAAGGAATAGGGGAAAACACAATGGGTAGTATAGGAGGCAGAACCATGAGGGAGGGAGGTGATAGGCAGCTGGGGGAGGAGAGACCATGTTGTTCACATACCCATTGCCAGGCACTGTACTCCATGGTCCTGATTATGTTCTCAAAACCACCTTTTAAGATCGCACCAACTCATGGGAATTTATAGACCCAATCATTCAAATATGGAGAAGCAGCATTCGAGATGGCATCAAGCACCTCCAGTTCCTTGTCAGGAGCAGACAAAACCCACTGAAAAATGGGTGAAGTGGTACTGTACTTTCAAATACCGCATGATACAACTTCTGCTCCATTTGTTGCAGATGCCAAATATCCACAATGGCCTATACGCCAGTAAACAGGAAAACCTAACTGACCAAAATATTTAAACACGAGATGCTGGAAATTCAAGCAACGCACATCACCAGTGTTCACCAGCAACTTTGATGTGTATTGACCAAAATATTCATCTGCCCCAAGATACCAAGTGTGTTTATTAATAATCGCGAAGAAAGCATTTTATTATGGTTATACTGCAGAGTTCAAAGTTCTGCAAATTTTGTAAAAACTAATTGTACATAATTTAAATGCAGAACATTCTCCCATCCCAGTATCCTAACCAATTCGCAACTTTAACCTTCAATAAAACAGATGAGTAATATTCCCTTTTTTTAAAAAAAACACGATAAAATAAAATTCCATCAGCATGGCAACAAAGGCAATGTGTGTGAGAGCACTTCAGTTACCGCGTGGCCGCACACCGCACTACTTAGAGGAATACTACAGCCCATCTAGGCAGTAATCTACACAGCATACAATGCAGATGCTGTTTGCAGCTACTACATTTAAAAAGTGATTACACTTCAAAAATCCTTCATCAGTGTGATATAGAGAAGTATATTCTACAGTATTGTGCAAAACTTTTTTTTTTATATACATAAATCTCCAAGGTGCCCAAGACTTTTGTTGACATGGAGCAGACAGCAAGTTTGTAAAACTGATGGAAGCAAAGAATGTTGGGAATGGCGAGGGTGAAGCACCATCAGATGGATGTGTGACAGATGGCAGAGAAGGAGTGCCAGGGACAGGGGGATAGCATGGGTGCAGAAACACCCAGCCCTGAGACACCAGGCAAGGTCACTTAATTCCAGAATATCTCTGGTGCTTCCTGCTCAGTCCCTAATAGAGATTCACATCACGGAATTAAATGCAGGTTCATCAGGGATGGGAGGAACCTCTTGTTTGGGGATTGATCCTTTGAACATGTTGGCATTCAGACCATTGATCAGCTTTATTTGTTACAAGTACATTGACACAACAATACACAGTACGTAGCCATAAACACAAGTCATTTGTGTTAATGACCACAGTCCAAGGACGTGGGGGCAGACAAGTGTTGCCATGCATCTGCATCATGCTAATCGCTCTGCTACCAGGCTGCTCCTTATTTCTGTTGTCTTTCTGGTAAAGAGGACCTGACATATCGATGCAGTTATAAAGAAGGCAAGACAGCAGCTATACTTTATTAGGAGTTTGAAGATAATTGTTATGTCAACAAATACACTCAAAAACTTCTATAGTTGTACCGTGGAGAGCATTCTGACAGGCTGCATCACTGTCTGGTATGGAAGGGCTACTGCACAGGACTGAAAGAAGCTGCAGAAGGTTGTAAATTTAGTCAGCTCCATCTTGGATACTAACCTACAAAGTACCCAGGACATCCTCAGGGAGTGGTGTCTCAGAAAGGCAGTGCCCATTATTAAGGACATCCAGCACCCAGGGCATGCCCTTTTCTCACTGTTACCATCAGGTAGGAGGTACAGAAGCCACAAGGCACACACTCGGTGATTCAGGAACAGCTTCTTTCCCTTTGTCATCGATTCCTAAATGGACACTGAACTCTTGGAAACCCCACTTCTTAAAAATATTTGTGTGTGGACAAAACGTACAGCTTTTCTAGACCTTATTGGAGAAAATGTTTTCAGTTGGAATGACTCACCTACAATTGGCATCTACTCATTACCATCTTTTTAGGATAGTGGAATAGTGGCAAGGGAGAGAATGGAAGAATCAACCAAAACCAGTGGGTAAAACTACACAAGGTCAAGAGCACAAGAAGCCTACATGGAAGAATAGCCATTGAGCAGACTCCCCAGATCAATGGCTGTAGGCAGAGATCATATATTAGAGAACAATGTTCCTATGAGAATTACAAATTGAGGAATAGCAAAGTCTGAAAAAACCCAAAGTACACCACCTCCTTGAATTCACATAGAGGCCATTCTGCAAGAGAATATCAAATTAATTCCACTCATTTCAAAGAGTGGAGTTATGATGCAAGCTTATTTGCATGAAGTAGGCTACTGATCGCTCAAGTGAATTGCTGATAACCGCCATCTGATTGGAAATCCTGATGGTTTAGCATCTGACAGTACTTCTTTTAAACTATGCATTAAAAGGAAATATTATATTACTGCATAGCATCTATTAAAAGTGAATTTAAAATGTGCTATGGCAATAATAAAAGTAATATTCAGTAATCTGGAATATATTTGTTCAGAACCAAATTCCTTCACTTGCCAGGATTTGGGGAGATTCACCAACACTGACAAGATGACTGTCGTCAGAGCTTTCCAATTGCACTGCAGCCTCAACACCACAAGGAAATTTCATTCCCAAGCACTGGATGGTCACCTGCTGTTCCTGCAAAGCTACAGCAATAGAAACTCAGCTTCAGATATGAAACGTCACCACCATTGTTGAAGGCAACTTAACATCTCAATGTCAGATAAATCAGCCACTCCAGTTATGGCTTCAGCTTCCCCCTCCCCAATTCCCCCAGCCCTCTCTCTTCAAGCAAGCACTGCACGTTTTGCTCATCTCCTCCAGCCTCTCAGCTAGTACCACCATTTGCATCACTTAATCATACTTTCTTCTTGTTCTTCCTACTCCTTCCCATTTAACACTTGTCTTCATTTTCCCAGGTCTAAATTTAGACTTTAAATATTAATCACTTTTTAAAAACTTACTGCAGGCACTACTAGACCTACTGACTGCTTCCAGTATTTGCAACACCAGGTCCAAATGAGCTCAGTTCTTCCCCTTTCAGTTTATTAGTGAACTCATCTGCACACCATTGGACTGCAAGGCCCAAATACTCCAGTGATTATAGACCTAATTTTTAAGGGTGAACATGGATTAATGTCAGAACATACTGGAAATACTCACTGAGGGTTCCAGAACATTTTCCATTTCAGATTTCCATATCCGAGTTTCACTTTGACTTTGTTGATTAATTCCAACAAATCCTGAAAGCACTAGATAGTGGACATGGTAAATTCTTGACTTCATCGGCCTAGGCATCATTTTCAAGAACTGGGGGTGTCATATTAGAGTTTTAAAAGAGACTGGTTAGGCTGCATTTGGAGTATTGTGCACTGTTCTAGTCACCACACTGCAGGATATTTTATTTAGAGATACAGCACTCTAATGGGTCTTTCTGGACCAAAAAGGTCCATGCCACAAAATTACACCCATGTTCCCAATTAACTTATTGACCTGTATGTCTTCGTAATGGGAGAGGAAACTGATGCAATCACGGGGAGAATGCACAAACGCCTTACAGACAGCAGCGGGGATTGAATGGAGGTCGCAGGTGCTATAAAAGCCTTGGGCAGATTCTGCTACAAGATTGGATGAGCCAGATCTGTTTTCCCTGGAGCAAAGAACCTGAGAGGCTGCACAATGGAGAAATAAAAATGAAGAGGGGCATAGATAGGACAGCTAGTCAGAGTCTATTTCTTATGGTTGGGGTGTCTAAACTGGACAGCATGAGTTTAAGGTGAGTGAGAGAAGGTTTAAAGAGGATTGAGAGTTATTTCCAGTAAAATAACTCGATTACCTCCAGTAAAATATAAGAACATAAGAAATAGGAGCAGGTGTAGGCCATCTGGCCCATCGAGCCTGCTCCACCATTCAGTAAGATCATGGCTGATCTGACCATGGACTCATTTCCACTTACCTGTCTTTTCCCCATAACCCTTAATTCTCTTTAATAAACCAAAGATTGCATGCAAGTTTTTCAATAAGGAAATGAAAAGAAGAGTGTACCATTTGGGCAAGGCCTACTTTCTAATGTATTACTTCAGAATTAAATTGACTCATCTTGCTCAACACATGCTGGGACCCTAAACATTCACTGCATTAGGCTGTATAGGTCAAATATTTAACAAAAGTTAAACAGGGTCAAAAGTTAACTAAAAATATATTAAACCATCCAGCCTATCTCAGTAGCTCCCATCTTGCACTTTGTGTGGTGCATTGCCTGGGAATGTAGGAGAGGAAGACCCTTGAGTGAAATCAAATGGTCCCGTCACAAACATTTGAGGAATGGAAATTGGCAGAAGTGGAAGATGGTTGTCAAAGGCTACTTCCTGATGGAGCTTATGAATGACACCCTGGAGATTGTGATAAGTATCGGAGGACCAGAATCATCACCCAGCACTTCAGGTAATGAGAAACATTCGGATGTTCAGTTTTTTAAAATTAGCTTTCCTGTAGCATTCAGTCCTTAAGTGGCTACACTGAAACCAAGCATGAATAAGCAGGATATTAACAACAAACTATTGTTTGATTGCACTGTTAATTACTTTCTTTTCCTTCCACTAAAGATTGAGAGTAGATAGATAGGACAATAATTGGGCAATTAAGATTCATCCTGTTTTTTTTGTGAATAGTACAAACCCAAGCAATCTTTTAACAGGAGCAGATATCAGTGTTAACTGAATCAGAAGAGTTTGGTTATGGAGAAAGCAGGTTGTGGTAAACCAGGGGGATAGGCAGATTGAGTACAGCAGCACAAAATGCCACAGGAACTCAACAGGTCAGGCAGAATCTGTGAAGAGGGATAAACAAGTCAATTTTTTTTTTGAGTCTTTCATTAGGACTGGAAAGGAAGAGGGAAGGCGAAAGAAAAAGGTGGGGAGGGGAAGGAGCATAAACTGGCAAGTAATAGGTGAAATCAGGTGAGGGTGAAGGTGGGTGTGTGGTGGGGGGGGGGAATAAATTAAACTGGGAGGTGATAGGTAGAAGGCCATCCATACAGATCATTTCATCACATCAGTACATTGTGGTACAATATACCACCTTTGCCAGTAATATTCACATCAAGAACAACACAAAAATATCTATCAATAGATTCTGCAGTGCAGGGAGGGAAATGGTGTGAAGTAGACCACTCCCTGAAGCTGCTTCTCCCCTGCCCAGTAATAGGCTTTTAATCACCAGTCCTACCATCACTGCTGCCATTGGGGAGGTGGTACAGGAGCCTTGGGTCCCATACCACCAGATTCAGGAACCATTATTTTCTCTTAACCATCAGGCTCCTGAGCCAGCGCGGATAACTTCACACACCACAGCAATTAACTGATTCCATAACCTATGAACTCACTTTCAAGGACTCTACAACTTAATCTCAGTACAAACAATTTACTCATTATATTTTTGTATTTGCATAGATGTTCTTCTTTTGCACATTTGTTGTCAGTCTGTGTGTAACTTGCTTGCAAGAAAATGAATCTCAGGGGAGTATATGGTGACCTTAACCCTTTAATAACAAATTTACTTTGAACTTCCGCCTTCCCAGCCAGGATCTCTCACATCATTGACCAAGGGGCCAACCGCTTGAAAGGCTAGGGCAAAAACAGAAATGAATTAACAACAGTGTAAAGTATTTGATGTTAATATGTAGTTGTTCCTCAGATATTCTTTAATCCAACATGGCAATAAACTATCACATACTTTAAGTTTATAAAACCCCAATGACACAATTGTAGCAGATCAGGTCATCTCCCAAGGCTGATTTATACTTGTGCGTATTAGCTTACGCCGTAGCCTACACAACTGGGCTACGCTGTTGTGAGCACTTATACTTGTGCGTTGGTGTGTCTGAGTCTCTCTGCAATTCACCACCAAAACGCTAGCTGGTGGTGGGGTTTCTATGCCGCTGTGTTGAGTTTCTTCGTGTTGAAACTCAAACTTCAAACAATGGCGACTGAAACTGAAGGAAGGTGAATTTTCTGTGCTTGTCCGGCCACTGAGAGACATGGATGAGGAAATGCATTTCAAACATTTTTGGATGTCAGCAGGTAGATTTGACGATTTGGTTCATTGTCTCCAACTATTTATTTTGCATCAGTGTATGCACAGTATACTCAGAGACTGGCAATCACCATTCGAGTTTTAGTTTCAGGTGGAAGTCAACAGGCTGTAGCAGCTAGCTACAAACTGGCGTCAAGCACAGGGTCCTCCATGATTTTGGAGGTCTGCAAAGCCTTATGGAAAGCATTGCAGCCAGTGTTTCTTCCCTGCTCTTCAGTCGCCCAATGGGAAGCTATTGCAGCGTAGGAGGAAATGTGACGCTACCAAGTGGACCAATCACAGTTGTTGTGGTCTGTGTCGCCGTGACGTGTAGTTACTTTTTGGGAGAGGTGCGCGTTAAGCTACAGCGTAGGGTTTGGCGTAGAGTACAGTGTAGGGTGCACGGCTGCACCGTACCTACGGCATGCATTTGACGCACGAATATAAATCAGCCTTTATACTTCATATCTTTATATGAGCCTTATATCAGCCTTATCACAGTTTGAGGATAAAGGGGAAGCCTTTTAGGACCGAGATGAGGAAAAACTTCTTCACACAGAGAGTGGTGAATCTGTGGAATTCTCTGCCACAGGAAACAGTTGAGGCCAGTTCATTGGCTATATTTAAGAGGGAGTTAGATATGGCCCTTGTGGCTAAAGGGATCAGTTGGTATGGAGGAAAGGCTGGTACAGGGTTCTGAGCTAGATGATCAGCCATGATCATACTGAATGGCGGTGCAGGCTCGAAGGGCCGAATGGCCTACTCCAGCACCTATTTTCCATGTTTCTATGTTTAACATTGCATTGCTGCGGGGGGGGGGGGGCAATGCGTGGGAGGTGTTCCCAGTAAATCTTCTGCAACCTTATCTTGCATGTAATAAATACCATCTCACAAGAATTAACTTTCCCCCCGTATCTCAGATTATCAGCACATGAGATTCTGGAAACCCAGAGCAACACATACAGAATATTGGAGGAACACAGCAGCAACACACACAAAATGCTGGAGGAACTCCGCAAGCCAGGCAGCATCAATGGAAAAGAGTACAGCCGACGTTTCGGGAGAGTTCCTCCAGCATTTTGTGTGTTATTTGGATTTCCAGCAGCTGCGGACCTTCTCTTGTTTATGGAAGGAACACAGCAGGTTAGGTGGTATCTGGGAAGAATAAAGAATCAACATTTCAAGCCAAGACCCTTCATCAGTCTTGATGAAAGGTCTCAGCTCAAAACAGTGGCTCTTTATTCCTTCATATGATTGGATAGTGCTTTGAATTTGGTAAGAGCAGATTTCAGTTACTTGAACAGGCATAATGTGGCAGCTGTCTGTATATCACAAAAGTGCCTTTGGGGTGGACGCGCTCATCTCTTCCTGACGTGGGTCCATGCCTCATTTCAGAGAATACTCAGTGCAGACCAACACTCCAATGCAATATAGTACAACTTTGCTGGAAGTGTAATCTTTCAAATGGGATCTTGAACAGAGATTCTGCTACTCTCTGGTGAATATAAATGAAATCATGGCACCATTTTAAAAGAGTAGATGAGCTTTCCAGGTAGATCTGGTCAATATTTATCTTTCAACCAACACAATGTTGGGGCAACCTGCCCACTTCCAAGTTCATTATAATTCCCATCACTGAACTTCTAAAGTAGATTGCAGGTGTTTCAGGAAATGCAGTGACAACAAAAGCTGCTACATAAATCAAAATCACTTTATTTAGAGATATAGTCTGGAACAGGCCCTTCTAGCCCAATGAGCTGCACAACACCACCTCCCCCCCTCCTCCCAGCAACTCACCAATTAAACCCTAGCCTAAGCACAGGACAATTTACAATGACCAATTAACCTACTAACCAGAAATCTTTGCATGGGTTTCCTCAGGGTGCTCTGTTTCCTCCTATAGAGCAGTCATGGGAGGAACTCTTTAGACAAAACTGAACGCGAAACTATAATAGTGTTGCGTTAACCACTGTACTACCACAGTACCCATGTATTCCACCATTCCTCCCCCCCACCACAAGATTACCCAAGGCCAGTTGTTGAAACAAAGCACACACTTTCAAGAAGAAAAATCAAAACTTATCACTTAATCTTAGACAAGTCCCGCAGACAGTGAGATCTTGAGCAACACAAAAGGCTTCTATGGAGGGGAATAAACAGTTGATAATTGGAGCTGAGACCCTTCATCAGTACCAGCTGGCAGTATAAAAAGAGTAAGATTCACATCAATAAGTGTCCAAGATAAAAATGAAAATTGCTGTAAACACTTAGATCAGGGAGCATCCGTGGAAAGAGCAAGATAGTTAGCATTTCAGGTTCAGGATCTCAATCCCAAAACATTAACAATGTTTTCAATAGGAACTGCCCCACCTGATGTGTTTCCCTCATATTCCAATACCAGCATTTACATTTCCACATGGAACATCTATTGTGCACAGGCGCAATGCATAATGTCTGGTAGTGTTAGGCCAAAAAAATTCATCTGCTAATATTAAACTACTGGAGGAGGTTTGACATGCAATGAGAGATCACCACATTTAAGTGAAAGAGGAAGAGGATTCATGAAATCTGCCTTACAATCAGCACCTTTCCCAAAACACTGAACACCTCCCTGTTGACTCCAGCAGATCATCACAAATCTCCTCCACTATAGATTCTCTCATCATATCTCTCATGTTCACTCGTGTTGGTCACAACTGAATGATGGAGATCACATGGGTCATCAAATGGCACACTCATGCCTCTAACTGTTCTTCCCTGAAATGCTTTTCATTCCAATATGTGCTTGTATGGAGATTTCAGTGACAGGGCTGGCAAAGACAGCAGTGGCTGAAGTATTGTGATGTGATAGCAGATGGATAACAATAAATGACTCTTCTGTGAATGTGCAAACTACAATTTGCATAAAGTTAACACAATCTTTGAAGAAAATGACAAACAAAGTGTTGCAGGCAGACTCAAAGGCCATCTTGCAGCAAAATGAATCACCAAAAGTACACATGGTGCAGAATATTGATAGACAATAGATTGGCAAGAGCAGTCTTCAACCTGGATATCTTACCAATACACTGCTTTGAATCTTGCAGAGTCCAAAATGCAAAGCCCAGGCACACTGGCTGTAAGTGCACTTTTCACTGTCATTCTCCAACAAACTTTCTTTCACAAATATTACTCAACGAAATGAGAAAGCATTCATTAATTGGTGCAGCTAAATCGACGTCAGGGACCCAACTTTTTTAAATTATTCATATGCTCCCAAGTATCAGACAAAAAAAATCATTGCCACATGGCACATTGATCTGACTTAAACATACTGTGCACAATCAGGATGTTTCCAGATGATATTAAAAAAAATGCCAGCTTTATTGATATTGAGGAAAATGTCATAGGCTACAGGAAGATGTGTACAGACTGGAGAAGTTATTTGTATTGAGAGGATTAATAAAGTGTATGACAAGTTTATAAATGCAGCGAATTAAAGGGATCTTGGAATACACAGCAGATAGAAATAAAGAGGCTTGCAGGGAATACAGTGGATTCTAATTAATTGGGCTACAGGCTAATTGGGACAGCCACTTATTTCGGACAACTCAAAGAATAAAAACTAGTTGAGAAAATAGCTGGGATTCCCTTCATTTATTTGGGACATCGCCACTTAATTGGGATAGAAAATCAATGCAGTACAGTTTCCAACTAGTATAGTCACTTGCACTGCGTGGTCATTAAGCACTACACCACATTTAGAGCAGGCAGTTTTTAAATACAGTCAGATGCACACATTTATGTTCAGAAATCAGTGAGTTTTGTCACTGATAGCTCTCGAGAAATAAGGATTACGACTAAACTATTTTGCTCACAGCTGTTTCAAGCATTCCGGCTTGGAGACAACAGAAAAGTCTGAGTGAAAATGAAACTATTTCATTACTTTAACACTAGTGCAAGTACAGAGTATATTTACAAGGACGTTGCAGGACTGAAGAATTAGTCATTAGGATAGATTGCCTAGGGTGGAGTATTTTTAAAAAGAGAAAAAGGGCAAGGCACCTGGAAAGAATTAAATCCCAGCAAAACTGTAGAAAAAGCCCAAATGTTTTCCCAGCATCTTCTACTTTTAGTGGAATTAGAAATATTGTAATACTTCAAGCATGTCAAATAGCGCTGTTCAAAGAAAGCTGTCTGTGGAGACGTCACTTCTCCCCGCTGTACAATAGGGAAAATACCAACTAGCATCCTACAGAAATGGAATGGATACAGAGAAGAATCAATGCAGTCTGTATTTTTAGAGCATGCTGGAGCATCAGATATGATTTTTGTTGTAAGGTAGATCCAGGAAAAAAAGCAAACCATGGTGTCTTCTCAACCTTTGCTAACTTGACTTCTGATATGATTAAGTTTCTCCAGTAGTTTAATGCAAACCAAAATGCCTGTTCCTACAAATCTGCTGTTGCACAACTATATGACTTAGTATGACACAAGTGCTCCGATGGTGTTGATTGCATTATACATTGAATGGTGAGGAAAGCTACATACTTAACCTGATTGATGCCATTCAATCCGTTCATTGACTGGGTCCCCAAATCACCCATTGTGGTTTGGTAGAGGATGGTTAGTTTACCAACGTTAAGTACAAGGCCCGTTTTCTGGCATGCTTCACTTAAAGGGTCAATAGCTTGAAGCTCAGTCTCCAAAGTGTGAGTATACACATTATTTCTGTACATCAGTTTGAGGACTGAAATAGTAATCTTGATGCTGAGTCAAAGATGATGTAGGTTAGAGTTACCCATTTACCTTGAAGATTAAAATACAGATTCTTCAGAACTAAAACTGTTTGAAATATTCTCTCAGTTTGAGGAAGAGTAATCGATTTTAAAATGTTAACCCTTTTCACTCTCCACAGAATGTTGCCTGTCCAGCCACCCCAGCTAGGAAGTGTAACATTGTGGTGAGAAAGATTAAGAGGGAAAAACACAACATCTCAT